>NC_134473.1:43219481-43351345 GCF_964194025.1 Convolutriloba macropyga | reverse complement strand
CTGGCAAAAAGTGCCAGCATCTCAAATCTAAATTTCAAGGTGTGTATTCGGCTGGCAACTATCCCCCAAAATATATGAGTGATCAGTTTTACAATTGTGAAACCATCGCTAGCCGATTCTATTGGATGGCATTGGGTGATGCTTGCCAATGGCTACGCACATACAGTACTATACTTTGCAGATCCGTTACCACTACCTCTGACTGCCTACAAAGATATTTTCTGCCGCTTACAGCAATGGACTGATTAGCATATGATGATGGATCTTATGGAACACAGAAGAGATATTCAGTGTCTACTGCTTTCAGTGTACTCAACACTGTGTGGTTTATTTTGCAATTATATTGCTCATTTTTTCTATAGCAATGAGTTTCCGTTTATACCAAATGTAAATGAATTGCTATTGATGGCATCTGTAAAACATATAGGTTAAAAGTGAACTTGAAACTTTTTCAAATCTTTCAAATCACATTTTATTTGTTAAGAGTTTTTACATTAGTGGAAATTTTTTGAGGAGTCTTAAACTGTCATTCAAAACTTCCGTGACCGCGAAAAAAATATCCCTAATTTCATGAGGGTTCCAAAAGAATTTAATCGTCATTTTGGGAACCGTAGAAGTGTTTTTTGCTCGAAGTTTTAATAAAAATTGGTGATGTCAGTTTATTCACTGCAGAGCGATGGAAGTTGTTTTTGTATTTTTTGATAAAAGATCGTCTGTTTTGAACAAATACTCGACAGCAACACGTAGCTGAGAAATAATAGCCCACCTTGCAACAAAATTTTTCTGTGTAGGTAAGAAAAGTGATTCGAAACAAGTTAAGAGACAATGTATTGCTGCAGGAGCAGAGTGGGGAGGATATTATTCTCTTGCCCAACAGTTTCATATAAAACGTGCCACTGATTAACACCAAAAGCTGCACAAACAGCTGGAGAATGATAACCGTATGCTTAATCTTTATTTTTTGAGTTTTCAAACATTGGCTCTGTTTCACAAATAATGTGAGGCTATTATCGTACATGGCCTCAAATACGGTAGAAAACGCGAAAAACAAACTAATGCTGACTAATAATTGACCAACGCAATTGAAAATACAGAAATGAATAATTAAACTGAATTGATATGTAATTCATCTGTCTCATCAATGCCGACAATATTGGATTTTGGCATCTTTTTCTTTGTTTTCGTGGTTTTCTTGGTACTTTTTCATTGTGCTCCGAGTCTTCAGTCGCATTCGTTTTAAGGAGTGAGTCAATTGAACCAACCAATGTTTCAATCATTTGAACAATTGGCTCCTTGCGACTGCAAAGCAATTGGAAATTTGAGCCGAGAGTTATTTACCAAAGACCGACAGCTACATGTCAGTTACGAAAAATAAGAAGAAAATCTACCGGAAAAGCTTAAAGTGCTCGTCACAGGGAGACTTGTTTCAGCGGTACCTTACACTGCAAAACGAAACAGTAATTTTGCTAGAAAAAATTGGACAGAACTGTCGTATCATATTGACAAGGCACATGGATCAAAATGCGGGTATGTTCAATTTAAATTCCGTTTTTCGTACATTGCATTTTGTTGTGGCTTACAAATTTTTGCATTTAAGATTATTTCTACAACTTTCTCAAACTGTGTTTGCGTGAGATGAGAATTTTGGAAGTCAAACATCTGGATAAACTCTTGTTCTTTTTGATTGTATTTTGCGATGTTAAGATTCGGTTTTCTTTCCAATGTCGCAATTTGTTCTATGGTTTCATTTTGTTCAATATTGAAGATTTCTTCAATGTCATTTTCATTTTCATAGATGAGGTGATATAATGCGGAGAATAGGTCAAGTTAATTTGTTTGGAAGATTTCCTTATCAAATGTTTTGAATGTTATATTTTGGTAGATGAATCCTATTAATTCATTCTTTATTACTACTTTATAGTTTGTTTTATTGATAAGGTAAATGTCAACGAAATTTTCATTTTCAATTGAGAGATCTTTTACGTCAGTGAATGAAAAGTTTTGGTGTTTGTTGATCGGATCGAAGTAATGGAGGGATCCGTACACTATGTTTCCATTAGATTTTTCCATTTGTTTAAGTATTGGGATGGGGAATGTTAAACATTTGTGTTGCATTGGTTCAAAGTATTGGTTTTCTTTGTTATACACTGGGTATATTCTCGAATAGTATGGATATTCTTTCTTAGTGTTTTGAAAAAGTATTATATCGTTGTCAAAAATGGTTGAAGTGTTAATTGTTAGTTTATTAGTGTTTACATTAATGGTTTCTACATATTCGTTGAAGAACGGTGTCCCTAGTATGATATGGTTGCATTGTCTAATGTAAAAGATGTTAAATGTTTGTTTTGGATTGTCTTTTGTTAGATATTCTTTCTGGTTTTAAATTTAGTTGTATTTTTCCCAATGTTTGTATTTTTGTGCTGTTGTTAGGATTTTTGTTGACTTTGTTAATCTGAGGTTTTGGTTGTTATATTTTTATTCATACCACGTGCCTGCATTCAAAAGGTTTAGTGTTGCTCCTGAGTCTAGCAGAAAATCGATTTAAAAAATTGGTTTTTGTTTTGTAAAAGCTGATTCCAAGCTTGTACATTGGTACATAGGTAGTATCCATGTTGGATTGGATTCAATTGTAATTATAAAATTACAGGTGTCTTCTCGTGCATTATAAAATTTATCTAATATTTGTTGATCTTCGTCTGATGATTCTGACGAATATTGTTTTTGCACATTTCTGACAGTTGGTGTATGTCTGATTGTTTTTGTAGAGGAGCTTTCGTTTACTTCATAAAGTCTTTTATGGTTATTTGTTATTGTTCTGGTTAAATCCATTTGATCTATTTTATCTAATAGTGTCTTAGATGGCATTTCTGGTTCTTGCGGTGTTTGTTTATGATTTCAGTGTTTTTTAGTGCTGCGTCTTTTAATTCGGTATCTAGACATCTAATAAATATTTGATTCATTGCGCTATTTTTGTAATTATCAGCATATATTGTATACGCTGTTTTAACTAATGTTCTATTCTTAGTGGTGAAGATGTTAATGACTGGTTAGTGTGTTTCTGTATTTGTTGTAGTACTATCATTGCTTGTTGTTTTGATTTTTCGGAGTCAAACATATCAGAGAATTTTCTACAGAATAAATCCCAATCGAGTTCTTTTTCGCTTGGTAAGGTTGATGCCATTTCTGTGCTGGTCCTTGCGAGGTGTGAAATATTACTGCTGCTCTTTTTACTTTCCATTGATGGTATCCAGGTCAGTTAACGGGTTCAATTCCGCTGCTAAATGTTATAGATGCTATTATACAGTTCAGATACTCTTCAACAGTGTATTCTGGATCTGTGCCGTCAAATGGTTTAATAGTTATCGGTACTGATCCGTTTGAACTTGTTGGTTCTATTTGTGCTTCGTCATTTATACTCATTGGTGTTAATTGTTTATAGAATGGTAAAGGTGGCTTTGAAACGGTTGTATCCCGTTCTTGAGTGGGTGATATTTCCAAACGTTGTGGTCAGAATTCTGATAGATGTGTACTTACTCTATGTTGAGTGTGTGTTTTTCGTTTTCGTTGGTTCTGTTGTGTATTAAATTCGATTATTGTCTGGTGAATCTGTTCTAATGCTTGAATCATGTCACTTTGTTGCTTTCTCTGTAAACTCTCACTGACTTGATAGAATTGATGTTTCATATTTTCTAACAATTTGTTTGTTTGCACTGCGACATTTTCTGTTATTTCATTTTGTGTGTCCTTAATATCTCTTGTAATTTGTCCGTTGTGTGTATTGTTATCACGTTTTTTGTTTTCCTGGTTAGGTGTTGCTGTGTTTATTGTGTAATTGTTATTGTTTCCGAATTCAAAATTTTTTGGTTTATTGGGTTTTCTTGTTCTATCTGTTATTGGCGGCGAAATTGAGTAGTTGTGGTCATTTTCGTGATCAAAATAATATGATAAATTTTGTGCGCAGTTGTTTTTTGCTGTCAAATAGGTTTGCTGTAAGAAATCTATCTGGTATTATTGTTGATTTATTTGCTGCTGGGAATTTCGTATAATTTGAATTATCTTTTGGTGTGGAAGTTGATATTATGCTTGATGGTGTCATCAATGATAGGGATCCTGCTTGTTGTTTATCGACTATTCGATTTTTCTGTTTTTGTCCTATTATGTAATTTATACTTGCAGAGCTTATTTGTAGATGTTTTCAATGAACGGTGAATGATAATCTTTACTCCTAAGTTGTTGTAGTTCTGCTTTTTCGAGAAATTGTTTTTTTTTTCCGTACGAGTATCCAATTAGTTTTCGTGCTTGATTAATGTGTTCAGTGTTGTTCACCCAGAAAAAGTAATAAATTTTTGAGGTTACTCTCAGGATATCTCTATCAATTTCGTCATTATTTCTTTGTCTAATTTCGGCCATTCTTTTCAGGTAATTATCAAAACGTTTAATATATTGTCCCAGTTTATCGTGTACTGATTGTTTTTGGTTTTCTTTTTTATCTGATAAATATTATGTACTGTCATTCAACAGTTAAAAAGTTGATGCTGGTATTGAGGACAATTGGTTTTTGTCTTGTTTTAATTCATGTTCATTAAGAAGTACACGTATCATTTCTTCCAGGGTATTTTCATTGTGGTTATTGTAATGTGAAACTGTTTTTCCGTTTTCATCGGTTATCTGGAATATGTAGTTCTTATTCGATTGATAGGTGGATAATAATATTGCTGGCATACACTGTGTTAAACGGTTTCTAGTTGTTGTACCGTTTCTTGAAATATATTTCATTTCTTTCGATATCTTCAATTTTGTTTCTTGGAATATATTTAATTTTAGATTTATTATTATTCGATGAATTAAGTTTTGTTTATTAGGTGGACAGTCAGGGTGAATGTCAAAAGGTGTTACCGAAATATGTGGTAATCTTTTTACCGGTTAATGCTGGTTATGAATTCAGGTGAAAAATAAATAGATTTTTTATTATAGTATACATATATATTTATATATATATATATATATATATATATATATACATATATATTTAAATAAATATATATATAAATATATATATATATATATATAAATATGTATATATATATATATAAATATATATGTATATATATATATATATATATATATATATTTAAAACAAATGCATGGTTGAGTTTCTGAATGCTACCAACACTGGTCGCTCCAGATAAGACGTGTTCTGGGCATATCTTTTATTGGGTATAATCCAGGTTGTGTTATGGTCGTCTCAAGAAAAGTTGTAATCTTAAGGCTTACCTGACTAATTAAAGTTCTATGCTTCTAGTCTATTACTCTTCGATAGGAGTACTAGTGGACAGAGCACGGGCCCAAATGCTACAGTCTAAACTTGTTCTCAGTATATTTCACTAGAAGAGTAGAGAGGGATTCATATACTTTATTGTTATATCAGGTCTGACTCTAAATGTAACCAGCTAAAAGAGTGAAGGAAGAATAGTAACAATTTTTATGAGGAAAGAATAAATATAATTTTATCCAATGAGAATCGAGTATTTTAGTTTCGAGTATTTATTTTCTTCTAAATATATACTTTCAATTTTGTGCTGGATGTCAATCAAGATTGACTCCCTTATGACTGTGTACTAATGGATGAACACCATATTTGTGTTCAGATGCGGCTGGCAAAAAATGCCACCCTCTCAAATCTAAATTTCGAGGTGTGTATTCGGCTGGCAACTATCCCCCAAAATATATGAGTGATCAGTTTTACAATTGTGAAACCATCGCTAGCCGATTCTATTGGATGGCATTGGGTGATGCTTGCCATTGGCTACGCACACACAGTACTATACTTTGCAGATCCGTTACCACTACCTCTGACTGCCTACAAAGGTATTTTCTGCCGCTTACAGCAAAGGACTGATTAGCATATGATGATGGATCTTATGGAACACAGAAGAGATATTCAGTGTCCACTGCTTTCAGTATACTCAACACTGTGTGGTTTACTTTGCAATTATATTGCTCATTTTTTCTATAGCAATGAGTTTCCGTTTATACCAAATGTAAATGAATTGCAATTGCTGGCATCTGTAAAACATATAGGTTAAAAGTGAATTGAAATTATCTTTCAAATCACATTTTATTTGTTAAGAGTTTTTACAGTAGTGGAAATTTATTTAGGAGTCTGAAACTGCCATCCAAAACTTCCGTGACCGCGAACAAAAAATATCCATAATTTCATGAGAGTTCAAAAGGCTTTAATCGTCATTTTGGGAACCGTAGAAGTGTTTTTGCTCGAAGTTTTAATACTAATTGGTGATGTCAGTTTATTCACTGCAGAGCGATGGAAGTTGTTTTTGTATTTTTTGATAAAAGATCGTCATTTTTGAACAAATACTCGACAGCAACACGTAGCTGAGAAATAATAGCCCACCGTGCAACGAAATCTTTCTGTGTAGGTAAGAAAAGTGATTCGAAACAAGTTAAGAGACAAGGTATTGCTGCAGGAGCAGAGTGGGGAGGAAATTATTCTCTTGCCCAACAGTTTCATATAAAACTTGCCAATGATTAACACTAAAAGTGTAACTGTCTGCACAAACAGCTGGAGAATGATAACCGTATGCATAATCTTTACTTTTTGAGTTTTCAAACATTGGCTCTGTTTCACAAATAATGTGAGGCTATTATCGTACATGGCCTCAAATACGGTAGAAAACGCGAAAAACAAACTAATGCTGACTAATAATTGACCAACGCAATTGAAAATACAGAAATCAATACTTAAACTGAATTGATATGTAATTCATCTGTCTCATCAATGCCGACAATATTGGATTTTGGCATCTTTTTCTTTGTTTTCGTGGTTTTCTTGGTACTTTTTCATTGTGCTCCGAGTCTTCAGTCGCATTCGTTTTAAGGAGTGAGTCAATTGAACCAACCAATGTTTCAATCATTTGAACAATTGGCTCCTTGCGACTGCAAAGCAATTGGAAATTTGAGCCGAGAGTTATTTACCAAAGACCGACAGCTACATGTCAGTTACGAAAAATAAGAAGAAAATCTACCGGAAAAGCTTAAAGTGCTCGTCACAGGGAGACTTGTTTCAGCGGTAACTTACACTGCAAAACGAAACAGTAATTTTGCTAGAAAAAATTCGACAGAACTGTCGTATCAAATTGACAAGGCACATGGATCAAAAATGCGGACTATTTTAAATAAGTGTGTTGTATATCAGAAAGAATTTCTATATTTCTATTCGCTGCAGATTCATCGAAGGAAGACATATGAAGTTAACAAAGTTTTGGAATGTAAACACAAACCGTGTCCGTGCAATAATTGATGAGTTTATTGAAGATGAAAAAAAGAGAAACTAGCAGATTATTAGCACTTACTAGTACATATGCAAGCTGAGCATGGTAGACAAGAAGTTGTGAACTTCAGTCTATCAAAACTGGACACTAAAGAAATCAATGAAAACTGGATGAAGTTTACGTAAACCTCAAATGTTCTGCAAAAGTTAACCTAGCTTTAGGGTTTCTTTTGCAGAATGTGGAGACTAGCGGATACCGTTATCATTATCGGAACAAAAGTAATATACCTCCGAATTGGGGCTTTCTGGCTGAGCAATAAAACCGCTTTATAACCTTCAAGGTGAAAATAGAAAATGTGACCTGATCGAAACCTGTAAGCAGGAACGCCAGAGCTCAAAGTGGCGATTCACTTTACTAATGAACATTACCATATTTGCAGTTCTCTTGAAAAATATATACCTTTCGGTTGCACGGGTTTCCCTCTTCCGGAACCGTTGTTATGAGACCCTGAAGTTAACTGCCTGCTTTCAACTGGACACGATGCACCATATAACGACATTTTGTGTCTATTCCGCGCAATTTCCGTTCGTTTTTGGATCCATAGATGTTGAACCACATGCAAAGTGACTACTTCACAATTTCGTTTCGGCAACTGGCTGTGATCCTGAAAATTACACGGGAGTTTCTCTGGATGAAATCCCAATAATTGTAAAACTAGTCAAACAAAATATCCTTATCTATGATTCTAACATTGCAGAGTGTGAAATATTTGGTGAACTTGTTCGACGAAGCACTGAATTATATGACGAAATTTTTGAATTGCTTCGTTATAACAACCATATCTGTTATGTAATGGATATTAACAAGTTCTTTGAGAACAAGTTCTACATTTTATAAGAAGTTTGCAGTCTTCTACTTTGAAGCAAAACGTGACAACTCAGTAGATATAAGTAGCACAGCTACAACATCATGGATTGGAACTCATGTACAAGTGTCTTTTTCAATTTTCTCCAATCTACAGGAAGAACCAATTTTATGTGAAAGAGATGCGAATCTTCTTATTATTTCTTTTGTCACACAACTTGAATTTCTAGCAGCAAACAAACGGATTTGAGATCCAAGTTCTTGGGAGCAGAGACCGAAATAAAAATCAGATTGAATGATATCTCCTAGAAATTACACGGCATCTCTGAAACTCAACCCGACATCAGTTTCGTGGAACATAATAATTTCTGTAGAAATTTTCTACGCAACAGACAAATACTGCTTTTGATCTTCAGCGTCATTTTGATAGTTACGTTTTTACAGTGCCAATTTTTGGATTTAACAGTGGAAAATATTACCTTAACCTAATAAAAAAAACCTAATAAAAACTTTCATTCCTCATATACTAACTGCTAGATCTTTTCAACCTACAGTAAAAAAGAAAGCAAAACAATTTATTTCTTTTCATTTTGATGACATTCAGTTTCTCGATATTCTGAACTTTCTCGGTGGAGCAGCATCTCTCGATTCATTTCCAAAAGCATGTCAATCCGATGACAGAAAGTTTTTTCCATATGAATGGTTTGATTCATTGACGAAAATTGACGGTGACCAACTTCCTCCCTGTGGATCGTTCTTCAGAGAATTGAAAATCTATAAGCTTTTGAAGAAGGAGGTCTAAAAGTTAATCCAGCCTGGGAAATAGGAGAAGGTAAACCTCAAGGAAATAGGACTGAAAACGAAATGACTGACCAGAGCAGAAAACTACAATCTTTTAGAGGAGTTGCGGAAGAAGGAAGGTTTGAAAGCTTTTCGTGATTTGCTTCGGTGGTGTTGAAGAGTGCTGACGATTGTTGAAGTAATATTGTACCAACGTTGACAGCAATGAACAAAATGATTGAGTTTTATCAAAATCAAGACTTTGTTATGTTGAATCCAGGTTGTACAATTTCAATTTTGCAAATATTTGTCAACACAGGTCCACAAACTCAAAATTTTATCCCTTGGTTGAAAGCGACGAACATTTACATGAAGAAGTTTGAATAGAAATGACTGCTGGTCCTTCTATTGTCTTCACAAGGAAAGCTGTTGTCGAAACAACATTCATCCGGAGTTCAAACAATATTTCTAAAGCAATAGTTGGAATAGATGCCTGCGAATCCACGCATTGTTTCTTTTCTCCATGTGTCAATGGACGCTAACGGGTTTATACATTAGGTGGGAGATTGATCTCTAAACGTTCAAAGCTCGTCAGAAAAAAATTAGAAAATTTGAAAACATGGTACTGTCTTTCTATCAGGCAACCAGACCAGAGTTTATTATTGAGAGTGTCTGTACAACTGGAAAGCAGATAAAAATTAATTGTTTTGGTGTAGGCGGTTTTTGTGAACACTGTTTTACAATTTTTGAAACTCTTGGATGTTACTTTCACTTCTGTCCCTGTAGGGTATCTCAGCCCACTCTTAACGAGGAAGAACTTCAACATGGTATCCAGAAGCGTGAATCCGATAAGTTACGAAAACTATACCTGGTGAAAATTGGATATAAAAATATCAAGATGAGGGAATGTGGTTGGTAGAATCAGGTTCGGAGGAGTCCTTTTCTTGAAAATTACGTCAGAAAATAATGCTCATTACAAACTACCCTTAAGAATGGAAGCCCTGCTGATGAGGATGAAGAAAAATTATTCCGTTATGATGTACAATGCGACTTAGAAGCTCCGTAGGAGCTTTGTAAACAATACGCAAACTTTCCTCCAATTTCCAAAGATGCTAACGTTGGAAAAATCTATAACGGGGATTTCATGCAAGAGTTTGCCGAGAAGAATTTATTGATGAAACTTCAAATCTTAATATCAAGTAATAATTTAAACAATGGAATAGACATAACACCATTACTAAGTTTTGTTTGAAACTGGGTCAACGTTGAACTAAAATATATACGCCGATATCTTTGTTAATAATGTTAATATTAAAATTATTATTTGATTTAGTTTTATCATTGTTCAAGCGTTCTGTTAACGTAGATATAATTGGATATAAAACAGTTCCACTTGGTGTTGTTGGTTGTATCGTCATTTTCATAAATACAAAAACTTCCATTTTCGTTCATTATATCTTCTTGATTAAGTTACCAATATGTATCTTAAGTCTTGCTTGTTCTTTATTTTCAAGTAATTTACAAAAAACGTATATTTTGAGTCAGAGAAATGTTGAATACAAAAAACAATTATTTTGCAGATATAGGTCTGAAAAAGCAAGATACTACTAATGGAGAACCCTTGAAATGAAACAATCAAATTTAACATAATATATATATATATATATATATATATATATATATCAAGAGTTAAATAAAGAATTAGTTTATCGCAGCAGATAAAAAAATTGAAGCAGACTCCCGAGCTGAAAACGCTTTTGACAATGATTCAATTGACGAAACTCAGAGAGTAAATAATTACAGAATCAAAAATTCATAACTGTATCATAGAACAAAGCAATGACCGAAACTGTCGAAGCATTTACATGACATCAATACGCACTGCATATTTTATCGGAGGATTCGAAACCGTTTGTCGGACCAAAAATCAGAGACACCGAATACCTATAGGACTATCGGTTACTTGCATTTCCGTTTTCCCTACATTGTAGTTCTTCGACGTTTGATAATTTTTGTCAGATCTCTTCCCTTTTGATTAATAGCCCTTCTCGCCTCCTCCCATTTTCCGCTGAACCTTTCTTCAACTAAGTTTTTGATCGCTATCACTTTGTCGCTGCTCAACGGCGCCCGATTTGAAACTTTTTGCGGACTGATAATACCGTCTCGTAACTCTTCTTCGGTGAAGAAATCGCACGCCAACCTGACTCTGTACGCCCCAGGAGTTAAACCAGTTTTAACCTCCCTGGAGTTGAGGTGTCCTGCTTCTCAGCATTTAATTTGTTGCCACGGACGACTTTATGGCTGTACCTCCTGACACTTTCTTGGAGTCTCTTACTTTCAGCTCTGGTTTTCTGCAGGGAAAGCTTTAGCTCTTTGGATGCAATTTCCAGATCTTTCAAGAAACGTTGACTCATACTTACAATCTCTTTCAAGACGTTGACTCATTTTCAGCTCTAGAATATAGCGCAAAAAGTTATGTGCCTTAACCATATCTTGTTCAGTAACTGAATTCCAAAAAGTAATAATAACTCTCCGCTGAAAAAAAAATGCAACAGACTAAAGTTACTGTTAATTGATACCTCGTCGAGTGATTATTCAAAAATACTGGTTGCAGAAAAAAGACCATCGGCAAACTAAAGATAGGGCTGTGCAATAAAGAAAGAAACGAAAAACATCAGTCACCATTATGGAAATATATTAATGAACAAGAAAGCAGAAAAGTTTTAGCAAAAGGTTGAGTTTCATTGGCAACAAAACAAACAGTTTTATATTAATTATACGGCACCTATCCAAATTGATACCAGCATAAAATATGGAAAGCAATTACATTAGAGCACATTTCAACTGGGGGATAGATTTGAAGATTTTTAACAGTCGGCGAGAAGTTACAAAAGAGATTAATGGTAATGTCAGTTGAAACGTCTTGTGGAAAAGTTACTTCATATTATTGATTGCGCAATATATACAATCAAGAAACTAAATATAGGGTTGAGAGATAGAGCAGAAAGCAACACGTGAGCAAATGACGAAATAGAGCAAAAGTTTTTGGTTCACAATTATGCAGGGAAAGAAGCTGAGTATCATTGGAAAAAAAGTTCATAAAACAATTCAGCTAGAAAAACCTTATTAGTACAACTTTCCGAAACAATGACCGATACTTAATCATCATTCGTATTGTTCGCAGATGTCGCTTCCGACACTTCCAGGTTACGTAGAGTTTCATCCAAATCATTTGCAATCAGATCAGCATTAGCTGTTTGCGAATCTGGTTTCTCATTAGCTAATATTCGTTTTTTTTCACTTTTTTGGAGTCGCGGGCGCAATCGTTTATAGATTTTCTTGCCAGAGACCACTGACCAGGAAACCAGTCTTCCACCATTTTCTGATTTGGCGCCATTTTTTGAGGATCTAGGGCAGCTTTCGTGGTTTTTTCGGGTTGCGCAATACCCTTGATTCGCTCATCTAGTGTGAACAGATGTTTGAACAAATTTATGCCGTACTTTCCGGTTGTACTACCATGTAGCTGGTTGAGAATCAAACCATCAACCACAATCTTTTCGCAGTCAATCGCACAAGGAGTTTCAGAGGCCAACTCTATTGGAGTTCCCGAACTGAGGAGCTTTCTAATGTTTCTGGAGTCCCGCCTTTGAATGCTTAAAGCTTCGGTACTAACTTCAGAGTCTCGCAGACATTTCGAAGCGTCACCACCGTCATTATCCGTAGCGCTCGACTGGCCCTGGTGGCATTCAACAGTTGGCTCATTTTCCTTATCATTCAATTCATCTTCCTTCGGTTCATCTTCCTCCGGTTCATCTTCCTGCCGTTCATCGTCCTGCGGTTCATCTTCCTGCGGTTCATCTTCTTTTTCTTTCTCAGACAGACCCGCTTCATCGTTGTGTGATAGATTAAAAGATTCATCACTCTCCAACCGCATCACTTTTGGCGCCGGTTGACTTGAAGCGGTTCGCTTTCTCTTTGAGGTGAAAAAAGATTCAATATCCTTATGTCTACTTGACGTTGATTGGGAAATTGACTTTTGTCCGTCAAACTTATCAGAAGTGCTCACTTGAAACTCCGAGAACGTTAAATCCACAATTTGAGAACCTGACGCGGCATCAATTGTGTTCTCAACTTGCGTCAGAACCCTAGTTTCTGCATCTTCATTTTCCGTAATTCCAATAAATTTAGCTTCAAATGTCCCCTCACTAAACCGCAAAGGCATTTTCTTGTTTGGCTCCCCTGAAGCCGCAAACTTCAACCAATCTGCATAGCTTAAGTTTTCTGGCCAGCGCCTGTCCTTCAGTCCTATGGAATGACGTTTCCCAGTGGTAGTGAAGTAGAATTGAAAGTTCTTCGTTTTATTGATCTCTAGAATTTTTTCATCAGTTTTTCTTCCCGGTTTCATATTGGCCTCAGCTGGGAGTTTAGAAACGACTTTTGAGAATAGTTTTAACATTTTACAACCAAAAGGTACAGAGGAAGATAATTGGAGCAACAGACAAAAGAGTATAATAGCATAAAAATATCCATATGCATAGAAGTTTTGTCAGAAATTTTTCAAAAAATAGAATACCCTTGAGAGATCCCAGGCGACTAAATATTTCTAAACCGAAACATATCCAGCTCGTCTTTGAACCACAATATTTGCTGTTCACTAAACGAACTAGGCTTTTCAGTTTAGCCACACAGTTGGCTGTTCAAAAAGTCGCACAATTGGCTCTTCATTCAGCCACAAATCGGCTGTTCAGTCAACTATGTAAAAAGCATTTCATTTAGCAACACAATTTGCTCCTCATTCAGCCTCAAATTGGCTGTTCAATAAACGTATTAAGCATCTCAGTCAGCCACCCAATTGGCTGTTTAATGAGCCACACAATCGACTCCTCCTTCAGCCACAAATTGGCTGGTCAAAAATTACACATTAAGCATTTCATTCAGCCACATAATTGGCTGTTCAAGGAGCCACAAAATCGTGGCTCCTTGAACAGCCAATTATTGTGTGGCATTTCATTCAGCCACACAATCGGCTGTTCAATGAGCCACACAATCGGCTCTTCCTGCGGCCACAACTTGGCTGTTCAATAAACATTTTAAGCAATTCAGTCAGCCACGCAATTGGCTGTTCAACGAGACACACGATCGGCTCTTCTTTCAGCCACAAATTGGCTGGTCAAAAATTACACATTAAGCATTTCATTCAGCCACATAATTGGCTGTTCAAGGAGCCACAAAATCGTGGCTCCTTGAACAGCCAATTGTTGTGTGGCATTTCATTCAGCCACACAATTGGCTGTTCATGGAGCCACACAATCGGCTCTTCCTTCAACCAAAACATGGCTGTTCAATAAACATATTAAACTTTTCTGTCAGCCACGCAATCGGCTGTTCAATGAGCCACACAATCGGCTCTTCCTTCAGCCACAAATTGGCTGGTCAATAAATTACACATTAAGCATTTCATTCAGCCACGCAATTGGCTGTTCATGGAGCCACACAATCGGCTCTTCCTTCAGCCAAGACATGGCTGTTCAATAAACATATTAAACTTTTCTGTCAGCCACGCAATCGGCTGTTCAATGAGCCACACAATCGGCTCTTCCTTCAGCCACAAATTGGCTGGTCAATAAATTACACATTAAGCATTTCATTCAGCCACGCAATTGGCTGTTCATGGAGCCACACAATCGGCTCTTCCTTCAGCCACAAATTGGCTGGTCAATAAATTACACATTAAGCATTTCATTCAGCCACGCAATTGGCTGTTCATGGAGCCACACAATCGGCTCTTCCTTCAGCCAAGACATGGCTGTTCAATAAACATATTAAACTTTTCTGTCAGCCACAAATCGGCTGTTCAGTCAACTATGTAAAAAGCATTTCATTTAGCAACACAATTTGCTCCTCATTCAGCCTCAAATTGGCTGTTCAATAAACGTATTAAGCATCTCAGTCAGCCACCCAATTGGCTGTTTAATGAGCCACACAATCGACTCCTCCTTCAGCCACAAATTGGCTGGTCAAAAATTACACATTAAGCATTTCATTCAGCCACATAATTGGCTGTTCAAGGAGCCACAAAATCGTGGCTCCTTGAACAGCCAATTATTGTGTGGCATTTCATTCAGCCACACAATCGGCTGTTCAATGAGCCACACAATCGGCTCTTCCTGCGGCCACAACTTGGCTGTTCAATAAACATTTTAAGCAATTCAGTCAGCCACGCAATTGGCTGTTCAACGAGACACACGATCGGCTCTTCTTTCAGCCACAAATTGGCTGGTCAAAAATTACACATTAAGCATTTCATTCAGCCACATAATTGGCTGTTCAAGGAGCCACAAAATCGTGGCTCCTTGAACAGCCAATTGTTGTGTGGCATTTCATTCAGCCACACAATTGGCTGTTCATGGAGCCACACAATCGGCTCTTCCTTCAACCAAAACATGGCTGTTCAATAAACATATTAAACTTTTCTGTCAGCCACGCAATCGGCTGTTCAATGAGCCACACAATCGGCTCTTCCTTCAGCCACAAATTGGCTGGTCAATAAATTACACATTAAGCATTTCATTCAGCCACGCAATTGGCTGTTCATGGAGCCACACAATCGGCTCTTCCTTCAGCCAAGACATGGCTGTTCAATAAACATATTAAACTTTTCTGTCAGCCACGCAATCGGCTGTTCAATGAGCCACACAATCGGCTCTTCCTTCAGCCACAAATTGGCTGGTCAATAATTTACACATTAAGCATTTCGATCAGCCACACAATTGGCTGTTCATGGAGCCACACAATCGGCTCTTCCTTCAGCCAAAACATGGCTGTTCAATAAACATATTAAACTTTTCTGTCAGCCACGCAATCGGCTGTTCAATGAGCCACACAATCGGCTCTTCCTTCAGCCACAAATTGGCTGGTCAATAATTTACACATTAAGCATTTCGATCAGCCACACAATTGGCTGTTCATGGAGCCACACAATCGGCTCTTCCTTCAGCCAAAACATGGCTGTTCAATAAACATATTAAACTTTTCTGTCAGCCACGCAATCGGCTGTTCAATGGGCCACACAATCGGCTCTTCCTTCAGCCACAAATTGGCTGGTCAATAAATTACACATTAAGCATTTCATTCAGCCACACAATTGGCTGTTCAAGGAGCCACAAAATCGGCTCTTCCTTCAGCCACAACTTGGCTGTTCAATAAACATCTTAAGCATTTCAGACAGCCACGCAATTGGCTGTTCAATGAGCCACGCCATTGGCTCTTCATTCAACCTCAAATAGGCTGTTCAAAAATTAAATATTAGGCATTTCATTCAGCCACACAATTGGCTGTTCAAGGAGCCATACAATCGGCTCTTCCTTCAGCCACAACTTGGCTGTTCAAAAAAAAACTAAGCATTTCAGTCAGCCACGCAATTGGCTGTGCAATGAGCCACATATTTGGCTCTTCATTCAGCCTCAAATTGGCTGTTCAATAATTTCAAAATCGTGATCGAAGCAAAGCCTACTTTTTTGAGAAAAACAGCAACAATAAAAAGCGCGTCCGTAGGCGAGGGCGCTGAAAAATCAGCCTAAGAGAAAAATACCTGCCAAAAATAACTTGTACCTCTTAGCGGGGTCTTAAAGACGGAAACACTGGAACGTTTATTAGCTCCTCGATCAAATCACAAAGATTAACAAAGCTTCAAAATAACAAGTAGGTTCATTGCTAGTAAAAACTCCAATCTAGAAACGATGGCAATGGTCTGGATACTAAATGAAGAAATCAAGTTATCTGTAGGTTGGAATATATAATAATTCTTGATAGGGTCGAAATTTCTCAGTGTTCCTGTTATATATTCCCATTTGAGTTTATATCCATAATTCAAAAAGTATGGAGATGTTAGCTGGTCATTTATGTGTATATAGCTTTTGTCTGTGTAATTTGCTTTATCTCAAAAGAACGTGTAATAAATTAATTTATGTATTAGTTTCATTTCATAAACGCGATAGTTATTGTTCTGTACATCTTTCGGTGTCGGATGTAAAAAGCTAAAACTCAGTTGGAAAATTTCGTGATCGAATACACTATATGCGGATAGGTCCTGTGACGCTTTAGGCATTAAAAGGTCGAACGTGCAAACTACTGGTACTTTAAATTCGTAACTGTAATCGTATAGGAAATGCTCTGTCAAGCTATAGAATTGTTTGAGAATTGGGTAAGTTGCTTGATGTATTTTATCTCGTCCCATGTTTTTAGTGCTTCGTTTTACCGTGTTAGTATTTTCCGACGGTAGAGGTGGAAAATAATCTGAGATGCGATCTTTCAAATTATGTAGAGGTACTATAGCAAAATAAACATATTAAGCAATTCAGTCAGCCACGCAATTGGCTGTTCAACGAGACACGCAATCGGCTCTTCTTTCAGCCACAAATTGGCTGGTCAAAAATTACACATTAAGCATTTCATTCAGCCACATAATTGGCTGTTCAAGGAGCCACAAAATCGTGGCTCCTTGAACAGCCAATTATTGTGTGGCATTTCATTCAGCCACAAATTGGCTGGTCAAAAATTACACATTAAGCATTTCATTCAGCCACATAATTGGCTGTTCATGGAGCCACACAATCGGCTCTTCCTTCAGCCAAAACTTGGCTGTTCAATAAACATATTAAACTTTTCTGTCAGCCACGCAATCCGCTGTTCAATGAGCCACACAATCGGCTCTTCCTTCAGCCACAAATTGGCTGGTCAATAAATTACACATTAAGCATTTCATTAAGCCACACAATTGGCTGATGAAGGAGCCACAAAATCGGCTCTTCCTTCAGCCACAACTTGGTTGTTCAATAAACATCTTAAGCATTTCAGACAGCCACGCAATTGGCTGTTCAATGAGCCACGCCATTGGCTCTTCATTCAGCCTCAAATAGGCTGTTCAATAATTAAATATTAGGCATTTCATTCAGCCGCACAATTGGCTGTTTAAGGAGCCATACAATCGGCTCTTCCTTCAGCCACGACTTGGCTGTTCAAAAGAAAACTAAGCGTTTCAGTCAGCCACGCAATTGGCTGTTCAATGAGCCACACATTTGGCTCTTCATTCAGCCTCAAATTGGCTGTTCAATAATTTAAAAATCGTGATCGAAGCAAAGCCCACTTTTTTGAGAAAAACAGCAACAATAAAAAGCGCGTCCGTAGGCGAGGGCGGTGAAAAATCAGCCTAAGAGAAAAATACCTGCCCAAAATAACTTGTACCTCTTAGCGGGGTGTTAAAGACGGAAACGCTGGAACGTTTATTAGCTCCTCGATCAAATCCCAAAGATTAACAAAGCTTCAAAATAACGAGTAGGTTCATTGCTAGCAAAAACTCCAATCTAGAAACGATGGCAATGGTCTGGATACTAAATGAAGAAATCAAGTTATCTGTAGGTTGGAATATATAATAATTCTTGATAGGGTCGAAATTTCTCAGTGTTCCTGTTATATATTCCCATTTGAGTTTATATCCATAATTCAAAAAGTATGGAGATGTTAGCTGGTCATTTATGTGTATATAGCTTTTGTCTGTGTAATTTGCTTTATCTCAAAAGAACGTGTAATAAATTAATTTATGTATTAGTTTCATTTCATAAACGCGATAGTTATTGTTCTGTACATCTTTCGGTGTCGGATGTAAAAAGCTAAAACTCAGTTGGAAAATTTCGTGATCGAATACACTATATGCGGATAGGTCCTGTGACGCTTTAGGCATTAAAAGGTTGAACGTGCAAACTACTGGTACTTTAAATTCGTAACTGTAATCGTATAGGAAATGCTCTGTCAAGCTATAGAATTGTTTGAGAATTGGGTAAGTTGCTGGATGTATTTTATCTCGTCCAATGTTTTTAGTGCTTCGTTTTACCCTGTTTGTATTTTCCGACGGTAGAGGTGGAAAATATTCTGAGATGCAATCTTTCACATTATGTAGAGGTGCTATAGCAAAATTATAGTTCTTTGATTCAAATGTCATTTCTGCCCAGTTGCGGTATGATAACAATGGATTGTAATTACTACTGTGTGGATTGTTCAAGCTTTTAGGGTCCGTATCTGGTAACCATATTGTTTCCATAACAGTAGAAGTAGATGTTTGTTCATTCGTCGATTGATGAAAAAACGACTTTTTGTTACTACTGCGGGGTGTAACTGCATATGGGAAGCGAAGGTTATTTGGTCTAATATGATGTGAATTTCTGTCAAACCAACGTTGTTGAACACGTGTTGCATTCTATGGCTATAAGTTGTATAGTCTTCGGGTGGCGGTGGTCTAACTGGTGGTGGGTAATTGGGCATTGGTGGTGATGTATATGTTTCACTCGGTTTCGAGTTATTGTTCTGTGGTCTGTAATTTTGATAGCTATGTTTGTTTGTAGTTTGTTCTTCTGTTCTTTCATTGTTATCTGTAGTACGGGAAGATTCTAGGTTTTTTTCTTACGTCTATAGTCTTCGGTTTGACAGTTTTCTCTGCTATTATGAGGGCTATTTCTTGCGGTGTTAGTTGATTTGATCCTGTTCGTGTGTGTTGTTCATCTGTGGAGTTATCCACTTCCACTCGCATTGAGGTGATCGTTTCGACATACTCATCGGTCTGCGTGCTGCGTTCCGATGCGTTGTCTCTGATCGTCCCAGGGCTGGAACGTTCAGATCCAGAGCTCAGTTGTCCCTCCTCCACGTCGTAACTTAGTGGAGAGTCGGCTTTGTAGGGAGATTCTGGTTCATATTCCATTTTGGATGCCATTTGCTGAAAGATATAGTTTATTTGTTAATTATTCCTCGCTAAAAAGGTTTACTGTTACAAATATTAAGTTGTTACTGGTGATGTCTTGATACATGAAAACGTTAACGTAACATGTTACTGTTTACAAAATGATGACAGTTTGCTTAAACTGGTGGTTTACATAAACTACGTTATATCTTTGTTATTTTTACATGGGTTTACATGTAGATTGAATGAGTTTATATTGCTATCTGATATTGTTACGATTTATTGTTCTTACAATTAATGTTAGTTGTTTCATCAGTTGTGATGAAAATTGGTTATCTGTCAGATTGTTACCTGTGATATAGTTGCATACAGTTGCATATACAGATTGTTACCTGTGAGAGTGTTACTTGTCGGATTGTTAGCTGTGAAATAGTTGCGCACAGTTATTCATATACATTCATGAATATACAATTATGTAATTGTAATGTTCGTAATGTATAATCTGATTGTGAGAAGTATGTATGTTTTAGACCTGTATATTAAAATGTGAATGAAGTACTCATTTGAAAACATACATATTGGAATGTACATGCAGCAGTTAACCATCAACAGTTATGGGACGGTAAATGTTTAAAAGATAGTTGTTCAGATTAGTGTGTTTTCCGTTATTGAAATATGCTTTCGGGTATGTGTTGTGATGATCTGAGTGAGGAGTTGAGTAGTTTATGGTCTAATCTGTCAGATGTTATTGTTATGTGAACTTATTTTGTACTTCATACGTGTCTGTAGAATGAGTATCGCGAAATGTTACTTCATTTGTATGTGGTTAGTCAACGTTATTTATTATATCTAAGCAATGACTGCGGTGATGCATTTTGTTTGCTGTTAGTTTTAATTGTTCAAAATCAATAGGGGGTGGATTTTGTATTTTCATTAATTTTACTGTAGGTTTTAGTTGTTTTGTATTTGCAGGTTGTGGTATTTCATATGGTGTTGATTGTTTCGGTAGTGTTTGCGGTGCTTCATATGATTTCATGCCGATATTAAATTGTGTGGAGCGTTGTTGTAGTTGTGGTGCACTGGGTAATGTGGATTGAGTATTTAAACATTGGTATGCAGGTGGCGGAGTGATTAATTGTGGTGGGAGTGGTGGTATATTGTCACTCATTTTGGTATTTTCTGATACTGTTTCTAATGTTTCCACCTTAGATGGTTCTACTCGAAATTGTTCTTGTTTATATTTTCGTTCTGGTAATGGTGGTTTTTGTTTTTTTGGTTATGTTTCCAGTGTTCTTAATTGTAGTCCTTTTTGTGTTCTTCTAATCGTTGTGTTATAGTGTTTATAATTTGTGTCTACATAATTTTCTGATGGTTCGTTGTTGTCATTATGATCCGTTATATGTGGTAAGTCTGTAGAGTGTCTACGAAACTTTTGTATGATTTTTCTCGAATTGTTATTTCCATGAAATGTATTGTTATCGTCGCTATAGTGATTTTCGTCTTCCAGAATTTGAGCTACTAGCTGCGTTAGTGTCTGTGAAAATACTCCGAAGATGCCTGTGAGTAGTAATTTTGTTTTGCTTGCTTGTTTTGCAATTGCTTTGTGTATAGCAAAAGCGTTGTAAAATTTTATTATAAGGTTTGTTATAAATAGTATTATACTTAGCATGGCATAAATTATTGCCATTTTTTCTAATATGTACCATGGCCAACCAAATATTGATATTACATGGTCTTCTAGCCATTCTCCATCAAAGATCTCTTTCCAGTTAACACTGGGTTGGTCGATTTGGAAGTTATATCCATTTATGTTGAGATCTCTTAGCCATTTAAATGATTTTTCATAGTTTTTATAAGTTTCTATTAATCCTAATTGTTCTAGTTCTAGAAGTTTCTGTGCGTTTGCCGAGGTTGCTTCTTGTAATGGTTTTTCTTTGATCTCGCATATACTCATGCAATAGATCTCGTTGTGGTTCTTGGACCAGTTGTTCTTTACTATAGATTCCGCTTTCGATTACACTTGCTTTGCTAAACATGTTATCTAATTCAATTTCGTGAGGTGATATGGTGTTTAATTTTATTTCTACTTTTACTCGATACGGTGTTACTCTGTATCTAGTTGTTCCTTCAGTGTCTATGGAAATGAATTGGTCCAAATTGCTGTTTGAACATGGTACTTTCTTTGCCCATAAATAGGTTTGTCTTGTTAGTTGATGTACGTATTGTACTCTATTTTTGTATAGAATTGGTATTTTGTCGTAACATTCTCGTGTCTGTGGTACATATAGTGGTGACGATTTTTTCGCTCATTTGTACATTTTCATTACATTCACTCCTTCTTGTTTAACAAATATTGATCTGTCTCCTGTTAGTATGTATCCTAGAAGTGGTGTATTTTTCTGTACTTGTGTTAGTGTTAATTGTCGGATGTTTCTTGTTTGTTCGCAAATTTTTGAGTAAAGTTCTACTGCTTGTAAGCTTATTCTAGAGTATATGTTACTCATATAGAGGTCCATTTTCATGTTCATGTGTGTGTTTTCATTTACAAAACCGTAGTAAAAGTGTTTATTTTCCTCGTCTTCATATCGTGTATGAGCAGAGGTTATTGACTTTGGTGTTATTTTGATAAATTTTTCTTCTTCGAATTTATCTTTCTTTCTTGTTATTTTCTTTCCTGTGTTTATATCAAATCCATATTTGTATGATATGTATATATCGTCGCATTCTGTTTTATGAATTGGGTGGAGTGATCCGCATTCTCGTTCAACGAACGGATATATTTCAAATCTTGTAGCTATTTTAGAATTTGTGTTATTCATTTTGATTTTTTGTGATGAATCGTGTTGTTGGACCGATGTCCATTCTGCATTTGTTTCAATCCAGTATCGTTCTTGGTACTTTACCATGAATGCGTCAAATCTGATTAGTTCAATTAATTGACAATGTTGTTGCGGTTCCCAAACAATTGTTGCCTTTGTAAATAGTGTCGGTAGACACTCTCCTTTTTGGTGATCACATGGTAGTTTTATTCCCATATGTGATATTTCATTTGTATCTAGGTTTAGTATTAATGATACTTCTTTGATTTCTAATGTTCAATAGAGTATATCTATTCTGTTTTGTTTTCTTGTCCTTTTAGGCAATTTGATTGAGGATTTTGTATTGCACTCGGTACCCACATTGGGTTAGTATAGTCATATACTAAATGTCCATATGGTGGTACCATAGGTGTGTTTTTATCAAATTGTAGTCTACCTTGACTTTGTTCTAATTTTTTCTGTAATTGTGGATTGGCTATATAGTTGAATGAAATGTTATAGTTTGTTGGTTTGTAATTGGTATTTTTGAGAAAATTTATTCTAGCGAGTTCGTTGCGAACTTCATCTGCGTCCAGTATTTTGTTCTTCGAGCATCTGAATAGTAATAACTTGGCCTATTAGCTCTAATACAATCAGTGTGTTGTGAACACAATTCTACTCGTTCTTTTATTGTTCCTGTTACCGCAAATGCTTTTATCCCTACTGCGCGTGCTTTAGAGAGTAGCTGTACTTCAGCTTTTGTCATTTCTATGTCCATTGGTTTAAATTCCCATGTGCTAATTTTGTTCAAATCGTAATATTTGACGTTGCTAATTTCGTCTACGTCGCAATCGTAATGTTCGATAAAAATATCTTGTGGTCCTGTTGCTGAACCATTTACGTTCTGTCCCGTTAACTCTATGTTTGTTTGCCGTTTTTTTCTTTATTATTCAGGTTCAATTTTGATAATATACTGTCAGAAAAATTGTTCCCTGTAGAAATTCCGATTTCGTGTCCATTTGTCTATTGCAATTTCCCACATTGCTTCGTAGTCTGTGCTGTTTTAAATTTGTTCTAGTTCTTTTATGTTTGTGTCGTATGTAAAATATTCTGGGTAGCTCTTGAAGTTTGTGTGATTGTGGTTGTGAATTATATGTTTTGTAAGGTTATTGAGTTTTCCTGTGTAGTTAATTTGTAAATTATTTGACTGTTTGTTCAGTGTTTTGTTTTTGTTTTGAAAGTACTTTTTACGTTCTCTCATTCGTTCATTTATACGATCTTTTAGACGTTGCTTGACACGTTGGGGTAACCTGTGTTCTCATTCAACTTTTGCTTCTATTTTCATGTAAATGTATAATATTATTAAAAACAGTATTAAAATTATTGCTTTTAGTTGAAGCGACATGTATATGATAAACCTGTATGTGGATTACAAAATGTTGCGAATCCTAGCGTCTGCTTGGTGTATCTAACAAATTTATATATGAATTCAGTGCAAATAAATGGTGCTGGAGTTGTTGTTGTTATTATGGATTGTGTAGTTGCGTGAAATGGGTGGTTGAAGATAGCTCCGTTTTTTATTGTCGTGTTAAATTTTAGTTCTAAACATGGAGTTGCTAAGACTTCAAGTGCTGTGTTAGGCTGTCGTGCTGTAAGATTTAGTGTGTTAATTAATCTATTCCTTGACCAATTTGTAAGTGTTTCTCCGAGGTTTGTAGGTCCGTATTATGGCGGAGGTGGATTCCAAGTTTTATGGTCTAATGCAAAGAGATAATTGTGTTCATTACTCCTACTTCGTGTAGGTGGATTTGGATTTAATATTGGTGTTGAACTTGTTCTACCTGGATGGCTTGATGGTAGTCTTATTTCTGGTACAAATGACGATGGTGACAAAGCTGTATTCCTAGCCGGTTGTAAGGAATTTTTTAAATTGATTTGTGGTATGCTGACAGGAGTGTCTATTGACGAAGAATTATTTGTTCTTTGTGGTGTTGTTGTGCTACTACTCGCAGACTGTGGTGAAGTTGCTGACCAAAGTGAACTATTCGGTGAATGTAGTGGTTGTACACTGAAATGTTCTTGGACAAAATTGAAATCTTGTCTTTGTTGAAATGTTGGTGGAAGAAAAGGGTTTGCTCTTATCTGTGAGGATGTCGGTGTTTGAATATCACTTGGTGAACTTATACTAAAATAGTTTAATGTAGGTGTTCCAGTTCTACTTCGTGGTTCTGATCTTCCTGTTTCTATAGGTCTGATTTCGTTAGAATCTGTATCTGTTGATCCGTATGAGACTAGGGTTGAGTCTTGTGTTGGAAAGGAGAGCGAAGATCTACGTCGTGCTCTTAAGAGTTCTCTCCTTTCAGGGCGGTCTCGCCGTACGGTGTATGGATTTTTTTCTCCTGGATTTATATTATCATCAATTTCTGGTGATGTTGGTATATTTGTTAAATCTGTTACTTCGTTATGATGAGGTCTTTCTGGGTTGTTCCTGTGATTATTCTGATTATTACTTGGTGACGCAATTTTTGTGAAGTGTGATTATGCTCCTGAACCAGGTCCGTGTGGTGGAAGTTGTACGTATAGTGGTGCTAGTATTATTAATGGTCTTATTTCTTGATGTGGTTGTTGTGTATGTGCTCCTAGATTAGATATCCAAATGTCGTTACTTTCTAATCTAAGGTTCAGTTGGTATATAATAACGTTTCCGTATAATGGTGACCTTTCGAGGAATCCTATTTGTAAATAGAATTTTTTGGAGTGTAGTGTGTAATATATCGATTCTTCTATATCTGGAATGGGATCAATTTTTATATGTATAAAATATGGAATTTATGGGTTTATAAAATTTTCTATTAAATCTAAACACATTCGCAGAAAGAAATAAATAAGGAGTGCTATTTTTATAAATTTAAAAATTTCTAGTTCAATAATACTGTATTGGTTTTGCATATATGGTAGATATCTGTATGTATTTTGTTCATTAGTTATGGTACTGGTGGACTTGCATAAATTACTTTACGATTTCTAATAACTTCATTTATTGTTACTATGACTAAATATGTCGAAATTACAACTATGCAAGGTATTAGAAAAATAGTTAGATAGAAAATTATTTTAGATAATATTAAATAAGTTGTTATTAATACGCTTGAGATATCAATTTTTGAAACTGTGATGATAGGTGATATAAGTTTGTGTGTGTGAACTGTGTTTGTGTTAATGTTTTTAGTTAGGGTTGTAATGATGTTTATGTATGGCTGTAGTGTATTAAATAAGTGAAAATGGTGTAAAGCTTCACTGGAAAGTGACAGTTTTTACTGGTGTAATTGACGCTTAACGGTGCCGCACTAACAAATCTAATGTATTTATTGGTACAGTACTATTAAAATCGTGGGTATCATTGTTAACTTTTATTCTTTTAATTTATCGTCTAATAATTCAATGACTTCTTTTTTGCAGACTACTAGAAAAACTGTGTGTAGTTTGTTTATATCAACCTATCTGTCTGTTTTTAATTGTTGTTTTAATGTTTCAAACTCAGTGATTGTTTCCGTGCAAAGTTCTGTGTCTTTTAGTAATTCAAAATGTTCTTCTCCCCAAAACAGTTTTACTTCTTGTCCTGTTTCTGTTTTTCCTTCTTTTATAAATAAATAATTTTTTGACGATACTTTACAATTAGTTATTCTAACACTGTCGTTGTCAAAATGCATATGACATCCGAAAGGATAATCGTGATCAGTAAAATCGTCTCGTTGAACAGTTATCTTTATAGAAAGTTGGTTTTTTTAATGATTGCATAAATTCTGAAACTGAAAGCATTGGTGGGGGTTCATTACAATGATGACTATAAAAATGAAGTATTCTTTCAGAAAATAAGTTAAAGTAATTCAGATTACCTAGTGTTATTGAAATGTTTTGTGTAGAATGGTTGTTGATAAAAGAAACAAAGATATTATATCTTTATGCAAAAAATAGGAATAATTTTATCAGTTTTTCAAACTGTATCAGTTTAGGATTTAGTGGTTTTAAAATGCTGTGTCTATTCTGAAATTGGAATTTCAAGATGAATTGATTGTGATTTTCAAAATGGATATGGATGTAGTATTATTCAGCTAGTATGAACTGAGAATGGGCTGAGAATGAGAATGAGGATTAGATTGATATTTTTCAAGGAATTGTGAAAAGTTAGAGAAAATATTTGTTTTAAAATTAAGGTGTTGAAAATTCACTGACTGAATATTACAAGTTTTTTGTTGAGTTTTTCAGCTTAGCTGAAAGTTTCAAATTATTCAAATTTTGTTGAGTTGGTGATTTGTACGAGACAAAATCGGAGTTTGTGTTAATGTTTTTAGTGAGGGTGGTAATGATGTTTATGTATGGCTGTAGTGTATTAAATAAGTGAAAAGTGGTGTAAAGCTGCACTGGAAAGTGACAGTTTTTACTGGTGTAACTGACGCTTAACGGTGCCGCACTAACAAATCTAATGTATTTATTGGTACAGTACTATTAAAATCGTGGGTGTCATTGTTAACTTTTATTCTTTTAATTTATCGTCTAATAATTCAATGACTTCTTTTTTGCAGACTACAAGAAAAACTGTGTGTAGTTTGTTTATATCAACCTATCTGTCTGTTTTTAATTGTTGTTTTAATGTTTCAAACTCAGTGATTGTTTCCGTGCAAAGTTCTGTGTCTTTTAGTAATTCAAAATGTTGTTCTCCCCAAAACAGTTTTACTTCTTGTCCTGTTTCTGTTTTTCCTTCTATTATAAATAAATAATTTTTTGACGATACTTTACAATTAGATATTCTAACACTGTCGTTGTCAAAATGCATATGACATCCGAAAGGATAATCGTGATCAGTAAAATCGTCTCGTTGAACAGTTATCTTTATAGAAAGTTGGTTTTTATTTAATGATTGCATAAGTTCTGAAACTGAAAGCATTGGTGGGGGTTCATTACAATGATGACTATAAAAATGAAGTATTCTTTCAGAAAATAAGTTAAAGTAATTCAGATTACCTAGTGTTATTGAAATGTTTTGTGTAGAATGATTGTTGATAAAAGAAACAAAGATATTATATCTTTATGCAAAAGATAGGAATATTTTTATCAGTTTTTCAAACTGTATCAGTTTAGGATTTAGTGGTTTTAAAATGCTGTGTCTATTCTGATATTGGAATTTCAAGATGAATTGATTGTGATTTTGAAAATGGATATGGATGTAGTATTATTCAGCTAGTATGAACTGAGAATGGGCTGAGAATGAGAATGAGGATTAGATTGATATTTTTCAAGGAATTGTGAAAAGTTAGAGAAAATATTTGTTTTAAAATTAAGGTGTTGAAAATTCACTGACTGAATATTACAAGTTTTTTGTTGAGTTTTTCAGCTTAGCTGAAAGTTTCAAATTATTCAAATTTTGTTGAGTTGGTGATTTGTACGAGACAAAATCGGAGTTGTGATTTTTCCTCTAGTTTTTGTCCCTCTCTACAATTCTCCTGGCATTTAGATATTTTTCGTTTTTCTTGTTTGCTCCTTGATGTTGCCAATTTTACTAATTTCTGGATCTAATTAGTTTCTGGGTTTCTTAGCTTTAAAATTATAAGGTTCTTAAGGTGGAAAATACCGTTTATGGACATGCTAGTAGTAACATGGTAGTAGTGTTGTTACTCGGAATTTTGAAATCGAAAATTTCGAATTTCCTATGTAATCATTGTTTTTGATGTACTGTATTTTTTGCTTTTTGTACATTTTTTTAAATAGATTATGTCGCAAAATATATGTTAAACACGTAAGTGATCTGTTAAGTACATACTGGAGGAATTATGATTGTTGATTCTTGTTTTATTTCTGATACAATTGTCATGTTATGACTCAATTCTGTTGTATACATTAAGCATACGTTATGCATGGTTGTACGTTTGATATATGATTACATAAAGACATGTTAGACAATGTTTTAAAGTTAATGTGTTACACACTGTTTTACACTGCATAGTGTATTATTATTATTCTTTTGTTCTTATTTCCATTATTTGTCTACAAAATAATCATGTACTTTTTCTTCTTTTGGGATTTTCTTATTTCTTATTTACAAAATTGCATTTATCTAACTATGGAAAATCCTTGCATATATACATGTACAATTTATCATTTAAGGGTAAATTAAAACATGTATATATATAAAATAAAAAAGTGTAGCGCTGGTGAAATTTTATTCTGTAGTGTTAATTACACATCAAGTGTTACACCAATTGTTATTTAGTGGTTAGTATTAAGAATAGGTTTGATAGCATGGAGGTTGCTGAAACTAGATATAAATTAAATCAGTATGAATCAGACGAACTGGATAGTTGTGGTAACAGTATAAATACAGGTGGTATAAATACAGGTTGTACAAATGTAACTGATATGCATGTAAAGGTTGTTATTTATACATACAGAATGCTGCAATAGTGTATAGTGTTACATTAGTTGAAAAACCTATAAGCAAAGAAACAGTCATGGTTAATTTTTGAAATTGTTATACTTCAGTATTCACTTGTTACAACTTCTCTGTTTGTTGTGGATGGTTAGTTCTATTCCTGTAATGCTTGTATTCTTTAATAAAATGTTCGTCCTTGGTTAGCAGGTCTGCCAACAGATCTGTAATCCCGTCGATGTTTATTTCTGTTACCGAAGCTTTAACTGTTTTACGTATTTCCTTTTCGAAATCTGTTGTTTTACGTCCGTTATGGAATTTTCGTCGTTAAGGAAAGCTTGATTTGTTACAGTTCCTCCCAGATGGTACGTATGGGACTGTTCAGAAGGTTGAAGTGCTTCAAGAGGTGCTATTAATGGCCTTTCAAGTGCCTCTGTAGGTTGGAATATATAATAATTCTTGATAGGGTCGAAATTTCTCAGTGTTCCTGTTATATAATCCCATTTGAGTTTATATCCATAATTCATAAAGTATGGAGATGTTAGCTGGTCATTTATGTGTATATATATTTTGTCTGTGTAATTTGTTTTATCTCAAAAGAACGTGTAATAAATTAATTTATGTATTAGTTTCGTTTCATGAACGCGATAATTATTGTTCTGTACATCTTTCGGTGTCGGATGTAAAAAGTTAAAACTCAGTTGGAAAATTTCGTGATCAAATTCACTATATGCGGATAGGTCCTGTGACGCTTTAGCCATTAAAAGGTCAAACGTGCAGACTACTGGTACTTTAAATTCGTAATTGTTATCGTATAGGAAATGCTCTGTCAAGCTATAGAATTGTTTGAGAATTGGGTAAGTTGCTTGATGTATTTTATCTCGTCCCATGTTTTTAGTGCTTCGTTTTACCGTGTTTGTATTTTCCGACGGTAGAGGTGGAAAATATTCTTAGATGCTATCTTTCAAGTTATGTAGAGGTGCTATAACAAAAATATAGTTCTTTGATTCAAATGGCATTTCTGCCCAGTTGCGGTATGATAACAATGGATTGTAATTACTACTGTGTGGATTGTTCAAGGTTTTAGGGTCCGTATCTAGCAACCATATTGTTTCCATAACAGTAGAAGTAGATGTTTGTTCATTCGTCGATTGATGAAAAAATGACTTTTTGTTACTACTGCGGGGTGTAACTGCATATGGGAAGCGAAGGTTATTTGGTCTAATATGATGTGAATTTCAGTCAAACCAACGTTGTTCAACACGGTGTTGCATTCTATGGCCATTAGTTGTATAGTCTTCGGGTGGTGGTGGTCTAACTGATGGTGAGTAATTGGGCATTAGTGGTGATGTATATGTTTCACTCGGTTTCGAGTTATTGTTCTGTGGTCTGTAATTTTGATAGCTATGTTTGTTAGTAGTTTGTTTTTCTGTTCTTTTATTTTTATTTCTAGTACGGGAAGAATCTAGATTTTTTTCTTACGTCTATAGTCTTCGGTTTGACAGTTTTCTCTGCTATTATGCGGGCTATTTCTTGCGGTGTTAGTTGATTTGATCCTGTTCTTTTGTGTTGTTCATCTGTGGAGTTATCCACATCCACTCGCATTGAGGTGACCGTTTCGACATACTCATCGGTCTGCGTGCTGCATTCCGATGCGTTGTTTCTGATCGTCCCAGGGCTGGAACGTTCAGATCCAGAGCTCAGTTCTCCCTCCTCCACGTCGTAACTCAGTGGAGATTCGGCTTTGTAGGGAGATTCTGGTTCATATTCCATTTTGGATGCCATTTGCTAAAAGATATAGTTTATTTGTTAATTATTCCTCGCTAAAAAGGTTTACTGTTACAAATGATAAGTTGTTACTGGTGATGTCTTGATACATGAGAACGTTAACGTAACATGTTACTGTTTACAAAATGATGACAGTTTGTTTAAACTGGTGGTTTACATAAACTAGGTTATATCTTTGTTATTTTTACATGGGTTTACATGTAGGTTGAAGGAGTTTATATTGCTATCTGATATTGTTACGATTTATTGTTGTTACAATTAATGTTAGTTGTTTCATCAGTTGTGATGAAAATTGGTTATCTGTCAGATTGTTACCTGTGAAATAGTTGCATACAGTTGCATATACAGATTGTTACCTGTGAGAGTGCTACTTGTCGGATTGTTACCTGTGAAATAGTTGCGTACAGTTATTCATATACATTCATGAATATACAATTATGTAATTGTAATGTTCGTAATGTATAATCTGATTGTGAGAAGTATGTATGTTTTAGACCTGTATATTAAAATGTGAACGAGGTACTCATTTGAAAACATACATATTGGAATGTACATGCAGCAGTTAACCATCAACAGTTATGAGCTGGTAAATATTTAAAAGATAGTTGTTGAGATTGGTGTGTTTTCCGTTATTGAGATATGCTTTCGGGTATGTGTTGCGATGATCTGAGTGAGGAGTTGAGTAGTTTATGGTCTAATTTGTTAGATGTTATTGTTATGTGAATTTATTGTATACTTCATACGTGTCTGTAGAATGAGTATCGCGAAATGTTACTTCATTTGCATGTGGTTGGTTATCGTTATTATTTATAACTAAGCTATGACTGCGGTGATGCATTTTGTTTGCTGTTGGTTTTAATTGTTCAAAATCAATAGGTGGTTTTTGTATTTCCTTTAATTTTACTGTAGGTATTAGTTGTTTTGTATTTGCAGGTTGTGGTTTTTCATATGGTGTTGATTGTTTTGGTAGTGTTTGCGGTGTTTCATATGATTTCATGCCGATATTAAATTGTGTGGAGTGTTGTTGTAGTTGTAATGCACTGGGTAATGTGGATTGAGTATTTAAACATTTGTATGCAGGTGGCGGAGTGATTAATTGTGGTGGGAGTGGTGGTATATTGTCACTCATTTTCGTATTTTCTGATACTGTTTCTAATGTTTCCACCTTAGATGGTTCTACTCGAAATTGTTCTTGTTTATATTTTCGTTCTGGTAATGGTGGTTTTTGTTTTTTTTTGGTTATGTTTCCAGTGTTCTTAATTGTAGTCCTTTTTCTGTTCTTCTAATTGTTGCGTTATAGTGTTTATAATTTGTGTCTACATAATTTTCTGATGGTTTGTTGTTGTCAATATGATCCGTTATATGTGGCAAGTCTGTAGAGTGTCTACAAACTTTTGTATGAATTTTCTCGAATTGTTATTTCCATGAAATGTATTGTTATCGTCGCTATAGTGATTTTTGTCTTCCTGAATTTGAGCTACTAGCTGCGTTAGTGTCTGTGAAAATATTCCGAAGATGCCTGTAAGTAGTATTTTTGTTATGCTTGCTTGTTTTCCAATTGCTTTTTGTATAGCAAAAGCGTTGTAGAATTTTATAATAAGATTTGTTATAAATAGTATCATACTTAGCATGGCATAAATTATTGCCATTTTTTCTAATATGTACCATGGCCAACCAAATATTGATATTACTTGGTCTTTTAGCCATTCTCCATCAAAAATCTCTTTCCAGTTAACACTGGGTTGGTCGATTTGGAAGTTATATCCATTTATGTTGAGATCTCTTAGCCATTTCAGTGATTTTTCGTAGTTTTTATAAGTTTCTAATAATCCTAATTGTTCTATTTCTAGAAGTTTCTGTGCATTTGCCGAGGTTGCTTCTTGTAACGGTTTTTCTCGATCTCGCATATACTCATGCAATAGATCTCGTTGTGGTTCTTGGACCAGTTGTTCTTTACTATAGATTCCGCTTTCGATTACACTTGCTTTGCTAAACATGTTATCTAATTCAATTTCGTCAGGTGATATGGTGTTTAATTTTGTTTCTACTTTTACTGGATACGGTGTTACTCTGTATCTAGCTGTTCCTTCAGTGTCTATGGAAATTAATTGGTCGCAATTGCTGTTTGAACATAGTACTTCTTTGCCCATAAATAGGTTTGTCTTGTTAGTTGATGTACGTATTGTACTCTATTTTTGTATGGAATTGGTATTTTGTCGTAACATTCTCGTGTCTGTGGTTCATATAGTGGTGACGATTTTTTCGCGCATTTGTACATTTTCATTACATTCAATCCTTCTTGTTTTACAAATATTGATCTGTCTCCTGTTAGTATGTATCCTAGAAGTGGTGTATTTTTCTGTACTTCTGTTAGTGTTAATTGTCTGATGTTTCTTGTTTGTCCGCAAATTTTTGAGTAAAGTTCTATTGCTTGTAAGCTTATTCTACAGTATATGTTACTCATATAGAGGTCCATTTTCATGTTCATGTGTGTGTTTTCATTTACAAAACCGTATTTAAAGTGTTTATTTTTGTCGTCTTCGTATCGTGTATGACCAGAGGTTATTGACTTTGGTGTTATTTTGATAAATTTTTCTTCGAATTTATCTTTCTTCCTTGTTATTTTCTTTCCTGTGTTCATATCAAATCCATATTCGTATAATATTTATATATCATCGTATTCTGTTTTATGAATTGGGTGGAGTGATCCGCATTCTCGTTCAACGAACGGATATATTTCAAATCTTGTAGCTATTTTAGAATTTGTGTTATTCATTTTGATTTTTTGTGATGAATCGTGTTGTTGGACTGATGTCCATTCTGCATTTGTTTCAATCCAGTATCGTTCTTGGTACTTTACCATGAATGCGTCAAATCTGATGGTTCAAAAAATTGACAATGTTGTTGCGGTTCTCAAACAATTATTGCCTTTGTAAATGGTGTCGGTAGACACTCTCCTTTTTGGTGATCACATGGTAGTTTTATTCCCATAAGTGATATTTCATTTGTATCTAGGTTTAGTATTAATGATACTTCTTTGATTTCTAATGTCCAATAGAGTATATCTATTCTGTTTTGTTTTCTTGTCCTTTTAGGCAATTTGATTGAGGATTTTGTATTGCACTCGGTACCCACATTGGGTTAGTATAGTCATATACTAAATGTCCATATGGTGGTACCATAGGTGTGTTTCTATCAAATTGTAGTCTACCTTGACTTTGTCCTAATTTTTTCTGTAATTGTGGATTGGCTATATAGTTGAATGGAATGTTATAGTTCGTTGGTTTGTATTTGGTATTTTCGAGAAAATTTATTCTAGCGAGTTCGTTGCGAACTTCATCTGCGTCCAGTATTTTTGTTCTTCGATCATCTGAATAGTAATAACTTGGCCTATTAGCTCTAATACAATCACTGTGTTGTGAACACAATTCTACTCGTTCTTTTATTGTTCCTGTTACCGCAAATGCTTTTATCTCTACTGCGCGTGCTTTACAGAGTAGCTGTACTTCAGCTCTTGTCATTTCTATGTCTATTGGTTTAAATTCGCATGTGCTAATTTTGTTCAAATCGTAATATTTGACGTTGCTAATTTCGTCTACGTCGCAATCGTAATGTTCGATAAAAATATCTTGTGGTCCGGTTGCTGAACCATTTACGTTCTGTCCCGTTAACTCTATGTTTGTTTGGCATTTTTGTCTTTTATTATTCGGGTTGAATTTTGATAATATACTGTCAGAATAATTGTTCCCTGTAGAAATTCCAATTTCGTGTCCATTTGTCTATTGCAATTTCCCACATTGCTTCGTAGTCTGTGTTGTTTTTAAATTCTTCTAGTTCTTTTATGTTTGTGTCGTATGTAAAATATTCTGGGTAGCTCTTGAAGTTTGTGCGATTGTGTTTGTGAATTATATGTTTTGTAAGGTTATTGAGTTTTCCTGTGTAGTTGTTTTGTAAATTATTTGACTGTATATTCAGTGCTTTGTTTTTGTTTTGAAAGTACTTTATACGTTCTGTCATTCGTTCATTTATACGATCTTTTAGACGTTGCTTAACACGTTGGGGTAACCTGTGTTCTAAATCAACTTTTGGTTCTATTTCCATGTAAATGTATAGTATTATTAATAACAGTATTAAAATTATTGCTTTTAGTTGAAGCGACATGTATATGATAAACCTGTATTTATTTGGATTATAAAATGTTGCGAATCCTAGCGTCTGCTTGGTGTATCTAGCAAATTTATATATGAATTCAGTGCAAATAAGTTGTGCTGGAGTTGTTGTTGTTATTATGGATGGTGTAGTTGCGTGAAATGGGTGGTTGAAGATAGCTCCGTATTTTATTGTCATTTTAAATTTTATTTCTGAACGTGGAGTTGCTAAGACTTCAAGTGCTGTGTTACGCTGTCGTGCTGTAAGATTTAATGTGTTAAATAATCAATTCCTTGACCAATTTGTAAGTGTATCTCCGAGGTTTGTAGGTCCGTATAATGGCGGAGGTGGATTCCAAGTTTTATGGTCTAATGCAAAGAGATATGTGTGTTCATTAATCCTACTTCGTGTAGGTGGATTTGGATTTAATACTGGTGTTGATCTTGTTCTACCTGGATGGCTTGATGGTAGTCTTATTTCTGGTACAAATGGCGATGGTGACAAAGCTGTATTCCTAGGCGGTTGTAAGTAATTTTTTAAATTGGTTTGTGGTATGCTGACAGGAGTGTCTATTGACGAAGAATGATTTATTCTTTGTGGTGTTGTTGTGCTACTACTCGCAGACTGTGGTGAAGTTGCTGACCAAAGTGAACTATTCGGAGAATGTAGTGGTTGTACACTGAAATGTTCTTGGACAAAATTGAAATCTTGTCTCTGTTGAAATGTTGGTGGAAGAAAAGGGTTTGCTCTTATTTGTGAGGAGGTTGGTGTTTGAATATCACTTGGTGAACTTATACTAAAATTGTTCAATGTAGTTGTTCCAGTTCTACTTGGTGGTATCTTCCTGTTTCTATAGGTCTGATTTCGTTAGAATCTATATCTGTTGATCCGTATGAGACTAGGGTTGAGTCTTGTGTTGGAAAGGAGAGCGAAGATCTACGTCGTGCTCTTAAGAGTTCTCTCCTTTCACGGCGGTCTCGCCGTACGGTGTATGGATTTTTGTCTCCTGGATTCATATTATCATCAATTTCTGGTGATGTTGGTATATTTGTTAAATCTGTTACTTCGTTATGATGAGGTCTTTCTTGGTTGTTCATGTGATTATTCTGATTATTACGTGATGACGCAATTTTTGTGAAGTGTGGTTATGCTCCTGAACCAGGTCAGTGTGGTGGAAGTTGTACGTATGGTGGTGCTAGTATTATTAATGGTCTTAATTCTTGATGTGGTTGTTGTGTCTGTGCTCCTAGATTAGATATCCAAATTTTGTTATTTTCTAATCTAAGGTTCAGTTGGTATATAATGACGTTTCCGTATAATGGTGACCTTTTGAGGAATCCTATTTGTAAACAGAATTTTTGGGAGTGTAGTGTATAGTATAACGATTCTTCTATATCTGGAATGGGATCAATTTTTATATGTATAAAATATGGAATTCATGGTTTTAAAAAATATTCTATTAAACCTAAACACATTCGCAGAAAGAAATAAATAAGGAGTGCTATTTTTATAAATGTAAAAATTTCTAGTTCAATAATATCTGTATTGGTTTTGCATATATGGTAGATATCTGTATGTATTTCGTTCATTAGTTATTGTACTGGTGGACTTGCATAAATTACTCTACGATTTCTAGTAACTTCATTTATTGTTACTATGACTAAATATGTCGATATTACAACTATGCAAGGTATTAGAAAAATAGTTAAATAGAAAACAATTTTTGATAATATTAAATAAGTTGTTATTAATACGCTTGAGATATCAATTTTTGAAACTGTGATGATAGGTGATATTAGTTTGTGTGTGTGAACTGTGTTTGTGTTAATGTTTTTAGTGAGGGTGGTAATGATGTTTATGTATGGCTGTAGTGTATTAAATATGTGAAAAGTGGTGTAATGCTTCACTGGAAAGTGACAGTTATTTACTGGTCTAACTGACGCTTAACGGTGCCGCACTAACAAATCTAATGTATTTATTGGTACAGTACTATTACAATCATGGGTATCATTTTTAATTTTTATTCTTTTAATTTATCGTCTAATAATTCAATGGCTTCTTTTTGCAGACTACTGGAAAGACTGTGTGTAGTTTGTTTATATCAACACATCTGTCTGTGTTTATTTGTTGTTTTAGTGTTTCAAACTCAGTGATTGTTTCCGTGCAAGGTTCTGTGTCTTTTAATAATTCAAAATGTTGTTCTCCCCAAAACAGTTTTACTTCTTGTTCTGTTGCTGTTTTCCCTTCTATTATAAATAAATAATTTTTTGACGATACTTTACAATTAGTTTTTCTAACACTGTCGTCGTTGTCAAAATGGATATGACATCCGAAAGGATAATCGTGATCAGTAAAATCGTCTCGTTGAACTGTTATCTTTATAGAAAGTTGATTTTATTTAATGATTGCATAAATTCTGAAACTGAAAGCATTGGTGGGGGTTCATTACAATGATGACTATAAAAATGAAGTATTCTTTCAGAAATTAATTAAAGTAATTCAGATTACCTAGTGTTGTTGAAACGTTTTGTGTAGAATGATTATTGATAAAAGAAACAAAGATATTATATCTTTTTGCAAAAAATAGGAATATTTTGATCAGTTTTTCAAACTGTATCAGTTTAGGATTTAGTGGTTTTAAAATGCTGTGGTTATTCTGAGTTTGGAATTTCAAGATGAATTGATTGTGATTTTCAAAATGGATATGGATGTAGTATTATCAAGCTAGTATGAACTGAGAATGGGCTGAGAATGAGAATGAGGATTGGAGTGATATTTTTCAAGGAATTGTGAAAAATTAGAGAAAATATTTGTTTTAAAATTGAGTTGTTGAAAATTCACTGACTGAATATTACAATTTTGTGTTGAGTTTTTCAGCTTAGCTGAAAGTTTCAAATTAATCAAATTTTGTTGAGTTGGTGATCTTTACGAGACAAAATTGGAGTTGTGATTTTTCCTCTAGTTTTTGTCCTTCTCTACAATTCTCCTGACATTTAGATATCTTCCGTTTTTCTTGTTTGCTCCTTGATGTTGCCAATTTCACTAATTTCTAGATCTAATTAGTTTCTGGGAATAGTAAGATAATAGGGTACTAAGATAGGGGGGTTATCGTTCGAATTAATACGTGTGATAATAGGGGGTTAACCTTGGCGGCGCTACATGTAAAACATTTGACTACGGCCGTGCATGGGTGATACATGTAAACTAGCTTTCTTCTGGAGACATGTAGGTGGAAATGTGCATTTATGTGGCTAGAGTCATTTTTGAGTGAGCGTTTATAAAATCATATGGCTACCATTGCCACAATTGATTTGAAGAGTATTCACGAAATTTACAAGGAAATCGAAAAAGAATATTCACAATACGGTGAACGATTTTTATACCTTTTAGCTACTTGTCTGCATTTGGATCCTGAGATTGATTTAGATATAGCTTTGAAACTACAACCTTATGGTGGTTTGATTGGCATCGACAATTCAGCCCTCGACAAATATTTTAAATAATTCAAAATTTTGGGACTTCATGCGATACTTCACGACGCTTCCGGTTTTGTATATGAATATAGTGAAAAGGGTCCAGGCTATTCTTACGTATTACCTTGTTCAGTGACAAATGAGTACCTTGGTCATGTGACTGGAATTGCTTTTTGTTTATACGTAAAATCCTTCAAAAATAGTTTATTCAATTTGCTGGAATGTTGAAATCCGCAGCGGTTGTTCTTGATTTTGAAGGCTTTCGAAGTAAAAAATCTGGGTTTATAATAAAAGAACTTGCGGTATCTATCGAAAATTACAACGATATAATTTGGTTTTTACCTCCAAACTCATTTAACATACATTCTTCGAGTGAGCAAAGATCTTTCCTGTGGGTATCTAAGTTCCTTCATGGTCTCTCGTGGGAGACCAGAGAGTACCCTTATCAATATTTGCAACAGATTTTTCAAACTATAGTTCATCGATTTCCCTTTTCTGATTTTTACGCAAAAGGATTAGAAAAAACGGAAACTTTACGGCAGCTGTTACAGAGGAACGTTATCAACTTGGAAACTTTGTTCTGCCCGAAAATTGAACACTTGAAATTATATCGGGAGACACCTGTTTGTAAATTACATGCATTGAGTTGCCCAAAACGACAGAGAAGCAAGCATTGTGCAAATAAGAAGGCAAAACTATTTTACCAGCGGCTGACGAATGAATCGTAGGTTCGAGAAACCAGCTCCGTCTCTACTGCAAGTGAATTTGTCTCCAAATTTGACAGTTTACAGTTGCATAACACCTGAAAATCAGTTAACGGTTACTCTTATCAAGGAAGAAGAAATTGACACAAGAGGCCAAACAGTTTTGAGAAAACAGCAGATTGTGTGTGCTGGTGCTGAAATAGAAGCTTTCAAAAAGTATCTTTCTCTACTGGAGTACTTTCAATTGTACCATGTCTTTACAAGAGAAAATGAAACGGTTGAAACTAACCCCTTTACCACGCATCAAGCAGCTGATTAAAGAGAAAAAAGTAGAGTCTATTGTTTTCAGAGATAAACAAGATTCGATGAATGCAAACTATACAATCACTTACAAACAAAGAGACGAAGACGCTGGATATGTTTCTTATGAATTTTTTATTGTTAAATAATTATGTAAAAATTCTTGGAAAGCAATTCATTTTTTGAATAATATTATTTCAAAATGAGTCAAACCGAAGATCAATTAGATTCGGGCGGAGGTATTACTGACTTGGTTTTTGACACCGAGCACCAAGAAAGACGATCTTGGAGGTTTTGCAATTCGAGATTGCCTCGATCAGAGGTTGTTTACTACACACAAATCATTATAATAATTTTCCTTATAACTGTATCTCTCGCCAAGTTGGTTTTGGTCTCCTGGATTCATATTATCATCAATTTCTGGTGATGTTGGTATATTTGTTAAATCTGTTACTTCGGTATGATGAGGTCTTTCTCGGTTGTTCCTGTGATTATTCTGATTATTACTTGATGACGCAATTTTTGTGAAGTGTGGTTATGCTCCTGAACCAGGTCAGTGTGGTTGAAGTTGTACGTATGGTGGTGCTAGTATTATTAATGGTCTTAATTCTTGATGTGGTTGTTGTGTCTGTGCTCCTAGATTAGATATCCAAATTTTGTTATTTTCTAATCTAAGGTTCAGTTGGTATATAATAACGTTTCCGTATAATGGTGACCTTTTGAGGAATCCTATTTGTAAACAGAATTTTTGGGAGTGTAGTGTATAGTATAACGATTCTTCTATATCTGGAATGGGATCAATTTTTATATGTATAAAATATGGAATTCATGGTTTTAAAAAATATTCTATTAAACCTAAACACATTCGCAGAAAGAAATAAATAAGGAGTGCTATTTTTATAAATGTAAAAATTTCTAGTTCAATAATATCTGTATTGGTTTTGCATATATGGTAGATATCTGTATGTATTTCGTTCATTAGTTATTGTACTGGTGGACTTGCATAAATTACTCTACGATTTCTAGTAACTTCATTTATTGTTACTATGACTAAATATGTCGATATTACAACTATGCAAGGTATTAGAAAAATAGTTAAATAGAAAACAATTTTTGATAATATTAAATAAGTTGTTATTAATACGCTTGAGATATCAATTTTTGAAACTGTGATGATAGGTGATATTAGTTTGTGTGTGTGAACTGTGTTTGTGTTAATGTTTTTAGTGAGGGTGGTAATGATGTTTATGTATGGCTGTAGTGTATTAAATATGTGAAAAGTGGTGTAATGCTTCACTGGAAAGTGACAGTTATTTACTGTTCTAACTGACGCTTAACGGTGCCGCACTAACAAATCTAATGTATTTATTGGTACAGTACTATTACAATCATGGGTATCATTTTTAATTTTTATTCTTTTAATTTATCGTCTAATAATTCAATGGCTTCTTTTTGCAGACTACTGGAAAGACTGTGTGTAGTTTGTTTATATCAACACATCTGTCTGTGTTTATTTGTTGTTTTAGTGTTTCAAACTCAGTGATAGTTTCCGTGCAAGGTTCTGTGTCTTTTAATAATTCAAAATGTTGTTCTCCCCAAAACAGTTTTACTTCTTGTTCTGTTTCTGTTTTCCCTTCTATTATAAATAAATAATTTTTTGACGATACTTTACAATTAGTTTTTCTAACACTGTCGTCGTTGTCAAAATGGATATGACATCCGAAAGGATAATCGTGATCAGTAAAATCGTCTCGTTGAACTGTTATCTTTATAGAAAGTTGATTTTATTTAATGATTGCATAAATTCTGAAACTGAAAGCATTGGTGGGGGTTCATTACAATGATGACTATAAAAATGAAGTATTCTTTCAGAAATTAATTAAAGTAATTCAGATTACCTAGTGTTGTTGAAACGTTTTGTGTAGAATAATTATTGATAAAAGAAACAAAGATATTATATCTTTTTGCAAAAAATAGGAATATTTTTATCAGTTTTTCAAACTGTATCAGTTTAGGATTTAGTGGTTTTAAAATGCTGTGGTTATTCTGAGTTTGGAATTTCAAGATGAATTGATTGTGATTTTCAAAATGGATATGGATGTAGTATTATTCAGCTAGTATGAACTGAGAATGGGCTGAGAATGAGAATGAGGATTAGATTGATATTTTTCAAGGAATTGTGAAAAGTTAGAGAAAATATTTGTTTTAAAATTGAGGTGTTGAAAATTCACTGACTGAATATTACAATTTTGTGTTGAGTTTTTCAGCTTAGCTGAAAGTTTCAAATTAATCAAATTTTGTTGAGTTGGTGATCTTTACGAGACAAAATTGGAGTTGTGATTTTTCCTCTAGTTTTTGTCCTTCTCTACAATTCTCCTGACATTTAGATATCTTCCGTTTTTCTTGTTTGCTCCTTGATGTTGCCAATTTCACTAATTTCTAGATCTAATTAGTTTCTGGGAATAGTAAGATAATAGGGTACTAAGATAGGGGGGTTATCGTTCGAATTAATACGTGTGATAATAGGGGGTTAACCTTGGCGGCGCTACATGTAAAACATTTGACTACGGCCGTGCATGGGTGATACATGTAAACTAGCTTTCTTCTGGAGAAATGTAGGTGGAAATGTGCATTTATGTGGCTAGAGTCATTTTTGAGTGAGTGTTTATAAAATCATATGGCTACCATTGCCACAATTGATTTGAAGAGTATTCACGAAATTTACAAGGAAATCGAAAAAGAATATTCACAATACGGTGAACGATTTTTATACTTTTTAGCTACTTGTATGCATTTGGATCCTGAGATTGATTTAGATATAGCTTTGAAACTACAACCTTATGGTGGTTTGATTGGCATCGACAATTCAGTCCTCGACAAATATTTTAAATAATTCAAAATTTTGGGACTTCATGCGATACTTCACGACGCTTCCGGTTTTGTATATGAATATAGTGAAAAGGGTCCAGGCTATTCTTACGTATTACCTTGTTCAGTGACAAATGAGTACCTTGGTCATGTGACTGGAATTGCTTTTTGTTTATACGTAAAATCCTTCAAAAATAGTTTATTCAATTTGCTGGAATGTTGAAATCCGCAGCGGTTGTTCTTGATTTTGAAGGCTTTCGAAGTAAAAAATCTGGGTTTATAATAAAAGAACTTGCGGTATCTATCGAAAATTACAACGATATAATTTGGTTTTTACCTCCAAACTCATTTAACATACATTCTTCGAGTGAGCAAAGATCTTTCCTGTGGGTATCTAAGTTCCTTCATGGTCTCTCGTGGGAGACCGGAGAGTACCTTTATCAATATTTGCAACAGATTTTTCAAACTATAGTTCATCGATTTCCCTTTTCTGATTTTTACGCAAAAGGATTAGAAAAAACGGAAACTTTGCGGCAGCTGTTACAGAGGAACGTTATCAACTTGGAAACTTTGTTCTGCCCGAAAATTGAACACTTGAAATTATATCGGGAGACACCTGTTTGTAAATTACATACATTGAGTTGCCCAAGACGACAGAGAAGCAAGCATTGTGCAAATAAGAAGGCAAAACTGTTTTACCAGCGGCTGACGAATGAATCGTCGGTTCGAGAAACCAGCTCCGTCTCTACTGCAAGTGAATTTGTCTCCACATTTGACAGTTTACAGTTGCATAACACCTGAAAATCAGTTAACGGTTACTCTTATCAAGGAAGAAGAAATTGACACAAGAGGCCAAACAGTTTTGAGAAAACAGCAGATTGTGTGTGCTGGTGCTGAAATAGAAGCTTTCAAAAAGTATCTTTCTCTACTGGAGTACTTTCAATTGTACCATGTCTTTACAAGAGAAAATGAAACGGTTGAAACTAACCCCTTTACCACGCATCAAGCAGCTGATTAAAGAGAAAAAAGTAGAGTCTATTGTTTTCAGAGATAAACAAGATTCGATGAATGCAAACTATACAATCACTTACAAACAAAGAGACGAAGACGCTGGATATGTTTCTTATGAATTTTTTATTGTTAAATAATTATGTAAAAATTCTTGGAAAGCAATTCATTTTTTGAATAATATTATTTCAAAATATATTATTATTTTAAAATAATATTATTTTAAAATGAGTCAAACCGAAGATCAATTAGATTCGGGCGGAGGTATTACTGACTTGGTTTTTGACACCGAGCACCAAGAAAGACGATCTTGGAGGTTTTGCAATTCGAGATTGCCTCGATCAGAGGTTGTTTACTACACACAAATCATTATAATAATTTTCCTTATAACTGTATCTCTCGCCAAGTTGTTTTTTTTCAGTCTTGACTGTGAAGAATCCACATTTTGGTTTTCACTTTTCTCTTGTACAGTTGGATACGCTCTTCCAAATCCAAAGTTATGAATAAAATTATTTCTACCACTGACCGGTTGTTCATGGCTGTTTGCGGGCCATCTTGTTGCGGGAAAACTGAGCTCATTTTCAAAATGTTATTAGTTGGCACAATTTTTACAGAGTTTCAAACAATTTATTATTTTTATCAGCATGATCAGCCAAAATTCCAATCGTTAGAGAAGAAACTGAACATACATTTTAAAAAATTCTCCAATTTTGAGCTCATTTCAGAGTTAGAGAACTGCCTTCTTGTGTTCGATGACTCATAAGACGAAATTTTAAATGACAAAGAATTTTCTAAATTAGCAACCGCAGGGCGACATAGAAACATCAGTGTAATTTATGTTAAACACAATTTTTTTCAAAAAAGCAGATGGTCCAGAACAATTGATATGTGTAAACACAACACATATCATATTGTTTAAATCACCACGTGACACACAACAGATTAGTTTTTTTGGTCGGCAGTTGAATAATGCATAATTTCTAAAAGAAAGCTATGAGCTCGCCACCAAAGAACCGTTTGTTCATTTATTAATTGATTTGGATCCCAAAACATCAGACGTCTTGCGCTACTGTTCAAATATTGTTCCTCCAGGACCATCAATTTTTAATCTGCCATCAGCTAAAGCTGTTATCACAAGTCTGAGCGATGAGAGAGAAAGAAGTTTGTATGCTGGGGCGGCAGCTAGAGATATCGGATACAAAACTAAAAGAGAAGATCGAGAGCTCCAAATCATTTCATTAAATTCCTCTGCGAATGTTTGCTCAACATTGTCAACGGTAATGTTCCAATAACAAAAAGTTTTGTAGAAGGTTATGAAAAATCATTCAGAAAACTATTGTCTAGACAAACAAGTTTGAAAGAAAAGAGGCAACTTTTTGCTAGAAAAACAGATTTGGTCAAAACTGTTGGTTTCGCTTGTCATCGTTATTTGACAAAATCGTAATGCACGCGGAAGAATTCATTTTAATTCCAAAACGAATGTTTGCTTCACATCAACCGGTAAAAAAAGATGTTTTAGACAATCCCCTTTATAAACAGAAAGCTGCACAGCTGTCTCTTTTACATAGAAACCAGTCGAACTCAATGGAAAAACCAGTGAAAGCACTTGAACCAGTTGAGACAGCAAACAAAGCGATTGAAACAGCAGAAGAGGAAAAAGAAAAAACAGAACCCATGAGCGAAGACAGTGAGATTGAGCCGGTAGTGAAAAACAAAGAAAAAGCGAAGATTTCGACTCCATATTATTAGAGCTAGATTTTATGAATAAAAACCAAATCAAAAGATCAAAAATCATACTTGATTTGATTAAACAATCTGAAACAGTAACCATAGAGTCGAATGACGTTATTCACGTTAATAAAGAAACACTGGGCATTAATGCTTCAACATTTCTGTACAATCTACAGCCACCAACTAAAAAAACTGACATTGTAAAATACTCAAAAATTTTAATTGCTCTTAATATCTCACCTCATCTTGTTGCAAATACACATGCCAAGCAAACCTTGGAAGCCTCGTCTGAAAGTGAGCAAGAGTTTTTCCCAAGTAGAGAACAACCCAGTCGACAAGAGCTCTTCTCTAGTAGAGAACAACCCAGTGGCTCAAAACCAACCCAAAAAAGATATAAAGAGGAAACGGACCAAACGACAGGCAAAGCAGAGACCAGTCAGAAGATGTGGTCTTTCTTTTGCTGAAGTAGAAAAATTGGATCAGTTTTATTTAAAAGGACCAGCTTCGTATGGAAGCATAAAGCGACTGCAGACTCAAAGCAAGCTCCCTATAGGTAAAATCCAGTCCTATTTGAAGACAAAGCCGTCTTTCTCAAAGTACCGTTCAATTCGATTAAAATTTCCCAGGCTTAAAGTTTTTGTAAAAGACATTAACGAAATTTGGTCTCTGGATTTGGCACACTTTGATAAACTGACAAAGTATAATCGCAATATAAAGTATCTTCTAGTAGCAGTTGATTGTTTGCCAAGATATTTACGAGTGGAACCATTGAAAACAAAGTATGCAATAGAAGCAGCTGAAGCATTCAAAAAGATGATCAAAAACAAACAGCCCAAAAAAGTATGGGTTGACGATAGTAAAGAACTTCTTGGAGCCTTCAAACAATTGTGTACCAAACGTGGAATTCATTTATACAGTACTTACAGCGACAAAAAGTCAGCTTTTGCAGAGAGGAACATTAGATCTCTCAAAACGATAATTCATCGGTATCTTGAAGAAAAGCGGACCTATAGCTACATTGACCAATTAGACCAATTTGTGAAAACAATCAATTCAAGAGTCAATCGAGTAACTAAAATTGCTCCTAACAAAGTTACAAAAAAAGATGTGCCACGTCTAGTGTCATTGGCAGCACAAACAAGCTCAACTCAGAAGCCCAAGTTTTACATTGGAGACTTTGTGAGAGTAGTTTAAAAAGATAAAGCATTCAGGAAAAGTTACAAGCAATCGTTCACAGACGAAGTCTTTGAAATAACGGGAATGCCAACATTAAGCCCACCAACATACTCCTTAGTCGACGCAGACAAAGATACAATTCAAGGAATTTTACCAACCAGAATTTCAACTTAACGTCAGGCTCCCTGTCGTTGAAAATGTCGAACAACCGGTTTGAAGACGAGTTTACAGTTCACATTGTTTCATGTGCTTCAATGGAAATATTTGAATCAAACGCACTTGCGTCATTTCGGAATTTTTTTAATGACGAAATTCAATTTGCAGGTGATTGGAGAGTGGCGCTAAGTGAAATCATATTCCCAACAAAAATAGAAAACATAGTAAACGGCAATCTAATTGTGTACAACTTAAAAGACTATAAAGATTCCCAAAAGATGTCTTAGGGAGCCAATGTAATTTATAGAACTTAAAGTGGACAACAATTTAGTTTTATGCCAGGAACCTTTGATACAGTGGCACAACTTCCTGCTGCAATTAAGCGCACAATTGGATTGCCCCATTTTTCATTCAGAGAGTTGAAGAGCTCTGGAAAATATGAAATTTTATTTGGCAAGTATGAGGGAATTACATTTCCCAGCGAGGAAATTCCGAGCATTATTGGATTTAAGGGTATTCCTGACGGCAATGGAACACATATTGGGTACAAAATGATTCCTAATGCGAACAGATTTATGAAAAGTGATGATACAAAAGATTATTACTGGGAGTTCCCAGCTGAACTTTGTGCTGAAAAGCATCTAATTTTCATCTATACCAACATAATTGAATATCAATACGTTGGTGACACTAAGGCTCCCCTTTTGCGAGTCATTGATTCAAAACAACGTCTGAAAAACGGTAGTGTTTGTGAGCTTGAACCAACTCATCGGATAGAATTACAAATTTAGACTACAAGAAGCTCCTAACCAACACAATTCATTATCGCCAAAGAGGAAGTGGTTTTGGAGCCCTAGCTGCAGGCATTGGACGTGTTGCGCTGCCTTTAGCGCGTCGTTTTATTTTGCCTACAGCGAAGCGTATCGGTAAAGAGCTCTTGAAACAAAGTGTTCCAGAGATTTTGGATGTAGTCGGATGCAAAAAACCTCCTGAACAGGCATTTAAAAATACAATATCAAAAACTGTCAAAAAACAGACAGGGGGATCTCAACGAAATACTTCACTACGGAGGAAGTCAGTACGAGTCAAGCCGCCACATAAAGCAACCAACAAACGCAAAAAAAACCATTTCAACGCACAGAGCTCCAAAAAGAAGTCGGTCAGATTTTTTTGCCAGAGTGAACGATGACCGCTAATTTATAACCATCAGAAGCAACTCACAGTTCTTTGGATGTATTCGAAAAACCTTCTCTCTTAGTAACATTTGATGGTAGCTTTTGTCAAAAGTTGGGCCCAGTCTACAGTCCAAATGGACCCATGTTAGAATTTGAAGTCGCCGGTGACCGAAATAATTCTATTGACTTACAGAAAATTTTCTTGGAAGTGAAATGTAAAATTGTCCAGTCATCAGAAGCTGATTTGAGATATGACGCAGTGGCAGCAACAGATGTTACACAGACAGATGCTCCCTATTTTTGCAATAATGTGTTACATTCACTCTTCTCTGACTGTACAGTGTCTGCTAATGGACTAAAAATTTCAAATGCTAACGGAAACTATGCTCATAAAAGTTTCATTGAAACAGAATTTTCACATAACAAAGATGCAAAGATGTAAACACCAAAACACCTGGTTGGCATGTCAGGGCTACTCCCACGAAGAAAATCCAGGAGCGCTGTCAACTGTAGAAGTGAACAGAAGGAAAGCCTTAGTGAGGCAATCAGCTGAGTGCACATTCTACGGTAAAGTTGCAGTGGACTTTTTCACCTGTGACAGACATTTGCTAAGTGGTGTGACAATTCGCATTGCATTTAGACGGTCAATAGATGATTTTGTGATAATGTCTGACGATGCAGCCAAGCACTACAAAGTAAAAATTGTCGAAGCTAATTTGTATGTGCGCAAGATGACATTGAACGATGATGTTGTATCGGCTATTGAAAAAACTTTATTAACAAGTTCAGCTTCGTATCCTTTTCTGGAGACTCTAACAAAAACATTTCTGGCGTCAACGGGTCTCCACAGTTGGAAACAAGAAGATATTTTTGCCAGAGAACCGATTCGTAGACTAGCAATTTGTCTGAACACTAACGAAGCGTTTCTTGGTAACAACAGACAAAATCGATTTAATTTCCGCAAATTCGACCTTGAGCAGATCTATATTTATCGAAACGGTTTACCTGTGGCAGACAGTCCGAAATCAACAAGTGATGACAAACGTCTTTACTTGCATACAATATGGGATTTAGCTTACATCGACAATGGTCATGGAATAAGTTTGACAGATTACCCAAACCATTTCATAATGGTTTTTGATTTGACCAGGACCCAACAAGCATCCCACGATTTTGTTCATCCTGAGCTTACCAATTCGTCAATTTCTGTTGAGTTGAAATTTTCTGCGGCCTTACCGGACAATATAGAGATATTCATTATTGGCGAAAAAGCTAGCACAATTTTTGTTGATAGTGCAAGAAGAGTATCAAAGAATCACATTCTGACAAATTAATGATGGATGAAGATGATAATAATGATTTAATCCAAGGATGCAAAACTCTTAAATATAAATTCCATGGTGTGTTTGCGGCCAACAACTTTCCGGAGAAAATGAACAGAAACAGCTTCCTTATTGTTAATGCAGCAACTGCTGAAAATATTGGCATACACTGGTTACTGTTATGCAGAAAAAACAATCAACTTTTGTTTGCCGATCCCCTTGGTCAGCACATTTCATCGTACAAACATCTATATCAAAGAATCATCTCTGTTGCCAACAATCACAACATCTATCAACTCTTGGAGAATCAACCAATTCAAAGTGCAAACTCTAAACTTTGTGGACTTTTTTGTATTTATATTGCTCATTTTGTTTTCAATGCTCAAAAATTTGTAAATGTTAACGATAATGAATTGATTCGTTTTGCTTTTCATATGATGTTCTAACCTTACTAACTTGAAACATTTATTTTTTTTTCAAAACTTTACTTTTTCTTCATACACAAAGCGAACACTCAATAAATCAGAATCAATATTCAATTTACCATATCCACTCATAAAAATACACATAATTTGACAACAAAGCACCAGAATGAGGACCATACAAAATTGTTTCAACTCTTCGTAAAGTTTCACTATGAATAAAATCAGTTTGAGTTTGTTTTGATGGAGACCGGGCATTGTAGATAGTCTTTTGAGCAACTACTAGCATCTTTGCACTGTTTGGTATTGACATTTGTTTGTTTTGTAGAGCTGCTTTGCGATAAATTGTTGTTGTTAGCAAAAGCTGGCAGTCGTTTGCGCACTGACTGTGCATCGATTTTTTCCGCGGAACTGTTGAATTCGATTGCTAATATAAGCTTTGAAAACACATCTCTATTATTCTCCAAATTTGGTGCAGTCCAAAACAAGAATTTGAAAGCTGCATAAACGCAAGGCACAGGAAAGCTCTGATATCGTTTCAATGTTTCGTTTTCAAAAGTAGTTGTATCATTCAGAACGTGATAATGGCTATTTACTAAATTGCAAAATTCGGAATCAAAATGTGCACACACTGCATAAAAATTTCCAATAGAAAAGCTAGGTTTTTCTTCCACAATGAGAAATTTGAACTGTTTCTGAAATTGTTTAAAGTAATTTGGAGAACGCTCAAACATCGCTTCCATCATCGTTGTTGACAAGTTGTTTTTGAATTTTTGGTTTCTTCGCTATTGGTGGTTTTGCTGCAGACTGCTGATCAGCCACTGAGTTCTGTTTTTTGCTAGCTGAGCTGACCAAATTTTCAAACTCTCCAAGAGTTAACGAAATTCTCTGTTCAAACTCGTAATCGTCTGTTGCTTTTTTGAAAAATTTCACAATTACATATGTCCCTGTCCTTTCATAGGTTTTCAGCGTTGCCTTGAGTAAGCGCTTATCAGTTTTGGAAATATCGAAATAACAATCTCCAAACTCTGTGTCTTTAGTGGACGTGAAAGGCATAGTGAGCAGCTTGTTTTGTTACTTTCAAGTGTTATAATGTGTAAAATTCCAATACAATGGGAGCGGCAAGTTGGGTTTAAACAAGTGTTGTCAAACTGCCTAATGAAATCCAAATGATTTGTGAATACAGACTCAAGTACGCCTATGGCGTACTTGAGTCTGTCTGTTGTTCACATATTGCATAATTAACTTCAGCTGTGACCTTAGATAATACAAAAAAACAAATGTGACCCTAGGTGTGTACTTGACGTCATTAGGGAGTGCAGTGTACACTGTTTATTGAAATTATATGCAGACCATATGTTTTGAGAAAACAGATGTGACCCTAGGTGTGTATTTGGACCAGCAGTGCAGTGTACTGTTTATTGGAATTATATGCGGACCATATGTTTATAACTTGGAACAGATGTGACCCTGGGTGTGTGATATAATTAGAAGCACATGTGAACCTACAGCAGTAAGAAAATTCTGATAAGAATATTGTGTACAATGAAATGCTGATAATAAAATACGTTATAGATAAGAAGTTTGCATTTACACACTATAAAGTGTATCAACCCGTGTATAATAACAAAATTTAGAGCATATAGCAGAGCATATACACTACCAAAATTACAACCAAATGTGCCCCCAGGTATAAATTCTTGAATTACACGCTGTGCAATACAACTTTAAAAATAGTTATTCATTTTCTTTAAATCTTGTGTTCAGTGCACTTTGCTTTCCTTCAAGAGTTCGTTACCAGACAAACTCCTACCAACCGTCAAATTGGTTTTAATTTCTTTCTCAAAATTTGTACAAAAAATTATGTCCGTTCAAATACTTGCTGGATCTGTAATTTCGTTGGAGCGAACATTGGTTTATCAGACAATGTTCAAAAATTTTGTTGTGCTCATTCAACAGAAGAGACAAAGCGATGCTGGGCAAACTTACCAGCACTGTTTGTTACCTAAGCTTTTCATTAACGCAATTGCTTCTTTACCAGAGAAGACAGAACTAGCAGAATGCAGTCTTATTATATCAGGGGGACATTTACCTCCAAAAACTTTGCCAACATTTCAACATCTTGGCATGGAGTCATTACCTGACGACGTTAAACGAATTTCGTTTCGTTACGATTGCGACTGTGTGCCTCTGTTTGAAAACCAGCTAGGGGCTTATCAAGCTTGAGAAAACTTAGCTGACATGTGGGGCATAAAGTCATCACCTTGCTCCCCAGAAAATCAATCGCAATTGGATTCAGCCAGCTTGCCAGTAACACCAGCAGTTGATCCGAGTCCCAGTTTGACGCCGACATCTAGTCCATCTCTCTTTGCGGGAATTCACAAGAACAATTCTACGGCTCTGTTCAATGACAACCACTTTGATACAGCGTTACTGCCAGCTACACAATTTCAAACACCAGAACCAGCACGTGTTTTGGTGTCACAGACACCCCAAAGGTTTGCAATGCGCCAAAGAAACGGCTACCTGAGAATTCTTTAATGGACTTATTTGACTAACTTGAAAATAAAACTTGATAATCACCACAAAACTCTTTTATACAGTGAGATGCTAACTTGGTTTTGTTTCAATAATGTGTGATTTCAACTTCTTGAAAGCTGAATTTATCTTTTTATATCTGTTTTAACAGTTTTAAATCTGCTGAGCCAAAGAAATAAAAACTTTGCTACTGATCAAGCTCGAACATGTTCAGAAAAGATTTTCATTATGACGTAAGCATACAAATTCGTTTCATAACAAAATCTCAACTACCACAACTACTATGACGTGGCGTGAGTTTTCAATATTATATCCAGAAAAACTCTTCTCAATCTACCAAATTTTTGCTAACATTATACATAAAATTTAGAGATATAACCATATGTGAGGGTATGCGGTATTGACGCTAATGACATGCTAACTCCATGCCACAGCTGTAGCATGGATTGTATTCCAAATTCAATTCATAAGTTGAAGAAATGTTCAAAAAATGAGAAACATTCAAAGAAAATTTTCGACAAAAGGCGTTTCAGACGTCAAATTTTAACACTTAATTCAGTAGATGCGCTCTTTCGCTTACACTAGAATCACCTCCCATTTGTTACTTGTGGATCAATTGAAAGAAAAAGAGCATGTTTGTTAAAAAAAAACAAAAAAACTCAAAAAAATTTTTTTTTGACACATGATCTCTGACCTTTGACCCCGAAAAAGAGGGTCCAAAAAATACTTGGGATGAAACTGATTGTTCAGTAAGCCCCAGCATACTCTAAAGTACAAAACATCTCATCACACTCGTTAAATTTTACTAACTCGTTATGGAGATAATTATCCCCTAATTAGCGACTAATTAAGGGTTAATTAACCTAATTACTAATTACTGAAAAAAAATTCAAATTTTTGCAAAGGTTTTGTAATCACTGCTTGATGCCTGACATTATTGCTAATAAGCACCATCATCAAAAAATGGCTCCTTCACCGATTTTCAAAACATCTGGCAATTAGTGTCACATTAACATCTGGCATTAATTAGCATATGAAGTACCCTAAGGAAAAATGTTAGATCGGTTTTCTTTAAATTTTTGGACTTATTGGGTCCTCAGTGCAAATTTTTCTCATAACACCTGTCATCAAAAAAAGCTTCAGAAAAAAGACACATGTTTATGTCATGTAATTGTCATGTAATTGCTAATTAATCACTTGATTGACAGAAAAACAAATTTTTTTCTGTTTATTTTTGAGCAATTTTTTTATATGGGTCCTATGTTTTTTGGCACGGGGAGCATTTTTGCTCATCACACTTAACAACGTAGGGCAACTCTAACCACCCGTATCTGAAAATGCATAAAATAGCGCTTTTTATTACAATTTTGAAAGTTATCATGTTTTTCCAGCTTCTCAAAAAACGTTTTTTGTAACAAACGATGACCAGCAATACTCGTTAGGGTTCCTTATGGCGGTATATTTTGGCAAACGATTGCTATTGAGAGTTGAAAACACATCTTTTTTCTCTCATAACTATCAAAATTTCGAATTAAAGGTACCCGCCAAAACCGACCAATCAGATTGCAGCCTTCTGAAATTTTGAATTTCGCGCTCGAAAATTACATTTGTGCTTCAGTTTGGTGACCTTACTCATTTCCGAGTTATTTACGTGTTATCAAAGTTCTGCTAGAATTTGAAATTCGTCAAAACTATTAGAAATGGTCTATTCGTGCAACTTCTGTTCCGCTCAAGACATCAACATTAATTTCATCCAGACGATGTTGGGCTTCCTGTGTACAACTGCTCCCTATGTGCGTTCAATTCACGGAAACTGTCTGAACTGGAGCATCATATGCGAACTTGCCACTCGAAGTTTACAAACTGCTGCCAATCGTGCTTCATGGGATTCAATGATGCGCACCTGTTTGCGCAGCATATGAACTCCCTTCACTCGCTGCCTGTATTTGGACCTGAATACCAAACGAAAGAGGCTACAGCGGAGACAGCCTTCAATGGTGTCTTACAAACTTATGAAATTGTCAATAATACAGCTGCCCGAGATCTTGAGAGCTTCATGCTCAATCAAAGATCTGCAATTGCAATGGTAATTGAGCATCGGCTGAGCCAAGGACCACAGAAAGTACAATTTGCGGTAAAAGTACAGTTATTGAAGCTGCATCATGTTGAAAACTCAACCGAAACGGAGGAGCGCATTGAAATTTATGCCAACTCTCTCATGACGCCCATTTACGTAGAGGGTCTCACAAACGCGTTGTACTGGAGTATGGTTGAGAAAATGATGGCCGTCTTGTCTACGTTTGCTTCATCTGGAAGTGGTTGGATTGTTGAAAAAATAATCAAACTTGACGTCAAATTTGCCCGCTACCAACCAATTCGCGGCTCATCCTATCTTGCCCTACCCCATAAGCTTGCAAACTGTCGATTACTCAATATTCGAAACCACGACGATGCCAATTGTTTCAATTATTGTTTCGTGGCAGCGTATCTTGCGCATCATGGAATCAGTCTTGATAGAGATGACAGGAACTATCATATTGATAAAACATCCCCAGCAACATATCAACAACAGAACATTCACCAACCTGTGGGCGAATTTGAAATGCCAATGGGATTTGAGCAAATGAAAGCCTTTGAAAACCTCAATGATGTGGCAATCAACGTCTTTGGTTACGATAAAGGACAACTTTACCCTCTACGAGTCTCCTCTTTTGAATCAGATTTTGTTATGGATCTTTTACTTCTTTATGATGCCGACATTTATCACTATGTTCTCATTACTGACCTAGTAAAAGTTGTTTGTAAAGTTAGAGACCTGAAATTCAGATTTGGTTATCGCATTTGTCGTAATTGTTTCTGGCTGTGTCGTGATGGACTGGAAAGCTATAATATTCATACTGAAAAATGTTATCTAAATGCCCCTGCAGTTATTCAAATGCCATCACCAGAAAAAAATGAATACAAGTTCTCAAAATTTTCAGCCACGTGGTTTGTTTCTCTGGTCATTTATTTTAACTTTGAATCTTTTCTCCTACCCGTCGCTTGATGTGATGCAGCAACTGACCAATCGTCAACACGCGTGATTGAAAAGCACAAGCCATGTGGATTTGCTTTGGCAGTTGTTGATCATCACTCAAATGTTCCCTATTTTCATCATGTGGACAGCTCAGAAGAGTGTCTGGGCAATTTTGTTCGAATGCTGCATTCGTTAGCAAGGGACATACATGAATGCAAAAAACAGTTTCATTTCTACAACGGAAATCGTAGAAATTTGGACAAAAATAGCGCTACACACTGTTGGATATGCGAAGAACCATTTGACAGCGAGCTTGAACCTGAAGAGAGCATAGATTTAGACCACTGTCATTTTAGTGGCAAGTTCTTGGGCTGGGCACACAAAAAGTGTAATCGAGCAAAACGATATGTCAATTTTACGCCTGTGGTCGGTCATAACATACAAAACTATGACTTACATCATATTTGTCTGGCTCTGACTGACTGTGAGTCTACCACAACAATAAAAGTCATTCCGTCAACAGATGAGAAATACATATCAATGACATTCGGAGTTCTGATTGATACTATTACAACTCAAGAAGGAAGAACCCAAAAAATTTACGAGTATTTAAGATTCATCGATTCGTACAAAATGATGAACAATTCGCTGGAAAAACTGGTGGAAATTTTGCCTGACACACATTTCGATATCATGAAAGCAATGTTCCCCTCGGTTTCCGAATCAAACGCACACTTACTCAATTAAAAAGGATATTATCCTTATTATTATGTATGTGATAGTACAAAGTTTTTTGAGGAATGTCTACCACCCCTCTCAGAATGGCGCAACACATTAGAAGGCCGAAAACTGGCTGTTAGTGAAGAAAATTTAAGTCATGCGAACCAGATGTGGAAGTTACTGGGGTGCAAAACTTTACAAGACTATCATGACGCATACCTTAAACTGGACTGTGCATTATTAGCTTGTGTATGTGAGTTTCACCGTGAACTTAGCTTTCGTACATACAAACTCGACTGCATGCATTTCTACACTCTCTCCAATATGGCAAAAGAGGTGTCACTAAAAATATGCAAGGCAAACATTTAGCTGATGACAGAACGAGAACATTTGGACATGATTGAACCAGCAATACGAGGAGGAGTAACATCTGTTTACGAGGAGCGTCGTTTTGTTGCAAATAATAAGTATTTATCAGAATACAGGCCCTCTGAGGAGTCAACTTTTGCGCTCTGTGTAGACGCAAATAATCTCTATGGAGGTGTCATGCAGATGGACAAGCTACCAGTGGGGGAATTCGCCTTCAACGTAGAAATTACCCTTAACGAAATCGTCAATACCCCTAACGACGCTTCAGTTGGTTATTTTCTTGAAGTAGACTTAAATTACCCTGTTCACTTACACGATGACCACCGAGACTTTCCCCTTGCCCCTACCAAAGAAATTGTTCAAGATGAGTGGTTGGGCGAATATCAACTGGAGCTAAAAGAACAACACAGATTACCCAGCTCGAAGGTTAAAAAATTGCTTCAGACGCTGTTCGACAAAAAGAACAATGTATTGCATTACAAACTTCTCAAAATATATGTTAGTCTTGTGTTAATTGTCGCGAAAGTACACCGTGTCCTACAGTTCAAACAAGCGAATTGGTTAGCACCCTATATTTCACTCAACAGTAAAAAACGTCAAGCTGCTAGCAATAAATTCGAAGAAAACTTTTTAAGCTCATGAACAATGCAGTATATGGTAAGAATTGCGAATCTAAACGCAGACGAAGTAAGCTTACCATTGCGCGGGATGCTGATCAAGTTCTGAGTTCCATTTCAAAGTTCGAGTTTGATCGGTTCATGATATTTGGAGATAACCTGACCGCATTGTCTTTCCACGCCAGAAAGGAATACACCAGCAATAATTGGAACAACTATACTTGATCTGGCCAAGTATCAAATGTACAATTTCCATCACTACAAAATGCGCGCTCATTTTGATTGTCGTTTGTTATATAGTGACACGGATAGTTTACTATATAAAATCCGGAGTACAGATTTTTATGAGGAATTAGCAAGAAAGCCAGCTTCAGTTGTTAGCGAATTCGATTTCTCCAATTATCCGAACAATCACTATTTATATAGTTCAGAAATTACACGGGTAGTCCTCAAGTTTAGGGACGAATTTGCGGGAGATTTTATTACTGAGTTTGTATGTTTAAAGCCGAAATTATACTCAATACTCTCAAAAAGTAAGTATTCTTTGTTTATTCTAAAGCCTAAAGCATGTTAGTTCTATCTTTTAATTACAAAGGTTGTTATTAGGCTTCTGAATGGTATTAGTTTTATTATTATATACATAGGGGGTTAGTAAACATTTAAGAATTTGATTAAAGGCTTTTTTGCTCTTCAAGTTGTCGAAAACTTTCGGCTAAAGGAGTAACAAAGGCCGCTCAACAACGTCTCCGGCATGATGATTTCTTGAGCACACTGATGACAGGGAACGTGTTTCGCTCTGAAAACACACGAATAATGTCCGATCATCATGTATTGGAAACTGTTACTACCAACAAAATATGCCTTTCAGCGTTTGATAACAAACGGTATATTTTACCCTGCGGTACAAAAACTCTACCCTTCGGACATTATGAGACCGTTGATTGTGGTGTCGATGAAATTGTTTGGGGTAGTGATGATACTCAGTGGGATAATGACAGTTACTCAAACCTACTTCTCAGCTCTAGTCCAGAATGGGATAATGATTTTGTAGTATCTCAAACTTCCTCAACAGTCGCTCTCTCAGTGCCAGCCTCCACCACCAGCTCTTGGGAAACTCCCGACCCGGGTTTAGTAGTAACTGAGCAGATAACTGAATCTGATATTGACAGTGACGATATTGTAGATATTGACGCCAGTTCCAGTGAAAGCTCCTCTTCTGACAACCCCTTCATAAACTTTGAACCTGAAGAAGCAAGCAGCAGCGAAGAAGAAGAACCAGCACGCAAAATAAGACGGCGCTAATGCCAATTTAATTGCATGCCATTTTGGTGAAACTGCGTGTAGTAATACACATGTATATATTAATTTTGTTTTGAGTGTTTAGTTTGGCTTCAATTCAATCTTTTCTTACGAATCTAACAAACCGTAGAAAGGCGCAAAATGAAAGGAATAAAGGCGGAAGAAAGCTCGTTTACATGTATCACCCATGCACGGCCATAGTCAAATGTTTTACATGTAGCGCTGCCAAGGATAACCCTCTATTATCACACGTATTAAATCGAAGGATAACCCCCTCTATCTTAGTACCCTATTTGAACCCCCCGCTTTTGAATTTGAGGTTCTTAAGATAGAAAATACGGTTTATGGACATGTTAGTAGTAACATGGTAGTAGTGTTGTTACTCGGAATTTTGAAATCAAAAATTTCGAATTTCCTATGTAATCATTGTTTTTGATGTACTGTATTTTTTGCTTTTTGTACATTTTTTTAAATAGATTATGTCGCAAAATATATGTTAAACACGTAAGTGATCTGTTAAGTACATACTGGAGGAATTATGATTGTTGATTCTTGTTTTAATTCTGATACAATTGTCATGTTATGACTCAATTCTGTTGTATATATTAAGCATACGTTATGCATGGTTGTACGTTTGATATATGATTAATTAAAGACATGTTAGACCATGTTTTAAAGTTAATGTGGTACACACTGTTTTACACTGCATAGTGTATTATTATTATTCTTTTGTTCTTAATTCCCATTATTTATGTACAAAATAATCAGGTACTTTTTCTTCTTTTTGGACTTTTTTATTTCTTATTTAGAAAATTGCATTTATCTAACTATGGAAAATCTTTGCATATATACATGTACAATTTATCATTTAAGGGTAAATTAATATATGTATATATATATATATATATATATAAAATCAAAAAGTGTATCGCTGGTGAATTTTTATTCTGTAGTGTTAATTACACATCAAGTGTTACACCAATTGTTATTTAGTGGTTAGTATTAAGAATAGGTTTGATAGCATGGAGGTTGCTGAAACTAGATATAAATTAAATCAGTATGAATCAGACGAATTGGATAGTTGTGGTAACAGTAAAAATACAGTTGGTATAAATACAGGTTGTACAAATGTACCTGATATGCATGTAAAGGTTGTTAATTATACATACGGAGTGCTACAATAGTGTATAGTGTTACAATAGTTGAAAAACATATATGCAAAGAAACAGTCATGGTTAGTTTTTGAAATTGTTATACTTCAGCCTTTGTTACTTGTTCCAATATTCCACTTGTTACAACTTGTTTGTTTGTTGTGGACGGTTAGTTCTATTCCTGTAACGCTTGTATTCTTTAATAAAATGTTCGTCCTTAGATAGCAGGTCTGCCAACAGATCTGTAATCTCGTCGATGTTTATTTCTGTTACCGAAGCTTTAACTGTTTTACGTATTTCCTTCTCGAAATCTGTTGTTTTACGTCCGTTATGGAATTGTATTCTGTTCACGAAAGCTTGATTTGTTAAAGTTCCTCCCAAATGGTACGTATGGTTTTGTTCACCAGGTTCAAGTGCTTCAAGAGGTACTATTAATGGCCTTTCAAGTGCCTCTGTAGGTTGGAATATATAATAATTCTTGATAGGGTCGAAATTTCTCAGTGTTCCTGTTATATATTCCAATTTGAGTTTATATCCATGATTCAAAACGTATGGAGATGTTAGCTGGTCATTTATGTGTATATAGCTTTTGTCTGTGTAATTTGCTTTATCTCAAAAGAAAATTAAGTTATGTAGTGATAAATTAAGTTATGTATTAATTTCGTTTCATGAACGTGATAGTTATTGTTCTGTACATCTTTCGGGATCGGATGTAAAGTTAAAACTCAGTTGGAAAATTTTGTGATCGAATACACTATAAGCGGATAGGTCCTGTGACGCTTTAGCCATTAAAAGGTCGAACGTGAAAACTACTGGTTCTTTAAATTCGTAATTGTGATCGTATAGGAAATGCTCTGTCAAGCTACAGAATTGTTTGAGAATTGGGTAAGTTGCTGGATGTATTTTATCTCGTCCAATGTTTTTAGTGCTTCGTTTTACCCTGTTTGTATTTTCCGACGGTAGAGGTGGAAAATATTCTGGGATGCAATCTTTCACATTATGTAGAGGTGCTATAACAAAAATATAGATCTTTGATTCAAATGGCATTTCTGCCCAGTTGCGGTATGATAACAATGGATTGTAATTACTACTGTGTGGATTGTTCAAGGTTTTAGGGTCCGTATCTAGCAACCATATTGTTTCCATAACAGTAGAAGTAGATGTTTGTTCATTCGTCGATTGATGAAAAAATGACTTTTTGTTACTACTGCGGGGTGTAACTGCATATGGGAAGCGAAGGTTTTTTGGCCTAATATGATGTGAATTTCTGTCAAACCAACGTTGTTGAACACGGTGTTCCATTCTATGGCTATAAGTTGTATAGTCTTCGTGTGGCGGTGGTCTAACTGGTGGTGGGTAATTGGGCATTGGTGGTGATGTATATGTTTCACTCGGTTTCGAGTTATTGTTCTGTGGTCTGTAATTTTGATAGCTATGTTTGTTAGTAGTTTGTTCTTCTGTTCTTTCATTGTTATTTCTAGTACGGGAAGACTCAAAGTTTTTTCTTACGTCTGTAGTCTTCGGTTTGACAGTTTTCTCTACTATTGTGCGGGCTATTTCTTGCGGTGTTTGTTGACTTGATCCTGTTCGTGTGTGTTGTTCATCTGTGGAGCTATCCACTTCCACTCGCATTGAGGTGACCGTTTCGACATACTCATTGGTCTGCGTGCTGCATTCCGATGCGTTGTCTCTGATCGTCCCAGGGCTGGAACGTTCAGATCCAGAGCTCAGTTCTCCCTCCTCCACGTCGTAACTCAGTGAAGAGTCGGCTTTGTAGGGAGATTCTGGTTTATATTCAATTTTGGATGCCATTTGCTAAAAGATATAGTTTATTTGTTAATTATTCCTCGCTAAAAAGGTTTACTGTTACAAATGATAAGTTGTTACTGGTGATATCTTGATACATGAGAACGTTAACGTAACATGTTACTGTTTACAAAATGACAGTTTGTTTAAACTGGTGGTTTACATAAACTAGGTTATATCGTTGTTATTTTTACATGGGTTTACATGTAGATTGAAAGAGTTTATATTGTTATCTGATATTGTTACGATTTATTGTTGTTACAATTAATGTTAGTTGTTTCATCAGTTGTGATGAAAATTGGTTATCTGTCAGATCGTTACCTGTGAAATAGTTGCATACAGTTGCATATACAGATTGTTACCTGTGAGAGTGTTACTTGTCGGATTGTTATCTGTGAAATAGTTGCGTACAGTTATTCATATACATTCATGAATATACAATTATGTAATTGTAATGTTCGTAATGTATAATCTGATTGTGAGAAGTATGTAGGTTTTAGACCTGTATATTAAAATGTGAATGAGGTACTCAATTGAAAACATACATATTGGAATGTACATGCAGCAGTTAACCATCAACAGTTATGACTTGGTAAATATTTAAAAGATACTTGTTGAGATTAGTGTGTTTTCCGTTATTGAAATATGCTTTCGGGTATGTGTTGTGATGATCTGAGTGAGGAGTTGAGCAGTTTATGGTCTAATTTGTTAGATGTTATTGTTATGTGAATTTAATTTATACTTCATACGTGTCTGTAGAATGTATGAAATGTTACTTCATTTGAAATGTTACGAAATGTTACTTCATTTGTATGTGGTTGGTCATCGTTATTAATTATATCTAAGCTATGACTGCGGTGATGCATTTTGTTTGCTGTTAGTTTTAATTGTTCAAAATCAATAGGGGGCGGATTTTGTATTTCCATTAATTTTACTGTAGGTATTAGTTGTTTTGTATTTGCAGATTGTGGTATTTCATATGGTGTTGATTGTTTCGGTAGTGTTTGCGGTGTTTCATATGACTTCATGCCGATATTAAATTGTGTGGAGTGTTGTTGTAGTTGTGGTGCACTGGGTAATGTGGATTGAGTATTTAAACATTTGTATGAAGGTGGCGGAGTGATTAATTGTGGTGGTAGTGGTGGTGTATTGTTACTCATTTTCTGATATTGTTTCTAATGTTTCTACCTTAAATGGTTCTACTCGAAATTGTTCTTGTTTATATTTTCGTTCTGGTAATGGTGGGTTTTTGTTTTTTCGGTTATGTTTCCAGTGTTCCTAATTGTAGTCCTTTTTCTGTTCTTCTAATCGTTGTGTTATAGTGCTTATAATTTGTGTCTACATAATTTTTTGATGATTCGTTGTTGTCATTATGATCCTTTATATGTGGTAAGTCTGTAGTGTGTCTACGAAACCTTTGTATGATTTTTCTCGAATTGTTATTTCCATGAAATGTATTGTTATCGTCGCTATAGTGATTTTCGTCTTCCTGAATTTGAGCTACTAGCTGCGTTAGTGTCTGTGAAAATACTCCGAAGATGCCTGTAAGTAGTATTTTTGTTATGCTTGCTTGTTTTCCAATTGCTTTGTGTATAGCAAAAGCGTTGTAGAATTTTATTATAAGGTTTGTTATAAATAGTATCATACTTAGCATGGCATAAATTATTGCCATTTTTTCTAATATGTACCATGGCCAACCAAATATTGATATTACTTGGTCTTTTAGCCATTCTCCATCAAAGATCTCTTTCCAGTTAATACTGGGTTGGTCGGTTTGGAAGTTATATTCATTTATGTTGAGATCTCTTAGCCATTTAAGTGATTTTTCTTGGTTTTTTCTTCGAATTTATCTTTCTTTCTTGTTATTTTCTTTCCTGTGTTCATATCAAATCCATATTCGTATAATATGTATATATCGTCGTTTTCTGTTTTATGAATTGGGTGGAGTGATCCGCATTCTCGTTCAACGAACGGATATATTTCAAATCTGCTAGCTATTTTAGAATTTGTGTTTTTCATTTTGATTTTTTGTGATGAATCGTGTTGTTGGACTGATGTCCATTCTGCATTTGTTTCAATCCAGTATCGTTCTTGGTACTTTACCATGAATGCGTCAAATCTGATAGTTCAAATAATTGACAATGTTGTTGCGGTTCTCAAACAATTATTGCCTTTGTAAATGGTGTCGGTAGACACTCTCCTTTTTGGTGATCACATGGTAGTTTTATTCCCATAAGTGATATTTCATTTGTATCTAGGTTTAGTATTAATGATACTTCTTTGATTTCTAATGTCCAATAGAGTATATCTATTCTGTTTTGTTTTCTTGGTCCCTTTAGGCAATTTGATTGAGGATTTTGTATTGCACTCGGTACCCACATTGGGTTAGTACAGTCATATACTAAACGTCCATATGGTGGTACGATAGGTGTGTTTTTATCAAATTGTAGTCTACCTTGACTATGTTCTAATTTTTTCTGTAATTGTGGATTGGCTATATAGTTGAATGAAATGTTATAGATTGTTGGTTTGTATTTGGTATTTTTGAGAGAGTTTATTCTAGCGAGTTCGTTGCGAACTTCATCTGCGTCCAGTATTTTTGTTCTTCGAGCATCTGAATAGTAATAACTTGGCCTATTAGCTCTAATATAATCGGTGTGTTGTGAACACCATTCTACTCGTTCTTTTATTGTTCCTGTTACCGCAAATGCTTTTATCTCTACTGCGCGTGCTTTAGAGAGTAGTTGTACTTCAGTTTTTGTCATTTCTAAGTCCATTGGTTTAAATTCGCATGTGCTAATTTTGTTCAATTCGTAATATTTGACGTTGCTAATTTCGTCTACGTCGCAACCGTAATGTTCGATAAAAAATATCTTGTGGTCCGGTTGCTGAACCATTTACGTTCTGTCCCGTTAACTCTATGTTTGTTTGCCATTTTTGTCTTTTATTATTTGGGTTGAATTTTGATAATATACTGTCAGAATAATTGTTCCCTGTAGAAATTCCGATTTCGTGTCCATTTGTCTATTGCAATTTCCCACATTGCTTCGTAGTCTGTGCTGTTTTTAATTTGTTCCAGTTCTTTTATGTTTGTGTCGTATGTAAAATATTCTGGGTAGCTCTTGAAGTTTTTGTGATTGTGGTTGTGAATTATATGTTTTGTAAGGTTATTGAGTTTTCCTGTGTAGTTAATTTGTAAATTATTTGACTGTTTATTCAGTGTTTTGTTTTTGTTTTGAAAGTACTTTATACGTTCTGTCATTCGCTCATTTATACGATTTATAGACGTTGCTTAACACGTTGGGATAACCTGTGTTCTAATTCAACTTTTGGTTCTATTTTCATGTAAATGTATAATATTATTAATAACAGTATTAAAATTATTTCTTTTAGTTGAAGCGACATGGATTATAAAATGTTGCGAATCCTAGCGTCTGCTTGGTGTATCTAGCAAATTTATATATGAATTCAGTGCAAATAATTGTGCTGGAGTTGTTGTTGTTATTATGGATGGTGTAGTTGCGTGAAATGGGTGGTTGAAGATAGTTCCGTATTCTATTGTCGTTTTAAATTTTAGTTCTAAACTTGGAGTTGCTAAGACTTCAAGTGCTGTGTTACGCTGTCGTGCTGTGAGATTTAGTGTGTTAATTAATCAATTCCTTGACCAACTTGTAAGTGTATCTCCGAGGTTTGTAGGTCCGTATAATGGCGGAGGTGGATTCCAAGTTTTATGGTCTAATGCAAAGAGATATGTGTGCTCATTAATCCTACTTCGTTTAGGTGGATTTGGATTTAACATTGGTATTGATCTTGTTCTACCTAGATGGCTTGATGGTAGTCTTATTTCTGGTACAAATGACGATGGTGACAAAGCTGTATTCCTAGCCGGTTGTAAGGAATTTTTTAAATTGATTTGTGGTATGCTGACAGGAGTGTCTATTGACGAAGAATGATTTGTTCTTTGTGGTGTTGTTGTGCTACTACTCGCAGACTGTGGTGAAATTGCTGACCAAAGTGAACTATTCGGTGAATGTAGTGGTTGTTCACTGAAATGTTCTTGGACAAAATTGAAATCTTGTCTCTGTTGAATTGTTGGTGGAAGAAAAGGGTTTGCCCTTATTTGTGAGGATGTTGGTGTTTGAATATCACTTGGTGAACTTGATACTAATATTGTTTAATGTAGGTGTTCCAGTTCTACTTGGTGGTTCTGATCTTCCTGTTTCTATAGGTCTGATTTCGTTAGAATCTATATCTGTTGATCCGTATGAGACTAGGGTTGAGTCTTGTGTTGGAAAGGAGAGCGAAGATCTACGACGTGCTCTTAAGAGTTCTCTCCTTTCAGGGCGGTCTCGCCGTACGGTGTATGGATTTTCGTCTCCTGGATTTATATTATCATCAATTTCTGGTGATGTTGGTATATTTGTTAAATCTGTTACTTCGTTATGATGAGGTCTTTCTTGGTTGTTACTGTGATTATTGTGATTATTACTTGATGACGCAATTTTTGCGAAGTGTGATTATGCTCCTGAACCAGGTCCGTGTGGTGGAAGTTGTACGTATGGTGGTGCTAGTTTTATTAATGGTCTTAATTCTTGATGTGGTTGTTGTGTCTGTGCTCCTAGATTAGATATCCAAATTTCGTTATTTTCTAATCCAAGGTTCAGTTGGTATATAATAACATTTCCTTTTAATGGTGACCTTTCGAGGAATCCTATTTGTAAATATAATTTTTGGGAGTGTAGTGTATAATATATCGATTCTTCTATATCTGGAATGGGATCATTTTTTATATGTATAAAATATGGAATTCATGGGTTTATAAAATCTTCTATTAAACCTAAACACATTCGCAGAAAGAAATAAATAAGGAGTGCTATTTTTATAAATATAAAAATTTCTAGTTCAATAATATCTGTATTGGTTTTGCATATATGGTAGATATCTGTATGTATTTCGTTCATTAGTTATTGTACTGGTGGACTTGCATAAATTACTCTACGATTTCTAGTAATTTCATTTATTGTTACTATGACTAAATATGTCGATATTACAACTATGCAAGGTATTAGAAAAATAGTTAGATAGAAAACAATTTTTGATAATTTTAAACAAGTTGTTATTAATACGCTTGAGATATCAATTTTTGAAACTGTGATGATAGGTCATATTAGTTTGTGTGTGTGAACTGTGTTCGTGTTAATGTTTTTAGTGAGGGTGGTAATGATGTTTATGTATGGCTGTAGTGTATTAAATAAGTGAAAAGTGGTGTAATGCTTCACTGGAAAGTGACAGTTATTTACTGGTCTAACTGACGCTTAACGGTGCCGCACTAACAAATCTAATGTATTTATTGGTACAGTACTATTAAAATCATGGGTATCATTTTTAATTTTTGTTCTTTTAATTTATTGTCTAATAATTCAATGGCTTCTTTTTGCAGACTACTAGAAAAACTGTGTGTAGTTTGTTTATATCAACACATCTGTCTGTGTTTATTTGTTGTTTTAGTGTTTCAAACTCAGTGGTTGTTTCCGTGCAAGGTTCTGTGTCTTTTAATAATTCAAAATTTTGTTCTCCCTAAAACAGTTTTACTTCTTGTTCTGTTTCTGTTTTCCCTTCTATTATAAATAAATAAATTTTTGACGATACTTTACAATTAGTTTATCTTACACTGTCGTTGTCAAAATGGATATGACATCCGAAAGGATAATCGCGATCAGTAAAATCGTCTCGTTGAACTGTTATCTTTATAGAAAATTGGTTTTTATTTATTGATTGCATAAATTATGAAACTGAAAGCATTGGTGGGGGTTCATTACAATGATGACTATAAAAATGAAGTATTCTTTCAGAAATTAAGTTAAAGTAATTCAGATTACCTAGTGTTGTTGAAACGTTTTGTGTAGAATGATTATTGATAAAAGAAACAAAGATATTATATCTCTATGCAAAAAATAGGAATAATTTTATCAGTTTTTCAAACTGTATCAGTTTAGGATTTAGTGGTTTTAAAATGCTGTGGTTATTCTGAGATTGGAATTTCAAGATGAATTGATTGTGATTTTCAAAATGGATATGGATGTAGTATTATCCAGCTAGTATGAACTGAGAATAGGCTGAGAATGAGAATGAGGATTAGATTGATATTTTTCAAGGAATTGTGAAAAGTTAGAGAAAATATTTGTTTTAAAATTGAGGTGTTGAAAATTCACTGACTGAATATTACAAGTTTTGTGTTGAGTTTTTCAGCTTAGCTGAAAGTTTCAAATTATTCAAATTTTGTTGAGTTGGTGATCTGTACGAGACAAAATCGGAGTTGTGATTTTTCCTCTAGTTTTTGTCCCTCTCTACAATTCTCCTGACATTTAGATATCTTCCGTGTTTTTTGTTTGCTCCTTGATGTTTCCAATATCACTAATCTCTGGATCTAATTAGTTTCTGGGTTTCTTAGCTTTTGAATTATAAGGTTCTTCTGAAGTGTCTTCAGTGATGTTGTCATGATTATTTTTCCTGTGTAATTGGTATGTTTGATGGTATGATGAAGTATTTCTGTCATGGTATGAATATAGTAGTAATTAGTCAAATGTTGGTGCCTGTTTGCTTGCTAACATTTAGTTTCAAGTAATGTGTTAATCAATAGTTTGTCTGATGGCGCTCGCTCTTGTTATTACCAATATCTTTGTGCAAAAGTTAATTAGTTACCAAGTTATATGGTGTAAATGTTAATTGGTTATATGATATTGTCGTCAGTCTTAAATTGGTTGTTTGCAATCGAAGTGGTAACTTCAAATGCTAATTGATCTTTGTTAGATCTATCATGGTAATCACCATCTCAGTTATGGCGGTGAATATGTTAATTGGTTTGACATTATAGTTGTTACTAATTGCGTTCTGCAGGGATATGTCAAGTCCCTATTTTTTGTTCTAATATCTCTTCATCTACTAATGAAGGCATAAAGAGAATGTCAATTTGTCTCTTTCCGTATAATGTCAATTCGTTCTCTTTGTTAATGGGGTCCTTGTTAACTTTTATCAGTGGTTGTTCTCACTAATGAGGGTACTAATGAGGTGTATGACGTTGTTAACGTCGCATTTATGAAGAATATAGGTTTGTGACGTCAATTCTGATGACGTCCGTTTTGATGACGTCCGTTTCTATGACTTTTGGTGGGTATTTAGCCGATGGTCGTTTGACCGTTCCGGGCTTCATCAGTGTATATAGTATTGACATGTTTCCAAATTTAGTTCCGCTAGATTTCAGAGAATAATGTGTAAATATTATTTGCGTAAGTCTAATGTATTGTGTAATTATTTTCATTTTTCTGCATTGTTTAGCGGAAGTTGAAAGGTGCTTTTGTGTTTTAGATATGCTTCATAAATGTGGTTGATGTTCGTATTGATTCTTACAAGTGATGAGTTATTTACACGGATGGGCTGTTACATGAGTTAATACAAGGACACGGGCTGTTACATGGATGCAAATGGATGTAGATTGTTGCTTATACGTTTAGAGGAGGTTATCCATGGAAAGTTCTTTATGGTGAGAAAAGGAAAAATAAAGGAAGTACTTCTACAGTTTATTATAGTTTGTGACTCACACGGCGTATATATATATATATATATATATATATATATATATATATATTACTGTTATTCAGTTAGCTTCTGTTATTCTTTGATATGCTTCCGTTTTGTTATTCGTTATTTGTTTTCTAATTGTTTACTAAATGCTGTGTGTGTTAACAGGATTTTACCCTGTCATTTTGCAACTTTGTTAATTGTTGGTAGTTTATGCGTAATTCTTTTGTAACTTTATTCATTTGTATTTTATTGTTATTTGTATATAATTGTTTACTGTTCTTTTTTAACTTCAACATCTACAGAGTGTCTATTCCATTCCCTGAATCCTCTGAACGATTTTGGTCATAGCATATTATTATTGATTCTTTTGTTTCTTGTTTAAATACCCGGTTGGGGCTTTGTTTTTAGTTTGTTATTCTTTTGAATTCTTTGTTTTATTATGTGTAATGTTAACTATCCCAATATGTCTATTCCAGTTTCAAGCTTGTGAATATCAATTCATAAGGTGTTGTTATTTGGTTATTTTGTTTATTTGATTGTATTGTTTATATGAGACCTTTGTTCCATTCATAAGTGGTGGTTCCAAGGGCTACTATCAAAACCCATAAGGATTTCAGTATCCGTTAATAATCATTGTTATTTGAATCTATTGTTATTTGTTTTTTATTATTTGTTTTTTTATTTCAGACTCAATGGATTTGTTATCTTGTGACGAGTTGGATTGCCGTGGTTGGAGCGAAGCAGGTCAGATGAAAGAAGGTCAGAGGAAGGATTTTCAGATGAGAGAATATCAGTTGACAGCTGAAGTATGTTAAGGAAAAACGGTTTTGATGACAGTGACAGATGGAAGCGTTGGTCAGTTTGTGAATATTTATGAGTAATAGTTTTGTACTCTCGTTTTTATATTTTATTTATTAGTGTTTTGATAATCAGTGTAGATAATTGATTGTGTTAATAATTATTTGCGTGTTGCTAGAAGGTGTTAATGTTTTATAATACAGTTTCTTGGGTAGATGTTAAAGTGTTCCTTAAACGGTGTTATTTATGAATCCGGTAGTTATTCAAGAAGGTTATCAGGAAGGTGTTTAGGTATTACATTAACAATGTATCAGAGGTTAGTGGTTAGGTATTTTAACACTTTCTAGTTTGGTGTTTATTATTTTCACAGTTTATATTATTGTTGTTTGATTTCTTTTAATATATATGTCTTTTCATTTTGTTTTAATAATCGGGGGATTTGCACAGCAAGGGTCGGGTTAGGAGGCTGTGTTACTGAATGTAGAATACTGAATGTACATAAGAGCGGCCGTACATAAGGATGAATGTAGAATTAGTAGAATGCTGAATGTAAAACTGAATATCAGTGTACACAGTTGAATGTTTATCCAATGAGTGTACAATGAACATATACACATAGTTCAAGATATTAAGGTTTGATTATTAAGGTTTCAAGAAGATGTTATAAATTATAGAATAATGACATAAGGAAAGTGAGAAATTATAGAAAAGTGATAAAAGTTTTATCTTATAATTATCTTAATGTTATCTTCTTTTTACGAAGATTGTATTGCGGAGTGTTCCATGTTTCGGGCTGGTTTATTTCTGATTTTCGTTTATTAGTTAAGTTTGGTTGTTTTAACGTTGGAACTTCGTTTGTGAGGAGATAGTTTTGTAGTTCTAATTTTATGTTTCTCTTTAGGATAGTATTTTACAATATGATTTCTGTGTATTGTTATATGATCTTTATTATGGTCTTTTAATATGTATGTTGTTTCAGTAGGTTTATCTATGATGAGGTACGGTCCTGTTTTTAGTGGTAATAGGTCCTTTGAAACTCCATCAATTTGTTGTTGATTTGTTATCAATACAAAAGTATTTTTCTCAAGTGGTTTTGCTGTTCTGAATCTGAATTTCATTTCATCTGTTAACTTTTTTCTGTTCCGTAGAATTTTTGTGATAGTCTGATATGTGTCATTGTAATGTTTTTCTTTTTCAAGGAACCATTTCGCGTACGTTCCTTTCTTTAGTCTCGCAATCTTAGGGTGATTAAATTGTTTCTCTAGGTGAGTGTGTGTTGGTTGTGTGTTACATGCACTTTTGCACTTGTTTCAGTTGAGTTGCAGTTTCCCATTTCATCTGTTGTTGTTCCGAGTTTTATTTTTGTTGGTTTTCGTGGTTTTTGATTAAAAACGACTTCGTATGGTGACACACCTAATCTTATTTGGTATTGTGTATTATATGCGTAGGGGAAAAATTTTGCTTTCCGTGACCAATTATTGTAATTTTCATTTAGTAATGTTCTAAAGAATTGTCCAATTATTCTGTTTGTTCCCTCTACTAAACTGTTTGTCCGAGGTGGATAGGTTGTACTTGGTTTGAATTTGATTTCGAAATAGTTACTTAAAAGGGTTAATTCTGCGTTAATGTATTCCGATCCGTTATCTGATCTGATTTCTTCGGGTAATCCAAATTTCATGAACCAATGTTCAAATAGTGCTGTGAATGTATAGTATGCATTATTCTTTGGTGCACACATTATCGTTACTTAGTGTGCGAATGCATCAACTATTACAAATATGTAATTATTTCCATCAGATGTTGGTTTTATAGGTCCTTTTGTATCAATCATTATCATTTCGTTGAAGTATGTTTTTGTTGCTGCTAGTTGTTCTTGTTTGCTTTTTGTTTTCATATTCGCAAACACTTTGTTTGTTTGGCATTGTATGCAATCGGCTATCAATATTTTCATCCAAGTGTTAAGGTTTGGAAAATAGTATTTATCCATTATATTGCGTTTTGTTTTTTCAAGGCCTGTGTGACCAACTAGGTCAATGCAATGATTTTCGTAAAAGGTACAAAGTAATTATGTTAATGGTAAACAGATTCTTTGTATTGACTTTTTGCGTATGTTTATGATTATTTTGATTATTCCAGATGTTTCATCGATTATGATTGATTTGAATTTTCTAAAGTAGGCAAATAATCCTTTGTTTCCACGAGTATCCATTGTTACTCTTTATTGTTTATGTGTAAGTTATGTAGTTTATTGTTATGTTTTTTCCACATTTTTACTTTGTGAAGTACAGGATCTAATATTTGTGTTTCTTTAATTAACTCTTTTGTTATTTTTGTTTTTTCTTCTTAGAAGATATCTGATATTTTAGCATTTTCGTAATCCGGTTTTTGTTGTGTAATTATGTTATTTATCATTCTAAGATAGTCATCGTCGTGATGTGTTGTATATGGTCCTTTTTGATTTTTCTCAATAATGAGATAATCTTTTTCCACTAGTGGGGATTGCCAATTGTCTATTTTAGGTTTATATTTTGGTATCAAAATTGTTTTAGTTTCTGCGTTGTACTTCTCATATGAGATTGGGTGATATTCGTTCTTGTCAATGTTTATTTCAAAGTAGAGTTTTTGTGTATGTTAGCTAATACTGGGTAGTGTGTTTTTTCTGACTTTTCACCATTCGTGTTATTACATATACTGTATTGGCATTCTAGGTTATTTGTAAATGGTGTTTTTGCGAAAAAGAATTTTAAGTTTTCTGGTATTTCCACTGTTATATCACGTGTTTTAGTAAAATGTTCTTCATCAATTGTTCTACTCAAAAGATCATGGAGGGCCAGGTTCTTTCCCTCTGTCCAAATAATGAGTAAATTAGGAAATTTCATCAGTATTAATTGAAATCTGTAAACTCTGTGATTTGCTTTATTCTTCTGAGTAAAGAGATAAATGATCGGTTTGTGATCTGTAAATAGTACAATTGGATGGTTTGAGCCTGTTAGTAGAAACTCATATTCTGTTAGAGCGAAGATTATCGCTGAACATTTGCGAATTAGTGTGGAAAGTCGCATTTCTATGGGTTTAATTAGTCTTCAATTTGCAGACACTAATCTCATTTTCCTCTCAGTTGGATGTTGTAATAACGCTGCTCCGATGCCTGTATTTGAAGCATCTGTTATTATAGAGAAAAGATTTGTAGTATCAGGCATTGTTAACTCTAAATTGTGTGTTATTGTTCTTTTCATTTGTTAAAAGATTGTTTGATGTTCCTTTGTCCATTTGAAATGGCTTTCTTTGTATAAAAGGTTATAGAATGGTTGTAGTATTGGTTGCATACCATAAACGTATTTTGCAAGGACGTTTATTGCTCCAATGTATCTTCGGAGTGCTTTCATACTTGTTGGTTGTTCCAATTTTTGGAAACCATCAATTCTCGAAGTTAGTGGTTTTACTTTTTAGTCTTCAATTAAATATCCCAGAAATTTGACTTTTTTCAACATGAAGTATGTTTTATCAGGCGCTGCTTTAAGGTTTTCTTTTAACAGTATTTATGATATTCTATCAATGTTTCATACATTTGTTCGTAAGAGTTTGTTTGAATGAAGATGTCGTAGACATAAGTGATTACTGTTCCTTTTCTGATTAAAGGATAGAGGAAGTGTGTTAGTATTGATGCAAAAGCTGCAGGTCCTATTCATATTCCATAAAATAATAGTTTAAAGCAGTATTGTTCATTACCAATTGTGAAATGAGTGTATCTCATTGATTGTTCATCTAATGGTATCTGGTTGCACGCACTATTAAGATCAGCTGTTGTAAATATTGTTCCGTTTATTCGTGTTAGAGCTACATCAACAGGTTCAATGGGCCAGTTGCATTTGGATTCATTTATCATGCTATTTATGTATCTAGCGTCTAATACTATTTTTAAGGATCCTCCTTTTCGTAGTATTACTACGGGTTTTGTGAATGTGTTTCCCGTTGATAGTTGTTCTTTATTGACAGGTGCAATTATGTCGTATTTCTTTAATACGTCTAGAAGTTTTTGGATTCTTTCTCAAAGGTGTATTGGTACTTTACTGATTCTTTGTTTTTTGAATATTGCATCTTTTTTCATAGGAAGGTTCAATTTCACTTTTGTTTTTCCGACATCAAATTTTGTCGTTGCGTAAACTTGTTTATATGTTAATATGATTGTTATTACTTTTTCAAATTCTTCTTGAGTTAAGTATGAATGTTGGAAATCAAACATTTGTATGAATTCTTTGTCTTCTGTATCAGAAATGTATATATCATCTTCAGGTGTGTTATTTTGATATCCGAATAAATTTGATGTTAAAGGTTTGTCTGGTTTTATTTTGAATTTTGTTTTGACTGTAAACTTGTATTTAATTGAACATCTTTTGGCGTTGACGTTGATGTCAAACTTTTGATAAATTGAATGATGTAGATCCAGTCTGTCCTTTGTCAATAATCTTTACATAATTGTCTAATCCCTCTATGTAATTCAAACTGTCTGAGCTCATTTTTAGTGTACTCTCAAAGTGTGGTGAATAGTACTCACGGTTCCAAAGGTTTTTGAGTTCAACACATAGATTATCGATTGTATTTCGTAATATTTCTGTTGTATTCGTAATATTTCGTATGTTAAATAATCTGTTGTATTTCGTAATATTTAAATAATCTGTTGTATTTCGTAATATTTCGTATGTTGTTGTCGGTATTGCTGTTATTTTTGTCCTATCTTGAGATTCTTCATGTCTCTTTAAAAATGTTTTGAACATATCATATAGTGTTGTTTCATTCTGAAAGTTATAGTATATTTTTCTATTTTTTTTCCGTCTGTTAAGGTCAATGTGTAGTGTTTGTTAAACTGATCTCTATCTAATAATATTGCTGGTATGTAGTGTGCCAGATGATTTCTATGAATGTTAATTTGTTGTATATGTTTTGTTTCTTTGAAGAGGTTATTCTTCCAATTTATTATTATTCTGTAAATAATTTAGCGGTTTTCTTGTTGTCAATCGCTATCAATTGTAAATGGTGTTGAGAAATGACTGGTAGCCATCTGTTGCTGATGGCTGGTAGCCATTAGTGTATTGTTATATTTTGGTTGAGTGATCTGGTTATCAACAATAATTCCGTTATGGAGATTTAGAATTTTGTGGTTTTTGGTTTGGTTTAGTGCGGAACGCGATCAATTGGTCGCACCAGATAAAACGTGTCTCGAGTAGGGTTACCTTGCGAGGTTACTCCACTGAGGTCTTATGGTGTCTCAAGACTATTGTATAATCTTAAGGCTTACCTGACTAACTAAAGTTCTATATCTCTAGTCTGTTACTCTTCTATCTCAGCTTCAGTAGACAATTCACGGGCCCCAATGCTAAAGTCTAACGTATATCTCAATACTAAACAAGAGCGGAGTAGGGAGAGAGCGAGAGAAATATAATTTATTATTATATCAGGTCTGACTCTGATCTGTAACAATTAAATGGTAGAGTGAAAGGGAAAACAGGCAAAAATTTAAGGAAAGGTATTTCTTCCTTTTTAACCAATCAGAAATGAGTTTTTCAGTTTTTCTTTTTTTTCATAATAAAGTGTTCTTTTCTTTGTTGGATGTCAATCAACATTGACTCCAGAAGTTTGAAAACAAATCAACTCCGAAAGAAATTTAAAAAAAATGTATATTTTGGAAGAAAAAGTAGACCTAACTGTTCTATATATGATTTCATGGAGAAGAAGCAAGCATTCTTTTATACCAAGAATAATCGCGTCTATATACAATTTTTACATTGGAAATACCAAAGAAAACTCAGATATCAACTTATTTTTCGTTAGATTGCAAAAAATTAAAACAAAAATTGAAATTTCGCAAAGAAAGAATTTCTTCAAAAAAGACTTTTTTTTTGCAATTTCCACATTCTGACGGAGTTTTAAGATAAATTGTTAATGGTACAGTTGGTACTCTCCAGGAAAGTATAAAAATTACTCAAAAAACGAAATTATCGCACATCTAAAACACCTGGAAAAAAGAAGACTTTTGCAAGAGTTTTTTTTGACACATAAAGAGAAGTTATCTCCTCCTGGACCCGACTACACCAAAATTCTGTTCTGTTTTTTTTTACTATTGGAGACGTTTACTAGTGCTATCTAACTAATCTTGACTGTCAGAAGTTCGAAAACAAAACAACTCCAAAAGAAATTTTTTAAAAAAGAATGTATATTTTGGAAGAGAAAGTAGACCGACCTATTCTATATATGATATCATGAAAAAGAAGCAACCATTCTTTTATACCAAGAAAAATCGCGTCTATATACATTTTTTACATGGGAAATACCAATGAAAACTCAGATATCAACTTTTTTCTCGTTAGATTGTCAAAATAAAGTAAGAAAAAGATTCAAATTTCGCAAATAAAGAATTTCTTCAAAAAAAAGACTTTTTTTGCAATTTCCACATTCTGACGGAATTTTTAGATAAATTGTTAATGGTAGAGTTGGTACTCTCCAGGAAAGTATAAAAATTACTCAAAAAACGAAATTATCGCACATCTAAAACACATGGCTGGTAGCCATTAGTGTATTGTTATATTTTGGTTGAGTGATCTGGTTATCAACAATAATTCCGTTATGGAAATTTAGAATTTTGTGGTTTTTGGTTTGGTTTAGTGCGGAACGCGATCAATTGGTCGCACCAGATAAGACGTGTCTCGAGTAGGGTTACCTTGCGAGGTTACTCCACTGAGGTCTTATGGTGTCTCAAGACTGTTGTATAATCTTAAGGCTTACCTGACTAACTAAAGTTCTATATCTCTATTCTGTTACTCTTCTATCTGAGCTTCAGTAGACAGTGCACGGGCCCCAATGCTAAAGTCTGACGTATATCTCAATACTAAACAAGAGCGGAGTAGAGAGAGAGAAATATAATTTATTATTATATCAGGTCTGACTCTGATCTGTAACAACTAAAGGGTAGAGTGAAAGGGAAAACAGGCAAAAATTTAAGGAAAGGTATTTCTTCCTTTTTAACCAATCAGAAATGAGTATTTCAGTCTTTCTTTATTTTCATAATAAAGTCTTCTTTTCTTTGTTGGATGTCAATCAACATTGACTCCAGAAGTTCGAAAACAAATCAACTCCAAACGAAATTTTTTAAAAAAAGAACGTATATTTTGGAAGAAAAAGTAGACCTAACTGTTCTATATATGATATCAAGGAAAAGAAGCAAGCATTCTTTTATACCAAGAATAATCGTGTCTATATACAATTTTTACATGGGAAATACCAAAGAAAACTCAGATATGAAGTTATTTCTCGTTAGATTGTAAAAAAAAGTAAAACAAAGATTGAATTTTCGCAGATAAAGAATTTCTTCAAAAAAAGACAATTTTTTGCAATTTCCACATTCTGACGGAATTTTTAGATGAATTGTTAATGGTAGAGTTGGTACTCTCTAGGAAAGTATAAAAATTACTCAAAAAACGAAATTATCGCACATCTAAAACACATAGAAAAAAAGAAGACTTTTTCAAGAACTTTTTTTTGACACATAAAAAGAATTTATCTCCTCCTGGACCCGACCAGAGCAGAACTCTGGTTCTATTTACTGTTGGAGACGTCTACTAGTGCTAACTAACTAATACTGACCATCAGAAGTCCAAAAAAATAATTCAAAGAGATATTTTGAAAAAAAGGACGTATATTCTGGAAAAAATTAGACCTAACTCTTCTATATATGATATCATGAAAAAGAAGCAAGCATTCTCTTATACCAAGAATAATCGCGTCCAAATACATTTTTAACATGGGAAATACCAATGAAAACTCAGATATCAATTTATTTCACGTTAGATTGTCAAAAAATTTTTAAAAATGAATTGAAATTTCGCAAATTAAGATTCTCTTCAAAAAAGACAACTTTTTTTGCAATTTTCACATTCTGACGAAATTTTTAGATAAATTGTTTTTGGTACAGTTGGTACGTTCCAGGAAGGTATGAAATTTACTCAAAAAACGAAATTATCGCACATCTAAAACACCTGGAAAAAAGAAGACTTTTGCAAGAGTTTTTTTTGACACATAAAGAGAAGTTATCTCCTCCTGGACCCGACTACACCAAAAATCTGGTTCTTTTTAGTATTGGAGAAGTCTACTGGTGCTTACTAACTAATCCTGACCGTCAGAAGTCCAAAAAAATAATTCAAAGAGATATTTTGAAAAAAAGGACGTATATTTTGGAAGAAAAATTAGAACTAACTCTTTTAAATCTGATATCACCAAAAAAAGAAAAACTGAATCAGAGAAGCGAATGAAAACTCAGTTTTAACCCTTGGGCCTGGTATCACACAATTACAATATTGTCCCATTTGAACAACTCCTGAACCCAATAAAATTGCACTGTTTTTGAAATTATAATAAGCGAAAATGTCGAAATTTGCAAGTGAAATGAGAACTTTTTTTTCTTTTTTTCAAGGAACGTTAGACCAGCCAATTTTTTTGATTTACAATCTACATACTACTGGTAGTCTGGGTTATCAACATAGTGCACTTTAAACAACTACGTGACCCGATAAAGTCGAACTTTTTTTGAAAATACAAGAAACAAAAAAGCAAAAATTTTTTTTGTGTCGTACATACTTTTTTTCGAGGAACGTTAGCTCAACCAATTTTTTGTTTTACAGTCTAAATACTTCTGGCAGTATGGTACATCAATTCGGGTCACTTTAAACAACTCTTTGACCCGATAGAATTTCACTACTTTTTAAATTAAAAAAAATTAAAAGTCAGTTGAATAGTGAAATTCTATCGGGTCAAAGAGTTGTTTAAAGTGACCCGAATTGATGTACCATAATGCCAGAAGTATGTAGACTGTAAAACAAAAGGATTGGTGGAGCTAACTTTCTTCGAAAAAAGTAGGTATGACATAAGCAAATTTTCGCTTTTTTGCTTTTTGTATTTTCAAAAAAAGTTAGATTTTATCGGGTCAGGGAGTTGTTTAAAGTGCACTATTTTGATATCCCAGACAACCAGTAGTATGTAGAATGTAAAACAAAAGGATTAGTCGATCTAAGGTTGCTTAAAAAAAGTTCTCATTTCACTTGGAAATTTCGACTTTTTCGCTTATTATATTTTATACAGTCTATTATTGAACATCAAATGTTGAATATTGTTATGAACTATATTACAGACACATCAAGAGCAGTACAGGGTTACTCACCAAGGGTAGTAGCGAAGTCTAAAGTCACAATCCGGGAGAGCCAACAGGCAAACAAAGGAAAGTTCTGAAAAATCAGAGCCTTAGGACATGAAGAACAAACACAGAAACACACAGAAACAAAGAAAGACGCCCAGAAAAACCTTCAGCGCACAAACAACCCCGACATGGGTTGCACCAAAGCCCCGCGGGGGGGACCGACTAACCGGCGTCTCAACGGGACAAGGGGCCAGAGTACCCTCACCTTAATTTAATAGTAATATATAATTATATTACTAATTATATTACTAATAGTAATATTAAATTAAGGTGAGGCCTTAAGCCCTCACCTTAATTTAATAGTAATATATAATTATAACTATAACAATAACAGTGATAATAACAGTTTCATCGATCTGCGAAGCAGGTTCATCAGTTTGCAAAATAGGTTCCCTGATAGGTGTTCGACCAAGTTTTTTTTCATTTGCTTTCTGTAAATTTTGTTGTGTGAAACAATTTCCCTGATCTGTGAACTATAACAAACATATGTTCGACTGAAATATCAGGCGCTTTTGGAAACAACTGAACCTCATGGTGAAAAACAAAAAATTATTTAGCACAAAAAAAAGTACACCCAGATGGGATTGTTCTAGAATGTTCAGCATTACGTGTTTGCTATTTTAGAGTATGAACTAATGCTATTTTTAGAGTATGAGGTAGTGCTAAATATTCTAGAGTTATTTTAAAGACATATTATCGAAATTTTCATGCGTTTAACACATACCATTTGCACGTTCGATAGTTTTGCCTTACTAAAGAAAAACGTTGAGAAAAGATTTGATATATCAAAGAATTATCAAAAGTCTCAGACCGACAAAGCTTTATTTTTTTGCGTCCTGAATGTTATTTTGGGGTGGAGAAACACTCTGAAGCTAGAAAAAGGACTCAATATATCCGGTTGGATCGTTCCATTTATTTGGTTGTTTTATTGTACTTAAAAAGAAGAACAGTCCCCCTAAAAGGCTTTGTAGCAATGAGGCATCCCTAAAGAAGTATTGTTTTAAGCTGTCCCCAGGTTCCGTGAGTTGCCACTGGGCAGTTTAAAAAAACATGCCACACAAAAAAGACTCTAAAACAAAGGAAGCGTCTTGTCAAGATTTTCCATGCGGTATATGTAGAAACAATTGTACTGCTTTTAGCATACAATGCTTCAAGTGTCTCAAATGGTTCCATGTTAACTGCACAGACCTGTCAGAGGAAAATTTTAAAACACTGGGGAATATTAATGGATATTTTTGGGCATGTTTACATTGTCGAAATCAAGTCGTGATTCACCAAGATCAGTCAAACATTAAAGATGACTTATCTCAAAAAACTGAGGATATGAAAAGCAACTTGAAATCTAAAATAGAACCATTCAAAAATGAAATTCGCGATTGCATTAGAAACGCTAACACAAATGTGAATTTGAAAATCTCCGAAACAGAAGAACAGCTCTCTTCAAAAACACCAAGTGACAAAAATCAAATTTGAAAAAGTTGAAAACAAAACAAATTGATTCTTTTTGGAGTTAATGAGAAAACCAAAGATGGTACGGGAAAACTTCTTTTGTGGAGCTGATCAGCTACGACAAGAAACAAGTAGAAGAGATTGCACAGTCTTGTGGAATTGACAAAATCATGGTTGAAGATGTTTTCCGGTTGGGGAAATTTGATGAAGCAGCACAAAGAACACGTCCAATTGTAGTTAAGTTGACTAATACTACCGACTACTCCTGATGTCGAATCAAAAATTGAAGTCTCAAAACATATTCGTGAAAGCTTTCTTATCCAAAGATGATTGGGAGAAAAAGAAGCTACTTGACTATCGTTTCAAACTTGCCCAAAAACTGAACATCAACAGATCAGAGATCAAAATTAGATCGGGAGCCTTGCTCGTCGAAAACCAGGTTGTGGACATTACTCTCTCAGTAAAAGAAACATGCCAGAAGACAGGTCACCAGACAACATCACGTTCATGACTAGAGGAAAAACAGATATTGGAGATAGGTTTACTCAACTGCAGGTCAATTTCAACAACTGATCGCAGGATGAATCTCGATATTTTACTAAAGGAACATGATATTGACATACTTTGCTTAGCAGAAACATGGCTGACAATGAAGTAAGAAAATCAGAAATTTTCCTAAATCGGCAATTTTGTGCAGTCAAGAAAAGAACGAAAAGTTGGAACTCACGATGGTACTCTTATTGCTCACAATACAAATCTTTGTTTCAGTCAAGCGACAGAAATTGAAACAAACTTTGATTTTTTGTCATGTTCTGTTTATTTTCTGAACGACATTGTATTATTAATCATCACCATGTATAACCCTCCACAAAACAGCAAATATCGGGTTTCTGATACTGATTTACGAAGCTCAATAAGTATTGTATTATTTAAATTGGAGTCGCTTTTCGACTACAGTACTCAGAAAAAGTTAATAATTATAAATGGTGATGTTAATTTCTCACATACTCACTGGAATACACTTTCTAGTAGTAATGAATAAGAAAAAAGTTTCTTAGAAGTAGATGCTCTGAATCTTTGCTCAATCCTCAACTCCAGCTCTTTTCCCGACATCTTTCTATGCAATAATCATGAGCCATGTAATCTAACGGTTGAGGCTAATTCCTTCTCTGATCACAAATTGTTCATAGCAGAAATTTCTGCCAGACTCACAAGAAAAGAGCAAAAGCCTCTCTTCCAAAAACTCAACATCAACAAGGCAGATTGGCACTTATTCATCTCTAATTTTGAAATCCCCACTATGACATACAGGTGTCCCAATGACTTGCTACGTTGTTTTTATCAGAGTTTTTACAATGTTGGTGAAAAGTCAATACCTCATACAAAACGCCGCCTTGATGCACCATTTTACATGTCTTCCCATGGTGTACACATAGAAAACAAGTTGAGGACGCTATGGAAAACAAACAAAAGAACAGAGAAAATTAGAGATTTAGAGGTGGAATTGAATTTATCCTTGCTTAAGGACAAACAAATTTTTATCGAGGGTTTCTGTATTTCAACACAAAACGATGCATACAAATTTTTGCAAAAGCTAAACCAAGAACAAACTTTCCCCGAAAAAATGAAATATAGAGGCCAAGATATAAAGGGTTCTCAGCAAAATGCGGAAAGTTTCAACGAGCATTTCTCTTGTTTTTATCGACGATAATTCAGAATTTGTTGTGCCTGAAACAGCTCAACCAGAGATTTTTCTAGAAGATATTACATTCAACGCAAAAGATGTGCTAGAGGAAATATCACAAAATAAATCTGGTGCCAACTCTTATGATCAAATAACACCATCTCTCCTCAAATCGTCAGCGCCGTACGTTATAAATAGTATCTTATATATATTTAGCTGCATTATTAACGCTTGCCAGTTTCCCAAAGTCTGGAAAAACATACACGTGCGTCCTCATCACAAAAACGGTAGCAAAACAGAAATCAAAAATTACAGACCAATTTCAATGCTTTGTGCCATTTCTATAGTTTTTAAAGAATAGTTTACAAACAAATTAAGAAGACAGTCGAAAGGATGTTTTGCACAGCGCAACATGGTTTTCGTCAAAATTATTCAACACTAACCCAATTGTTACTGTATTGTGATAACTTATATCAAGCTTTAGATGAGAATTCTTCCCCGATAGCAGTTCACTTGGACATTGTTAAAGCTTTTGATATGATTAATTTTAATATTGTTCTTCAAAAGCTCGCTCATTTTGGGTTTTACAAAAAGTTTTTGAATTTTTTTTGCTTCATATCTGGTTAATCGACAGCAGAGAGTAAAAATTGCATACAGTTACTCAACTTTCTCTAAAATCTCAACCGGGGGTCCGCAGGTATCAATATTTGCTGTACTTTTGTTCTCCGTGTACATAAATGACCTGCCTGATCAACTTATTAATAAAACATTCCTTTATGCCGATGATACGAAAATAGGACAGACTTCAGAGCGTGAAGATCTTCAGTTTGATATAAATAGAGCCATCGAATGGTCTGATTCAAACAAACTAAATTTCAACTTTGACAAATTCAGCATTCTCGAGTTCTCATACAAAAAGACATATGATTCGTGCATAGAGTTATTTGCAAAAGGCATAGCCATCAAAAACGAAAAACAAATTAAAGACCTCGGATTAAACTTTACGTCCAGCATGACTTGAAATTGTTACCTCGAAATCGCCATAAAGAAAGGATTTCGAAAACTGAATCATTTAAGAAGAGTTATACCCCGCACCACAAAAGAAGTTGTCAAATGCACATTGGTGAAAACATATTTTCTCTGCGTTCTTTTATGCGTCAAATGTTTGGAATCCAGGACCACAGTATCTTCAACGCTTGGAAAGACTGCAACGATCATGTTTAAAATGGATAACTTGCCGTTCAATTTTGGGTGACAAAGAATACGTTAAGCCTAAATCGAAATCGCCTATTGCCAGTCAGTTATTTTCTAGTTCTTAACGACCTTATTCTACTTAAGATTTTAGTAGGCTTAACTTCCGTGAATGCCTCAGACCACAGCTCAGTAACTTTTGGTTGTCCAAAGACCAGATCAAGTGAAAAGTGTTTTATTGAAGCCAGAAAAACATTTCGGAAACGTTCTGAAGATAATTATTTTAATAGAGTAAAACTGAAATCTTTGTCTCAGCTTAACAGTTTTTCTAACTATTCACAGCAAAAAATCCATGTCAGTTTTGAAGAGAAGTGAAGAGTTTTTTGGAAGGGAAGGCAGTGAAAAGATTCAAATATAAAAGCTACCCTTCAGGATGGAAAGTTTTCGAGAAATTTTAATTATTGAAACGTTTGATTTCTCCCCTAATCTGGGGATTAACAAGCTGGTTGTAACCAAGATTGGTTGAATTCATTTATATTATTATTATTCATTTTCAATTTCAGTTTTTTGTTAAGAACAAGTTTGGTTGAAAATAATCGATTTTGTTAATTCTTTGTTGGCTTAGATGTGTTTTGCTCTATAACAATTTTTTCATTGGTTATTTATCTCAATAAGTGTTTGATTTAGTTTAAATTATACGTGTAATAAATTTTTGAATCTACGCATTTGAAGAAATAGGTTAAAAAGCACATATTTTATAAATACGGTTCTCCCCTCCTATGTGCCTGTAGTGACCTATACAGATAACTCTTGCAGCTGGACCTATGCTTTTGACAACTAAAAATTGTTCGAAAAAAAACGTAAAAGTTGAAAGACGTAGAACAGACAATTCCTTGTTTTCCTGCGTCTAAACTGCTCTCGCCATGGATGCTTAAAACCAGCCCCACAATCAATTTGTAAGATATTCCACGCGTTTACTGTTTCAGGTAGCTCAATTTGAAAGACAACCCATTTATCTGCGCGTTCTCAGATTATGTACAGCTCTATTCAGTAGCAAACTCATAGATGGCGGGCGTTCGCTCATAGTAAAAGTATTGCTTACCTGACAAATAAATGTCCTTTCTTTCGATGTTTATTCGGTTCAGTTCCAGATCAATTTGTATAAATGTATAAAGGAAACATGCAACAGTTAAATGTTTTATAATTCTGAAATTTCTCGATGTTAACGGAAAAATGTTCGGCATCAATTTATGCGATCAGTTCATTTTGCCAGGAAGACAACTCATTTTAGAGAAATTTTGGTAGCTAAATCGTTTCAACTCTGTTTGATGAAGACAATCATTGTTGCAGCTATATTGCGAGTGATTTGGGAAAGTTTTAGTCACATCAATTGCAAAAACATTCATGTACAATACAAGCAAACAAAGTATACCGCCATAATTTATACATAAGTATACATAAGAGACAAAACTTAGTTTTTCTTCTCTAGTTTTGCTTCTAATTCCAACATTTTCAAATTCATTTTTTGCTAGTTTTGATAGGCAGATTTTTTTTCTGAACAATTTTTGTCCCAAGACGCAGAGTTCGTAATCCGGTTCTTTGAACGTGTACATCACTGCCGCTGAAATTGTCAAAAATTTGACTCAACATTTCGTGGGTTATCTTTTTCTTTAACACAGGGCGCAATTTTTGACGCTGTTTAAATGTTTCATTAGATGTCGCGGCAGTTTTATTTGAATAGCGTTTAGTTTTGATACTGACGGATTTTTCCGGTTTTGGTTTAGCGATGTTCGATCTTGTTTTTCTAGGAGAAAATTCTTCACAACTCGGTTTTGCCGATGTTGAAACTTGGACAACTTTTGGAACTTTTTCAGCTGAATGGTTTTCACTCTTAATTGACTTTTCGTGAGCCTCAGTTGATGTTTCATCTGGTTTTGTAATCGACTGTTTTAAAGGTCGTACGCGCTTCCGTTTCCCTGAAATGTCCTCTGATACTTTATTCTCTTGTTGGTACTCGACTGCTCTTGGTGGAGCTGGTTTTTCTTTACTGGCAGAGGTCCTCATTTCATTCAGATGAGCGAGAATTGATGATTCGGTTTTCGCAACCACTTCAAGCTGTTGTGACTTTCTGGTAACCCTCTGCTTACTTTCCATTGAACTGAGACAATCGGAAGAAAGTTGATAAAATGAAATTTGGTGTTTTTCATGTCCATTTTTCAAATTATTTTTAGAGATCGATTGAACTGAATTGCTGGAGGTATAATCTTGAACTTTTTTGTTCAAATCTTCCTGATGTTCGGTCAAATTTGATTTGGACTCTTGTTCTTGTCTTTCGTTGAACTCAGAAGCAGCTAACAGCTTATCAACAAGGTCTCGCAAATCTAAACGCTTTCCTTGCATTTCAACGGGTAATGGTTCTTGTTTCATTTCGCTATCGGTGTCAAGTTTTCGTTTCAAACTGCGATTATCAGGTGAATAATTTTTTGAACTGATCAAATCGTTACTTTGCTTGAATCGTTCACTTTCGCTATCTGTGCTACTTAATCGATTCTGATTCTCATCGCATAAACTTCTTCGGAAACTCTTTCGAGGGTAATATCGATTTCCATAAATAACAAAATCCCCATGATTGTATCTTGCGTACGATTCGACATGTGTCAAGGGCTTTTTGATCAGGTCCACACTTTGATTAATTAGCGTCGATTCCAATTCACGCTTCATCAAATCCGTATCGAAAATGAAAAGTTCATTATAAAAGAAAGACTTTTTCAGTTTTTCACGCCTGTGTATCATGTGAACAAGATTTCTTAACTTTTCCATATCTCTTCTAAGGTCAATGTACGTTGAAGTGAGAAATAATGTGTTGTTCCTCATACCGTTGGCACCCCACTTTTCCAATTGAGTGTTCAAATGATCATCTTTACTCGCAAACGATAGCAAAGGTTGATTGCTCAAACTTTTACGTTTCAATTTCCAATATTCAAAAATTGCGTCAAGAACCAAACTAGGGGCTTTTATGGAAGCGTACAACGAAGTCAAGTCAACAAACGTGTAAAAACGGGTTTTAATTCTTTCCAGCTTAATCTTCCTGGGAGTCATGGCAAGAAATGTATACGAGTGGCCGTCTTTATCACTTTTCATTGAGTTTCTTGTTTTTCTGTGTGTTGTTGGAGTGGCTTCCGTTTCATTAGCAGAATTGTTTGATTCCAATCTTGATTTCTTAACTTCCTCCGTATGTTTGCGACAATAACTCACAAAATGCGCTTCATTATCTTCGTTCACATACTCAGCTGATACTTCGTACTTGGAGTTCATTGCACAGGTTACATGGTAAGATACAGAACAAGAAATGTCGTTACACTGAACACAAGCTCCGTTTCTTTGTTTACAAACAGAGCACGTTAAACTTCTTCTTATTTTAGAAACGTTCTCTAAATTAACAACAACGTCCATACGATGAGGGTCTTGGAACCAAGTTTCAGGAATCCATAGACAACAAACGACATGGCACCATTTATGGGGATGACCTTTGACCTTTTTCATGGCCGCTGATCTTCCGCTAACTACTGGACACAACTCACATGGGGGCGGTGAACTTAGATTGGACATACAAATTGAACAGAACCATCGGCCAACGGGAACATCAACAATTCCATAGCAGCCTTGATGAACTGCCAAATCGCATCCATCGCAGAATAGAATTTCGTTGTCATAGCTGGATTCTTCAGATAGACATACGGCACATTGCGTATCCAGATCAAACTCGATGCCTGTAACATTTTTTCACTAAGTGAAAATCAAGCAAAGATGTTTTTAAGGGAACTACTTGTGGTCGCAAGTTAATCATCGATAAGGAAGCCACAGTACTAGTCACAAAACAGAAGCAGGCAGAACACACGTTCAGTAATATAGGAAACCCGGAATGTGAGATCAATCGTATTAGCTGAAAACAACAAGGGAATGTGCGACTAAATCAGATTAATCTAGAAAATAGCTCCGGAAAGTGAGACCAAATCTAATAAAAACACTCGATTTCGACCTCAGATCACTCTGGCGTCGCTCATTCCCACTCCTCAGCCAAAACCGAGTGTTTTTTAATCAGATTTGGTCTCACGTTGCGGTGTTTTCGGCTAATACGATTGGTCTCATATTCCAGATTTCAAACCGCCTCGCTTCACTCGTCACTCACATACTGTGGCATCTCCCGTATTTAACGAGGCTTTGCTAATGGTGTTCCTACCCTTCTAGCAAGGTTTTTATTCAGTATCTCGCTAAATTTTTCCAAGTGCGGGGTACAAGGTAAAAACGTTCTGATTTCTGCTAAGTTAATTTCTAAGTTAATAGGAGTGCTTTATACAAGCGACTGAACAGGGGTGCGGTAGTAGCTAAAATTATACATTTTTACAGCGTGTAAAATTATTCCGCTTTCTATTTTTATCAACAAATCAAGCTAAATCGTGATATTACGGCTCTCTAAAAAAGGCGGAAGCCGGGCAGCGAACCCGGGACCTACTGATTCAAAACAAAACGTATAGCGTACTGCACTAGGGGTGCTCGATAGGTTTTGTTTTTTGGGTTAAGAACATTCTGGGAGTAATTCATCATAAAAGAGCGATTTCTAAGTTTGTTTTTTTTTCATGGTTTCTGTTTTTGTTTTCATCTGTATTCTTAGTGTTCATTTTGGAATGCCGAATTTATTTTCTGTCCCATTGGCTCCAAGGGGGCTTGAATGGAAAGAAAAATGAATTCATTGAGTTCTATTTGGCAGGTTGGTAAAAGAGACAGATGGAGAGATTTTGGGAAAATCGTATTGGCGCCATGCCGATTTTTTTCTCAACATTATTAATGTATTGCATTGTTAATGAGCTTTGCTGGAGCTCTGAAAAGTCTTTGTTTACGAACGGGAATTACTAAAATTGAAGATTATCATTGGAACAATCGTATCAAAAACTATGAGCACCAAAAAGATAAAGTTGGGATTACGGGAGCAGGTGAATGAATTCAAGAAGGAATGTTTTTGGCGGGAGAAAATGAGAGCACTGGGTTGGGCGAAAGTGCCGACAGTCGATGGTGCTGGCGTCAAGTCATGGGCGGGATTACGTCGGAAGATTACTCAATGGGTCGGTTTTCGCAAATGGCTGGCCGAAGAACCATTGGCAGTTGTGAACGAGCAACTACTGACATTCAATGGAAGACCCCTCGAGAAGTAGGAAAGCAGCCAAAATGCAAGCGCGAGTGGTAGCGTCATAGCTAGTATGCCAACATTAAGTGGAGCTGAGCGTTTGTAAGAGCTGTCTCCATATTATGGTCTGTCAATGTCAAGCGGGTGGACGTTCTCTATTGGTGATTACTCGACTCCGAAGCCGAATTGCTCAAAGGAATCCGTTTTAAGACACAGGATGCGATCTTCCAATGGAACGAGTGGTGGACGCAGTCACATACGAAATCGGTGGTGACGCGAGCGTTTCCGAGACACCGTTTGATGAAAAGTCTTCCAGATTTGTAGAAGCGGCAATCCTTGGCTTCTGAAGATTTTGTCAACACCCGAGTTCTTCATGAGGACGATCAGAAGAGGGGCCCAACAGTTTTGGTTTCCGAGATTGAGATATCTTGCTATATCAGCCATCTTTGTGTTGTCACGCTGTTCTGATTTTGACTACGGGCCCCTCTCTCGTTACTGGTTGTGAAGCTATTGACGAGACCGATGTCGACGTTGCAAGAAGAAACTTAGCATATTATGCTATCGTTGCGAGGAAAGGCTCCGTCTCTCGTCTGTTGTCCGGAGGAGTCTCCGCTGCTGTCTAGTGGACAGAAGAACGCCAGCCCGCTGATGTTGCTGGCACGTGTTGTCGCTTGCTTCGACAGGGGCGCTGACGGTGTCGAAGAGGACAAAAACAACTCGCAATCGTTGGGGTGCGACACGTGTCATCCAGAGTGACAGATGTCGAGGTGACATTTCTTTAGCCCAAGGATCCTTCTGATGCCAATGGTAAGCTAATTCAACATCGCAAATAATATGATTTAAATATTGTGGAATAAAGTAGGATATGGCAAAAAAATCAAGATGAGTGATCATTAGGAACCATGAAGTGAATTTGCTTAGTCATGTAGCAAATATTAGTAGTCTAAATCGGGTTGAATAATTTTCGGAGAATAGAAAAAACAAATTGCTCAGTGGGAGAACCGGTTGGTTGTCATTCAAAGTAATACTGGTAGAGCTTGAATGTGAATTGATGCGTTTTAATTCATCCCAGAAAATTCGTCGCAAACATTTCAGCTTCCTTATTGTTCCACTTAGTCTTAATTGTGATTTTGTGGTTAAGTAATAATATGAGACTGCAAGTTGGGGATTTAACAAGGGTTATCTTGTTCATATAAGCCTTCCATTGTATCTGACTGGGAGTTGGTCAGCAAATTGAGCACATAGTTGCCCTAGGAGAAGGTGGGGTCACAGATAACACGTGTTTGGCGGTAATGGGCTCCTGGCTCCCTAAATTCAACATATAATGATAAACAAATAATGCTTCCATCTGCAAGAATGATAATCATGAAAATCGTCAAAGATGGTCAGTTTAAAGCCGCCTCGGCTTGGCGGACCATGGTGCACATAAACAAACTTAAAAACATCAAACAAAACAGTTTTTCCGTTTTTAATAAATCGTCGTAGTCGGGTATATTTGTGATGAACTGGTTCAAAGTAGGCCATTGATGGAGTAGAATTGTCAAAAAAGGTTTACCAGTATGAAAGTGTTGCAGGGTAGGATCTAAGAGTTTGACATCGAAGACCACATTGAAAAACATGAAAAGGGAACATCTAGTTTGGGTAGGGGGATAATAGGTGTCGGTCTGGTTAGAGGCTTAGGATGAGGTGTCCATCTTATGAACCTCGAACTGCTTCTGGGTATTCGGGATCAAGTTGATATAATCTCAATGATCATGGGTTAATGACAGGCCTGCAGATGTTATTATGAAGTGTTGGATGTAATTGTAGTATTCCCATGTAGGCTTAAAGTGGCGTTTATGTGTTAGCAAACCGGGTGCGGGAACAATCCAGATAACAATTGTGCCATCAGTCAGGGTAACAAAATTTCTGAAAAAGCGATTTCTGTACGATCTTCCTACTTTTAGGCAAACTGTGATGTTAAATTGCCTGAATGATAGTTCAATTTGATCGGCGGGATCAACGTAACTATGCATTTCTGTCCAAATGTCAATTTCTTCGGTCATTGTTGTCAATTTCTTTGGTCATTGTTAATTTTTTTACATCGGAAAGTATAGTTGATAATTGTTATTTTTTCTGTTTTAAAGGTGGGAGTTCGAAACAGCGGAGTGTAGCTGTTGTCGTTTGGGGACGAAGGGGAAAGCTGTTTTCAGAAACGCTATGGATATGAGCTTCTTAAACAGCGCTACGGGGAGAAAAAACTTCGATATCAATTTCGTTTTGCGTAATTTCGTCAACAGCTGCAAGTTCTCTAGCGAAGAGGGTGGGAGGTTTTCAATGTTTTGTTGAAAGAACCTCACTGGTGTGGAGTCATCCTTAGCGATAATAGTTGGATAGCGTCAAAATCATCCATGCTGTTGAAGATTCAGTCAAAGTGATTGGGATTATCGTGGTAGATGGAATATTATTTTGTTAGGTCGGGTGAAGTAATTGTAGTTGTATAAAAGCTTCTTGCTGAACATAGAAGGTTACTCAGTAGTTATTGATATAACCAGGTATGTTATCAAAAATTTTATGTATCTTTGGTTCTGAGTTGATGAAATGAGAACTGACGGGGTTTCAAAGTGTTTTTGTTTCAAAGTTGCTTGTCGTAGAAGTAAGACATTTCTCCCAATATTCGTACAATAATACAAGATCAATTGCTTGTTCTTATTCGTTGGTCACCTCAGTAGTGATTTAGTTACTTTAAACAAAAGCTCGTGTTTCCATCCATCCTTCTGAAAGTCCTGTGTATTGTTCAACTTATCTACAGTCCGCATCAGAATTTCCGAAGGCAAAGAATGACCCCGCAACCAAACTTAAAGCCGCTTACGCCCAGCTTGCATTTCAGTTCTGTAGAAAATGAAAATTGAAATTCCGGGTTTGCGGACCAAATGTAACGGCTTCTAAGTTTTTGGCTAACACGTTCCGCCTCACGGGATTACGCTGGTACTGGCGTTGGGAAGTTCAATTTCACAATAAATCGTGGGCCCAAAAGACAACTAGAAATAACTTAATTTGTAAAGAAATAACTTAAAAAAATAACTTTAATCTGTAACTTTGGCTGGCAAAGGAATACTTCAACGTTTCGCACTGTTTTGTAATGTACGCGTTGTAATGTACATCTGACATTTTGCCCAGATTTTTTCCACTTAAGACTCCTTGAACAACACAATACAATCTTCTGACGTACAAATTCTAAGGGTTTTCTGCAATTGAGTTTCTAGTAAATGTTCATAAAATTTAAAGTTGATTAGGTGAGTTCAGAATTTTTGTTCATACACCGTTTTCTCACTCTACCTTAAAAACTTAGTCGCCAGATTGCCGGAAAATAGCCGCGATAGACGCTTGTGGCCTTCCATTAATTGAAACAACTAAAGAAATAAGATAGACAGATCGACCACCAATCCTTTAATAGACCACTAGACTTTTTCGATTAGAGTCGGACTGTCAATTTTATGACACATACGATCAAAAAGGAAAAAGCCCTAAAACAGCTTTTTCAAATCTGATTTTAAAAAAACTCCAAGACTAATACTCAAGAATTAGGGCATACAAGTTTGGCACTACTAAGATGCACACTATTGATCTTTAACTAGTTAATGTTCATACAATTTAAAGTTCCATAAGTGTTCAAAAGTCATTTTTTGAGGTAAGTCAAAAAATTGATCTAAAAGCAGAAATGGCGTCAAGCGCACCAATTTTAACTGCAAAACAGTAGCAGTCACTGAAGTCATCGAAAAAGTCAATTCCATCGTAAGAATCATCGACGAAGTAAAAAATACAAAGTCGTTCAGAACCATAAGCGCGAAGCCTGGCTCAAGTTTCTAGAAGGTGTTGACCACAAAGGAGGAACAAGCAAGTTATGGACCACCATCCAGTCGCTAAATGGATCGAAGCAGAAGCTAGGAGCAAACAGGCCAATCGAGTTTGAAGGGAAGATCGCATACAAATCGAAGAAGTGCGCAAACTGGTTCAACCAGCAATTTACGCCCCACCCAGCGTAGGCGATATCAAACGACAAGCAGCAGCAAGGAAGATCAGACAACTAAGGAAAGCAAAGGTCGAGCTAACTCCGATGATGGTAACCGAAGCACTCAAGGCAACCAAGAAAATTAAGGCCCTAGGGCCAGATTGCATAGCATCCATCCACCTGCATTACATTGGTCCAGTTGCAGTTAGTTTTCTCACGAAACCCGATCAACCTGTCCCTGGATTCATCGGTGATCCCAGCGCTATGGAAAGTCGGAAGAGTGATCCCGCTGCCTAAACCGGACAAGGACCCAGAGCAGGCAAAGAGCTACAGGCCATTAGCTCTACTTTCCCCAGTAGCAAAACTAGTTGAAAAGCTGATACTGCCAGACTTCGAGAAGTCCATTCAACTACAAGATCACCAACATGGATTCAAGAAATTGAGATCCACCACGACATCACTGCAATGTCTGAATCATAACATCAAGAGTGGACTCAATAAGTGCAAACCATGTCATCGAACCCTGATGGTAGCGCTTGATCTTAAAGCGGCGTTCGATGCGGTTGGTCATGGCTCATTGCTCACGGATATCCTCAATACAGGTCTACCAAACTACCTCAAACGATGGCTACTGTCGTACCTGGAAGATCAATCTACATATACAGAATTCAGGGAGAGTAAATTAACAAGAAGGAAAGTGAAGCAAGGAGTTCCATAAGGTGGAGTACTTTCCCCGTTCTTGTTCAACCTGTATATGAGATCACTTCCCAGTCCACCGGAAGATGTCAAGATCATCACCTATGCAGACGACATAACAATAACGACTTCCCGACCAGATGTCAAAAAGTTGGCAGTGACGATCACAGAATACCTGAAGGTCAGCGAGTGGCTGCAAAGCAGTGCTCTCAGCGGAGAAGTCAACAGCCACCATCTTTACAACTTGGTCAAAAGAAGTCGGTTTTGGGCCATAGGTCTACATAAACGAAGAGAAAATCCCAGTCACAAAAACACCAAAAGTACTGCGAGTTGTCTTTGACAATATGCTTAAGTTCACTCAACATGTTAAAGTCTGCGAAAAAGTCCCGAATCGCAACAATGTCATGCGGACGCTGGATGGTACTAGCTGGGGGTGCACCAAAGAAACGTTAAGAACCAGCTATAAAGCAAAAGGAAGATCTGTTATCAACTACGCTGCACAAATCTGGACACAAGACCTGAGTCAAAGCAACTGGAACTCTCTTCAAGCAAAACAAAATGCAGCGTTGCGCACAGTAACTGGTTTCGTTCGAATAACCCCAGTGGAGCACCTTCACGAAGAAACGATATTGATACCTGTGAAGGAGCACAACCAACTGTTGTCAAAACAGTTTTTCCTGGGCAGCTTTCAACCAACCAGAGTAGACCATCATACTGTTGCCAATGAAGTAAACGCTAGAAACATCAGGGCCAGCCTTTATATTGAATTTGGAAAAGTTGAAGAAATAACAAATGGAACCAAGACAGTAACAGCAGAACAATACAAACGTGGACTAAAGGTGTTGCATTACAGTGAAGAAAGCAGCAGCCGTAAAATCGAAGCTTCTGGGAGAGATTCCCCGGAAATCAACCAAGTTGAAGAAGAGAAATTACCAAGGCTCCAACGCACCAGATCAGCCCAACTATGATGCCGCTACTGCCCACTTCAGAACAGCTATCTGAGTCGAATAGACGAAGAAATCCATAACAGCTGCACCCTCTGTAACAACGAAGAACACACTGTGAAACACCTCTTTGAATGTCCAAAGAATCCAACTAGGCTGAAGATTACAGACCTATGGAACAATCCGAATGAAGCAGTGAACTTTTTAAACTTGAGGGATAAAGAGAGTTACTGGGTCTCTCAACGCCAAACCAGGGTCTCTCGTGCTCCGGCAGATAGCAGAGAGGGTGCGACGTCAACCTGCCAAGGAGTTACTGGGCCTCCTCAGAAAACCAGGGTTTCCTTTGCATTGACCAGCAAGGAAAGTGCACCCCAGCTGATCACTACAAGCAGAGCTCCGGAGAGTCGCAACCGGAACACCAGGACGAGACGAGGCCTTAGATCTTCACCAAAGAAAGCCAATCGGATTGCAGATGGCTAAAACAACAACAACGAAGTAAAAAACCACGATATCCCTAATAATAACCGCTATCGCTTCGCGGCAATTAATTAGAGTGAAAAAAGTTCACGCCGCAAAACCACTCGCTTTTTCGCTCCTCTTTCTCGTTCGACGTGACCAAAATCACTCCAATTTGACTTCAAAAATCATGAAAATGTGTTAACAAATCTTTAAAAAAAGACAGCGCCCAAATACAATTCAAATTCTTTGAATTGTAAAAAATTAGGAGCGCTATAATAGCCGGCTGAGAAGATGAGGGCGGCTATTAAAAACACGTTTACACTAAATGCTTAAAACTTCGTTGAGAGCAATGAAACATGCAAGACATTACCGTATCCTGCTTCCCGGTTAGCACCGAGGTATGTAGTCATGGCCTCGTTGCAATTTGTTTCGAGCCATTCCATTGTGGTCTCGAATAACGTCTCGTCTAGAGAAACCTTACTGCTCGCATTGGTCAAATTAAAAAACATGCTGAACTCCCGGATCCAATAAATATCAAGTAGATCAACGCTATACTTTGACACCTGCTTCCTTTTCCCAGAAAATATAGAATCATTTCCATCTCCATTGTACTCAATTAAACATTTTGGAAGTAAGAAATTTAGAAGTCTTTTGCTAGTTCTGATATTTGATTTTTGTCGCATTACAGAGACAACTGAGAAATCCCTGGACGCTGATTGGTCAACTGGAATTTGCACTCCTCTCTCCCACTCGGTTCTCCATTGGTCAGCTAATCGAAAGGTGGACCCTGGAAGCAATACATAATCTGGCGCCTTCATTTCCGAAATGAGATCGGTGCAGAAATTCTCCGAGACTGATTTCACTTTCTCGTGTTGTTCGTCCATCATACCTAGAAAAAAATCTACTCCGTCAACAAGACACTCAGCACCAGATAATGACAAAGACCGTAACTAATCGCACATGTAGAGTCGCATGGTACTGATCTCCCTAACAACATAAGATTTCTGCCCGCCCAATCACTACAATTTATTTCATTGGATAATTAGTTTAGTAGTAGTATTAGTAGTATTAGCAGTATTCAGTTCAGTTCAGTTCAGTTCAGCGCGACTGTTGATTGTTTACAATCTTCTCGCCAGGGCCCTCGTGAGCCAGTTGTGGAAGTCGGGGGAGCCCAGATCGTCTCGGTACGTCTTTATAAGATTCGCCGGGTTGGAGCACTTTGGTTTGGGTTGCAGTGTAGTGATATAATGAAGGGTATCTCGGGTTAGGGTGTTGCGTCGTAAGATATGGCCCAGGTGACTGACTCGACGCTTGGCCACAAACTCTGAAAGCTTCTCTTGGTTAGTCAATTCATACAGATGATCATTTTTGATAATCTTCAGGTAGTATACATTAAGACATTGTCTGAGCTGTCTTCTGTGGAATGAATCGAGCTTGTTTTTGATAGTGGTGTTAGAGACCCAGGTTGAGCAGTTGTACAAGAGGATGGAGCGTACATAGACATTGTAAATTGACATCTTGTTTTTAATATTTATGTAATGGTTCCGCCAGATTTTTCGATATCTTATCATGGCGAGGGCAGCTAGTTGCTTGCGCCGGTTAAATTCGGCTACCTCATCTAGGATCGTGCCCAGTTTCTTCACTTTTCTGAGATCTGCATCCTTTGTATACTTAATTATCTGTCTTGGCTTCGTTTATTGTCAGGTTGTACTTCATCGGTACGTTTTTGGCTATTTGGATTATCTCTTTTGCTTCTTCTTCAGAATCGCAGAGGAAATCGACGTCGTCAGCATACTCCAGATGACTTCTCAAGCAGCTTCTGTACCGTTTGGCATAGTCATGGTCGTGCAGGGCTATCATGCTGGACTCGTCGATGGTGCTGGGTTTATCGATTTCTCTATCGATCTCTTTCAAGGCTTCGTCTAGGTATAGGGTGAACAATATAGGAGAGAGACCGTCACCTTGGGGGACTCCTCTGTTGGTTTTAAACTCTCTGGCAATGTTTTCCCCCTGTTTGACTTGGAGTGATGTGTTGTTGAGGAGAATTTTGATTAACGTGACATTGTCTTCGCTGATCCCTCGGGCCTTCAGGATATTTAAGAGCCTGCTTCTATCTATTGTGTCAAATGCTTTTGACATGTCGATTCCCATACACACTTTCTCAAGTCCCTTGGACTTTGCTCCAGCTATCAGTTATTTGTGTATGAGGACTATGTCTCCGGTTGACCTTCCTCGGCGATATGCGAACTGAGACGGTGACATTGTTTCATCGACTTTATCTGAGATGCGATCCAGGATTATTAGTGATAGGAGTTTTCGATATGTTGAGAGCAGGTTGACCGGTCTATAGCTGCTCGGATCCTTAGGATCCTTACCAGGCTCCCCAATCGGGACGAGGTAGCCGTTGGTGAGCTTTGAGTCCTTGGTCCTGATCATATCGTTCAGGTCCTTCCTAATAGTTTTTGGGTCCTGGATCTTTATGTCCTCGCTCTTCACCATGTCAGGGCCGGGTGCTTTGTTGTTTTTCAGCTTTTTCACTGCTGTAGTCACTTCTTGGATCTTTTCCGTTTGTGCCCCCCCCCCCAGTACGTTATGCTCCCCCCAGTGACAGAGCACGTGTCATTACATAGTAAATCATTATGTAAAAATATTGCACGTGCGTCTGGGGGTTGCAAATAATATGCACCCACTAAGCTGGGGGGGCACTAACGGAAAAGATCCCACTTCTTTATCACTTGGGAGTTTTATGAAGCCGGGCGGAGTCTTGTTGATGTCGGCTGCATGGGGGTCGGTGAAGTGTTGCTGGAAGTGATCAGACAGTTTGCTTGCGCTGATTTTCTCTTTCTTTAGGACTCCTCTGTGTTGCTCCTTGAGTAATTTCTTCAGAGCCAGTGAGGCTTGGGCGTTGTCCTTTGCTTGATTTATCTCCAAGGCGTCATCGATTAATTGTTTGGTTGCCAGAAACGCTTTTCGTTTCTGGATAGCATTACTCACTCTGTTGCGTTCGCGTTTGAGGTGTGGTATCTTTTCAGGCTTGACTTGGCTAAGTTTTTGCCTAATCTGGGCTTTCTTTAAACGAAGCTTTCTTTAAACGAAATTTGTAAAACAGTTTTAACCTGACGATGAACGTAAAGTTCGAAAACGTTTGTTTTAAGTATTGGAAGTAATTTTAATTTGACAAATTGGTTTCTTTTACTTGTCTTCCGTCTTGGACTCTTTGGGAGTACACCTTCCCCTTTGAGGGTCAGTTTCTCGGTAGAGGGTGACTAAAACCAACCGATGGTCCGTGTCCACGGTGAAGATATTGTAACTCCGAGCATTCATCATGGCTTGGCGTCTGCAACTTGGTAGGGCTATATAATCAATTTGGTGGAAGACTTTCCGATTATGCAATATGCCTTCCCATGTTGTGATGTGGCAAGCTTTTTGTTTAAAGAACGTATTTGCTGCAATGTATCTGTGATCTGTTAGCAAGTCATGAAGCATTTCGCCATTTTCATTCCTGACCCCCCTAGCAAAGGATCCTACTGGTCCATCGGGGAAGTCTTTCTTCCCGAGTTTAGCATTGAAATTCCCATATGGGGGCGTAGCAGTTTACTATGGTTAATTGGTTCCTCTTCTTGTTTATATGATAGAGTTTCAACTTGCTACCTTCGGCTGACGCTGAGCACCAGTTGGTTTTCTTCTGTATCGTAATAGTGCATATGCGATCCGAGTGTCTGTCTGATTCCAGAACTTTTATTCCTTCTCTAATCGCGAAACCCTGACCATGATGCTTGCTGAGTCGGTCGAAGAAGACAAGTTGGTACCCTTCTTTGATATCTTCCGATTGGTCTCTTTTGGTTTCCTGGAAACCGCAGATGTCTAACCCTTTGTTCCCAAGCGCTTCCAAGATGGCGTCTTCTTTGGGGTTGTAGCTCCTCACATTCCAGGTTCCGACTGTGAAGGTCTGTCTTCGATTTCGGGAAACATTAGCTGTATTCCCAGAACGGCCATCACACCGCTCTTCCATTTTAGTAGTATTAGTAGTATAGTGAATTATAATGTATGACATGCTCATAAATTACATATTAAACGCATAATTCAAAATTTTCAAACAAATAGAAGAACAAAAAGAGATGGTTACTAATAGTAAACCGGATTTTAATAATATAGGGAAAGCATCCTAAATACTGATGGTAATCATCATGGAATTTCATCTTGACGGGACAGGTCAAGGAATGTTTGTTCATGACGGGATTCGTCAAGCAGGTATAGAGTCCCTTCGGATTAACTTGGATTCTAAAGGGTCCTCCGAATTATTGTGAAAAATTCGAATTGGTGGAACTAATTGACTTCAGAAATTAAAAGCAAATTTCAGCTCAAAGAAGGATTAATACAAGTTAACTTTTATAAAAGTGTAAAGTAGGGAAGGCAGCTTCAAAAATTGCGTTAAAAGTTATTATGAATCTTGATATTCGAATTTAACCGTTTAGACCCCGGTTTTATTAAAGTGAACCATAATGTATGACATGCTCATAAATTAGATATTAAACGCATAATTCGAAATTTTCACAAACAAATAGGAGAACAAAAAGAAATGGTTACTAATAGTAAACCGGATTTTAACAATAAAGAGAAAGCATCATAAATAATGATGGGAATCATCATGGAATTTCATCTTGACGGGACACGTCAAGGAATGTTTGTTCATGACGGGATTCGTCAAGCAGGTAAACCTGTTATCTATTAGTTTAACTAACAGGGACCCGTGCGGTAGAAAATAACTATGAGAAAATCCCATAGAGATTAACGAAAATGGATAAAAACAACCTAAGATTAATTAACCAATGATAGGACTGAAACCAAAAAACATATTCAAAACTAAACCTTACACAATCGAGTTGCCTCTCTTTAATTGCTTTACATTTCTCATCTTCACAAAACTTCTAATATTTACAAGCAATAGTTCTAACTTTGTATTAAACTGATTGTACATGTACATCTGCTCTATTAAATTCAAGTCTGAAACTTGGAAAATTTTCCTCTGTAACTCCGAGGTTTAAAGTGCTTAAGAACAACATTCAAACCAAACCGTAACCGTAGGCAGTGCACGGATATTACACTGGCGACAGAGATTTAAAGAAAAGTTAACATTTTAAAATCTTTAACAAATTTGTCGGTAGGGAGACGCAAATAAAAAGCACTTTAACACCAAAAACTCCGAGAATCGAATTATTCTCGAAACAAACACAAAGATTTGAGATAACAAATCTTCAATTACCACCAATTTCCAACAATTTTTGTGGGAATCAATTGCAGAAGCCACAGCGGAGGACATCAGTCACAGGACATCAGTCGCAGGAAAACAAGTGAGAAATTACTCGCGTGGTGCTATCTTTTACTCGTTGACGGAGACAGACACTTCCCTGTAAGGAAAGACCGCATCATACCAAGTGAGTAGAAATAAAGAGTTCTTTCTTGTTTTTGCCGTTTGTATTTGAAACGGATCGCCACTGCGTAGTTCTTATTAGTCTAGGAAATATGTTTTTCTTTGGACCTTAGTTACTAAATTGACTTTTAGAAAACGAGCGGCATAACCATCGGAAAAAACAGTGCGGGATAGCCGTGTTCTTAAATCAATTGAAACAGTTGCTGAAAGTTATATATTGACTTTTTCTGAAACTACCATAAAAAAAAGAGAAAATAAAGCGAATAAAGTTGATCAGGTAACAATAAGCAGAAAAAGTAAAAGAAAATTAAAGCACCTAATATCATCCTTGCCGTAAATAGAAAAGAAAATATATTAAAAACATCAATAAAAAAAGGAAAATCGAAGTTCAGAATGAATCATATTAAAATAAAAAAAGAGAAATTAGGTGGGACAGTCGTCTATAAAGAAAAGTAAATAAATAAGTAAAAAAAAGAAATACCGGATTGAAATAAGCGTTAGATTTCTATAAACAAAAGTTTTTTAAACATTAAAAAAAGAGAGTGCTATAGAAATTAAAAGATAAAAATAGAAAACACCTTCCAGTGACAATCTACTTGATAATTATTTTGTAGAAACTATTAATTTCAACAACTTAACAAAGTTTTAAAAGGGCACGATACAAGTAGGGGAACAATAAAATTGCAACGGGCTCAACCTCTAGAATGCTATTACCGGAAGCATTTACCGGATCAAACGACTTGGAAAGTTACGTGACGCATTTTGAGCTATTAGCGGAACTACAAAAGTGGAGAAGAACTGAAGGAGATCCGGCTCGCGAAGTTGATGAACGGCCGCATTATTTTGCACTTAGGCTACAAAAATCTGCCATAGAGTTCTATCGCACTCTACCGCAAGCTACACGAGAAAATTATGATGAATGCGTTAAAGCTTTTCGAGAAGACTACAGCGAAAAACCGGTCGTTTTCCGGGGACGGCTAGCTTGCCGCGTACAGCAACCAGGAGAAAAACTGGCAGATTTTCCGGGAGATTTAAAGCAGTTGACTTTGAAAGCTTACCCAACGGAGTCGCAAGACATTAGAGACCATCTCTTTCTGAGAGGATTTCTAGAAGGAATTAACCAAAGTCAGGTGAGGTTAGATCTCAAAAAGCAAATCGGCGACAAGGTTAAGAAAATTGAAACAGTTTTGGAAAGAGCATTGCATCTGGAAGCTGTAACAAGAATAGAGGAGGAAGAGCAAACACCAAAAGTTGCGGTAATTAGACGAGATGAAACAAAAGATTTAGTGGAGGCCGTCACCAAGCTGGTGAACCAATTGTCAGTAGATTGCAAACAGCGAGAAAACCGTCACAATCAATCTAGGGAGCGAAGCGGTTCCCGTGAACGGTGGGGTGACGACAGACGTAACAGAGGACAGCAAAAAGATCGTGGGTTTAACGATCGGCGGCGATTTCCAACGCACGGACCTAGTCACCGAGACAGATCTTTTGGAAGAGAGGAACCGTCTAGGAGGAACGACAGGCAGAGTTTCAAATGCAAAGACTGTGGACAAGAAGGACATCTTTCGAGGAATTGTCGAAATTGTTTCCTATGTGGAAGTTCCCAACACTTGAAAAAAAAAGAAACCACCAAGAACTGCAATGTCATTAGAGTTTGTTCGACAAAAACAATTAAATGTCTAAACGCAGAAATCATACTTCACGGGAACAGATGCGTTGGGTTAATAGACAGTGGAAGTAGTATATCGCTTTTGAGCTTGTCCACATACGAAAATCTGGGAAAACCGGGACTTGTACAAACATACACAAAACGAGTGTTAACAGCCAATAACTCAGCTGTCAATATAATAGGCAGAGTAACGCTTTTGGTACAGTTGCAACCAAGATTACCGGAGGTTGAACAAGAGTTTGTGATAACGGCAGACGAAGGTATAGAAAGTCTGCTGGGAATTGATTTCCTGAAAACCAATAAATGTGTATTGAAATTACACGAAAAGAAACTATATAGCAGTCACTTTAAAATTTCAATACCGCTCACCACAGAGAAAACGCAAGGTGTTCAAGTTTTTGCAATTGCGGGACAAACCACTTATATACAGAGTAAAAACGAAAGTCTAATGAAAATTAGATGAATTGATGAAAATGGAGAAGACATTCCGGGAGTGGAAGGATTAGTGGAAGCAATTGAAGATTTTGAATTAAAGACTGGTTTGCTTTTTGCCGCCTGTATGATATCAATGGAAGATGGTTGGAATTTGATAGAAGTGTTAAATCTAACGGACGCACCAGTAACCGTGTATAAAAGCACTAAAGTGGGAACTTACTTTGAAAACAAACAGAACTTAGTTTTGAATAGAATTTTCACAAATCAAAATAAGCCAAAAACATTGGAAACTTTTAAAATGGGAAAACACACAAACTTGGAAGGTTCTAAACTAAATGACCAGCAGAAGGAGAAAGTACAGGAATTTTTCACGAGACATCAACAAGTCTTCTCACGAAACTCAAATGACTTAGGATATTGTGACAAAATTAAACACCAGATTAAACTCAACAAAGATGCACAGCCGTTCAGAAGAAGTTATTGCAGTATGAGCTTTGATAAAAGACAAGCAATGAAAAAAATTGTCGAAGATCTAGAGGATGCAAAATTAATTCAACCAACCCATTCGTATTGGGCAGCACCATTAATATTGATGAAGAAGGAAGATGGCAGCTACAGACTAGTTGTAGATTAAAGAGGTTTGAATAAACAAATCGAGAAAACCAGTTGGCCGCTACTAAGAATAAATGACGTTATTGATTCTCTAGACGGAAACTGTTACTTTTCCAATATCGATTTGACATCGGGATATTTTCAAATGGCACTCGATGAAGAGTCACAGAGCGTGACAGCTTTTGTAACTCCAATGGGACTCTACAAATGGAAGAGACTACCCATTGGTTTGGCGTCAGCGCCAGGAGTTTTCCAAAATTTAATGGAATTGATCATGTCGGGACTCTCCTACGAAGTGGCTTTAGTATACCTGGATGACATAATCATCTTCGGTAGATCCTTTGAGGAGCATCTCAACCGCCTAGATCTCGTACTTCGGCGACTTAAAGACGCTGGATTGAAAATAAAAGGCTCAAAATGCAGGTTTTTTATGGAAAAAATTCATTTCCTGGGACACATTGTATCAAATAAAGGCGTAGAAGTGGATCCGGAGTAGCGGCAGTCAGTAAAATGAAAAGCCTACGAACAATAAAAGAATTGAGAGCTATATTAGGACTAGTAGGCTTTTACAGAAGATTCATACAAGATTTCAGAAAAATAGCAGAGCCGCTTTATAAGCTATTAAACAAAAAGGAACGCTTTACTTGGAGCAAGGAATGTGAATCAGCAGTTGAACAACTAAAACAAGCTTTACAGAAAGCACCAATTTTGGGTTATCCGAATGACACGGATCCCAATACGTTAACCAACGACGCCTCTTTGTTTGGCATTGGCGCAATTTTTTCCTAAAGACAACAATGGGGTGAAAGAGTTATTGTTCACGCAAGCAAAACGCTCAGCAAAAGTCAACGAAACTATTCTGCGACAAAACGAGAACTTTTTGCAATAGTTTATTTTACTCAACACTTCAGAAATTATCTTCTGGGACAAAAATTTTTAATTGTTATTGACCATAGGGCCCTCACGTGGTTATATAGTTTTAAGGAACCAGACGGATTTTTGGCCCGATGGATAGAAAAGCTCGGACAGTTTGACTTTGAAATCAAACACGAAGCGGAAAAATGATCCCTCAGGCGGATTGTCTGTCGAGAGTTCCACAGACTGAAGACCAAGTCAAAGACTGCGATCAAGTGAAACAAATAAATACGGAAGAAAAAAATATCTGGTCCATTGGACTAGGGAAATCTGTTGAACAACTAGTTGAACATCAGAAAAATGCAGCCGACCTCATTATACTGCGAAACTGGATTGAGAACAAGAAACACCATCAAAAAACACATGGCAGGAGCCTCTATGGCACTCTGGAAACTATGGACTGATTTCAGAAACCTACGGATTGAAAATGATCTAACCAAGAGACAGAAACGTATTGACGAATTTAATAACTTAACACAAATAGTCAATCAAAGTCACGAGACAGAAACGTATTGACGAATTTAATAACTTAACACAAATAGTCATCACTTTTAAAAGAAATTCTACCTTTCCCTCATGAACATTGCCGACATTTTGGTATGGCCAAGACATTTGATCGGGTTCGAGAACGATTCTACTGGCCCGGGATGAAAAAAGATGTCTACGAGTGGGTAAGTTATTGCGAAGAATGCTGTCCAAAGAAATCTCCATAACAAGAAACACATACACAGCCTGACAACGTCGAAAACAAGTCATCCGTTCTGGCAAGTTGCCTTAGACATTATGGGACCTTTACCCGAGTCCAGCGGAAACAAATACATTCTGTTAATTGGAGATCAGTTTACAAAATGGTATGAAGCAATTCCCATGAGCAACCAAGAAGCTTCAACGGTAGCTAAGGCCTTTGTAAACGTATGGGTTTCAAGGTTTGGTTGTCCGGCAAATCTTCATAGCGACAAGGGCAGTAATTTTATGTCGAATCTTTTCAAGAACATGTGTGAAGAGCTGGGAATTAACAGGACTTCAACAACAGCTTATCAACACTCAAGGAAACGCAATGATAGAGCGCACCAATCGCACAATCGAAGACAGTCTTGTAATGTGGATGAGCATCACAACACCTGGAGTGACTACCTTCCGCTAGTAATGATGGCATACAGATCATCAATTCAATCTGTTCAGTCTTGTTATGTGGATGAGCATCACAACACCTGGAGTGACTACCTTCCGCTAGTAATGATGGCATACAGATCATCAATTCAATCTGTTACGAAGTACAGCCCCTTTTACCTCCTTTTTGGACGATCAAGCGCGCTGCCGATTGATTGCATGTATCAAACAATACAAAACAAAATCTACCCAACTGTGAGTGATTACGTTGGTTGCTTGAAAGACGGACTACAAACGTGCCATGAGCTGGTACGGGAAAGCATGGATGTGGAGCAAGAAAGAAAAAAAACCTACTATGACCGTAGCACATTTGGACCACAATATGAAGTAGGTGATTTGGTAATGGTGTTCAACCCCCACAACAAAAAATGGCCAGACAAAGAAATTTAAATCCTTTTACAGCGGACCGCAGGTAATACGTGAAATAATAAACGATCTGAACTTTTTTATTGAGGATGTGAAAACAAAAAAACATTAAAAGGTCCACTACGATCGACTCAAACGTTTTAACAGTAGAAAAGCTACCACTGATAAAAAAGAACCCAAGAAGGGAAAGATTGAACCGAGAATAACACAAAACGACCTTACGGAGGACAATGATTTTGGAAATTGAAGTGGTGACCCCAAAATTGAATGACACAGAAAGAAGAGAAGTTCAAACTGAAGGAAATATTAGTCAAATTAATCCTAATACTGAAACTCACAATGAGACAGTCAAAAACGAATCGTTTCAAACACCTATGGGTGGGAGTACAAGAGAATCATTAAATACTAACACCAACAATAAGAGCAGAAGCACAAAGATACCTGCGCCCAAAGTAGCCACACTGCAGAAGCGGGATAGTCTGGTGTCAACATCCGAAAGGAGTGAAGGCGAAGAATTTCCAAATAGAAGCACGGCTTCTACTTCGCAAAATGTCGCCGAACGACGATATCAAACAAGAAGTGCGTCGGGAATAACAAGACCACGGAAACTGAAAGACTATTTTTTATTCAAGGATAGCGATGCAGATGAAAAATTTGATAATGATGTATTTTTTTAAAAGGTGATACGACAAAATGCAGAGGGCGTGGAACCCACATTGGATCGTGCAGCTGAACTGGAAACTTCTTAAGTTGGTTAGCATATTAGGTTTTTCACAATCCTTGGAGATTGTGGGGTATGATTTTGAGAACATTATACAGACGCAGAAATTTGCAATGACGGAACTGACAAATTGTGAAACGTCACATATAAATGAGGAGCAGGTAAACAAAGGAGGACTGATCTACGCCAAAAAAAAGCATGAGTAAACTAAAATACTGCATGTACAGGGCTGCATATACAGTAACTGTGCTGAAAAAAAGTAGTTGGTATGACGACGCAACTTACTTAAACGAAAAATCACAAATAATTCCAACGTTTTACCCAATAAAAGAGTCAGTCTGTCAAAATCTATGGCAGGGACACAAATCGCGGTTACCGGGTCTTAGTGATTTTGAGTTCAATGCTCCCAAAGAAGTCCTCAACGAGATGAATGTTGACCGAACCGACGCTGAATTTGTTCAGAAGATATCAAAAACTTTCATGAAAGGCGGAGATGAGAAAGGAGTGAATTATGTCTACCCCGTGGATTGGATCAATCCAAAAGGTGAAACACAGAAAGGTAACATCATGATAAATGCTGAAATTTTCATGGGGACTTTGTTCATTGAAACTAGGGAAGCAAATGAAGGAACATGGTTATATTTTGAAGACCCTTTGAAGCAGGAGCAGACCCTGTTATATCAAGGAGACACATTTGAAATAGAATCAGTACAAAATCTGTTTGACCGAGACAAAAAAGCAAACATCTTAACGATCGTTAAATTTTCAGACTCGATAACAGCAAAAATAGTCCGCGCTGGAAACAAAAAGTACTTGACGAGCAAATTAGACAGAAAAAAAAATTTAGTTGTCCAGTTGAAAAACAAGACAAAATATATAGACAATTTTCTGCTTTTTGACACAAACCACAGAAATTTATTTTACACAACGGAAAAGTTGACGGCCACGGAACAAAAATTTTCAACAACAGATATATCTGAGACAGATCTCAGGGACATAAAACTCGATCAACTTTTTGTGTGGGATTTTCGAGGCATGTTTGAAAACCTGAAACAAATAGAGTTATTAAATTGTCACATAGAAAAACAGCACAGAACTATGATTCTAACGACATCAATTAACGGAAATTCACACAAAATTTCCTTAATTCCACAAAACGCTCTGGGTACACACGCAGAAAGAGCGGGAGGAATACTTTATGTCCATAGGTGCGCTAAAGTAATCGTACATGTTGTCGAAAATCAGTTTTGTACGGAGGAAGTACCAGTTAGGGTGTTTTCTGACAATACCTCAGAAGTAATTAGATACATGGACCTCATTTCTAGAGTATTCTATAGAAATTTCCCACTGATTAATTGCAACCCCATGTACCCGAACGCTCTTGAATTGCAGAATGGGTCATGGGTAACATATGGGCGAAGGATACAATTAATTGAAAAACCCAATGATATGCCTAATTATAGAGTTAACGTCAATTGGTCAACTTCGGCGCCAATGGAAGGGTTTTTCAATGACAAGGACTTGGAACTCAGCAAAAGGGCCCAAAGGTTAAGGCATTCGAGAAAGACGATAACAGGAAGAGAAGTTTTCCTGGGACAAGGAGGTTTATATGAGCATGAGACTCTAGAGTATCTCAACACGGACTTAAAGCACAATAATCAGTGGCATGAATTGCTGATTTTTGAATACTTGGGTAATGAAGGGAACCAAATCTGGCATGTGGCCAGGGAAATAACCATCAGTTTGATGACTATTTTTATTGGATCTAAAATCATACTTTGTTTGGTACGCGTGTTTCTTTCAATTGATATGCTACGCAGTGGCACCAATCCTGTAATTGCACTGCAACCCATTAACCTAATCGGGGAACTAGGTTATTTTCATCATCTAAAACAACGAACAAAAGAACAAAAATTGACAAGAAAAAGGACAGTTGAACGGTGTGATGGTGAAAAAAAGATCGTAGTTATAAAAGCAAAAAATGCAAAATCTGTACCAGATATAGCAGAAACTGAGATTGATACATTAGACTAATTTACGTGTATGATATGTAGGAATGGCAGAACCAAAAGTCGGTGATTATTGCTACTATCTCGAGGTCAGGTCGATATTCACGCACCAAGTGTACCGGATTGATGGAGTAACCTCAAACAAAAGGTGCGTGGTGCCACCGACGCATCTGCAACCACCCAATATAGTGGATAGAGCCGCAATTAGCGTTAGGGAGTTAAGTGAGACGCAACACAGAATCGGAGAACAACAAAAGAAGATTGACAACAGCGAAATGCTGGGAACAGCCGGGGCTCGGCTTGAAGAGGAGCTCCGGCAGTTAAAACTTGAAAGTCAAAGATTAGGTGATCAATTGCTGGAGACCAAACGGCAACTTGAATACGCTGGGAATCAGCGGGAGTCCCGCAGGAGGCAGGTGGAAACATTGAAGAAAGAATTTGAGGAGGTTACAATTGTAGCCGAAACAAAAACAAGGGAATGTATCGCTCTGGTGGACGAGTGGGAGTGCTTAGCTCGGGAGTTGGAGAATGCCGAGATAGACAATAGAAAGCTAAGGGGTAGAGTAAAAACAGAGCAAACCTCAAAGAAGGTCATACAGAGGAGGCTGGAGGCGATCAACGCGCAGAGCCCGTTCAGTCGACCTCCCAACTTTTATGAACTTCTATTCCTGCCACATGGGGCCACAACCAGTACTATCAAGAAACATTTCAAAACGTTGGCAATGCTCTCTCATCCGGACAAGTGTGGTCGTGAGGACATGTTCAAAGTCATTTTTCAAGCAACAAAAATCATGGAAGACGAGGAGGCGCGTAATTTTTATCACAAGTATGGGATTGAAAAAGCACAAGAATATAATGACTCGAAAATGGACATTTGAAACTCTTGCTGTGTGAGTGAGTGGAACACTCACATTTTCTAAGAGGGAGGCAGTATAGTGAACCATAATGTATGACATGCTCATAAATTACATATTAAACGCATAATTCGAAATTTTCACAAACAAATATGAGAACAAAAAGAGATGGTTACTAATAGTAAACCGGATTTTAACAATATAGAGAAAGCATCATAAATAATGATGGGAATCATCATGGAATTTCATCTTGACGGGACACGTCAAGGAATGTTTGTTCACGACGGGATTCGTCAAACAGGTAAACCTGTTATCTGTTAGTTTAACTAACAGGGACCCGTGCGGTAGAAAATAACTATGAGAAAATCCCATAGAGATTAACGAAAATGGATAAAAATAACCTAAGATTAATTAACCATTGATAGGACTGAAACCAAAAAACATATTCAAAACTAAACCTTACACAATCGAGCTGCCTCTCTTTAATTGCTTTACATTTCTCATCTTCACAAAACTTCTAATATTTACAAGCAATAGTTCTAACTTTGTCTTAAACTGATTGTACACGTACATCTGCTCTATTAAATTCAAGTCTGAAACTTGGAAAATTTTCCTCAGTAACTCCGAGGTTTAAAGTGGTTAAGAATAACATCCAACCCAAACCGTAACCGTAGACAGTGCACGGATATTACATTATCTATATTTGCGTTCACCAAGATGACTTGGTCCCAGAGTCCTTGCTGTGTTTGTTTTTCCCAAACGCAGTGTTTGGTCCCAACAATAACGTTGAACATCATATTTATTCTCTGACACAATCTTTGTTCTAATGTTTAAACCATAAATCCTTATGACAATTGGTTACAGATACTGTCTCATAAATAGTGAGCCATAAATCAGCTTGTTTAGCTGTCACTTTCAAGTGTTTTTTTGTTTGCAGCCTTTAAAACGTAATTTTTGAAAGCTTCCGCATTAAAAATTTCGTGAGCATGTTTGTAGTGTCACTACACTGCCTTCCCCTATGGAAGCATAATGCTACACTCATTATTAATTCAAAAACTGCCAACAGCAAACTTCCATCCATGAGTCTCGTATATATTACGTGCACCGTCATCCATAAGCACGCCTCTTATTTGATTTAATAACAGGAATCTCTCTGTTGGGCCTCTTTTATCAGGGTGTATCAAAAGAGACACATGTCTGAATCGCCGTTGGATTTCCTCAATCGTTGCAGTGGGCGAAATCCAAAGTAGATCGTATATTGACAACGCTTCTGTGCCTGGTAACTTTTTCTCAATATCCTGTAGTCTTCGGGTAGTGAGCTCTTTGGCGTTCATCTCCGCCTCTAATTTTAATTCTAATTGTCTTACCCTTGAAGCCGTTTTTGAAGCTTTTTTCGGAGCTACTTCCAGCTCCCCCTCGTATTCAACGAGTTTTTTAAGAGCTGATTTTAGCTCCCCAGACAAAACGTCCGATTCAGTTCTTGCTGACTCGCAATCGAGCCGTATTTGCTGGAGTTGGCATTCCAACTCAACTAAACTATTATTAGCTTCGATTCTAGCACGAAAGTGCTCCCGTTGCTGTTCGGCAACGATTAGTTGTTGCTTTAACTCAACAACTTGCCTTTGTAGCATACTTTTTTCCTGTTGTACACTTTTAAGTTGCTCCTGCAATTGCAAGGAAGCAACTCCCAGCTGTTCGCTGTTTTCTAACCGTACTTTCATCCGATTCCATTCCTGCGTAGTAATAGGCGGTCTCTGTGTTAGTGTTGTTGGATATAATTCATCCAGGGCCACGACCGTTCTAAAACGGGTTTTGACCCCGCAGATTCTATAGACTCCTCGTCGGACAACTGCTTTTACTTCATACAGTTGCGGCATATAATATACATAATATCCCACTTCTGGTTCACTTTTGTTCTCTAAACAAAACCAATATTAGACATGTTTAAGAGAATGAGCATCATTCCAGACACTCTATTGACGTTGAAAAAATTTCCAACTGAAATAGATTTGTTTTTTCTTGGCTTACAGCCCCCGGCTCAAAGTCCGTTTTGTCAATACCCGACAACTCGCTTACTTTTGTTTTAACAAACTTTTTTGAGACTTGTTTTTGTTTTAACTGTTGGTTTTTCAGAACGGTTATATAATTAAGTTCGATTAACGGGTTAATCGGCTGTAGTGCCACTCTTGGTTGAGCACCTTCCAAAAATAACGTAGTTGATAAAATTATTTTTAAACAAATTACTACAATTTTTGCAATCAAAAATAATGTCATTAGCGTTAAGGTCAATTCACTTACTAAATGCCAAATTTTCAAAATGTTTCCTTCTATGGGTTTAATCCAAGGAACTTCATGCCAATTCAAATCACTGGAGTATGCGTTAAAGTCTAGTAGTTGTTCATGTGTATATTTTCCATTTGGTCCCAGGAAAACTTCTCTTCCTGTTATCGTTCTTCTACTGCGTCTATACATTTGAGCTAGACGACTTTCTTCTAGCTGCTTCTCCGTGAATAAACCATCGAAAACCTCCTTAAAAATAGAAACTTCACGTTTGGGTTCCTCAAGATAAGACAATACTTGTGGTTTTTCAACTATTGTAAGGTTTTGACCAAACGCTATCCAAGAACCATTACGTAGTTGGAATACATTAGGGAACAATGGGTTGCACTTTATAAGCGTAAAATTTCTATAGAAAACCTTGGATATTGGGTTCATATAGCGCACGAAGCTCTGTGATTATCATTTTGTGTTACAATAATCGGCACTTCCTCAGTACAGTAATTTAGAGCAGTTAAATCTACTATTATTTTTGCATAATGATGCACGTAAATTATTGCACCTGCTGACTCTGCTTGCATTCCTATGACTCCCTCTTTACCAATGAAAAGAGAATGCGAATCACCGTTCCCCATTAAAGCCAATACGTTTTGCCTATAAATTTTGTTCATTCTACATCTCAGGTTTGACATTTCGTCAACAATTGCATATAGACTATTAAACTCTTGGACAAATAACGCGTCTAAACCACTTCTGCTGACATCTTGAGTAGTTACAGTGTATGTTGTTTGCTGAGAATTTATATCGAGGCTCAATTGGTAAAAAAATTGTTTTGATGGTTAGTTTTATTTACTGATAGATGGTTTATTCTTATTTCCTCGCTCAAAACTTGTAGGACGAATTTCCATTTATCAGTGGTATCGCCCATCACATAGTGATGATTACCCACAGCAATCAACTCTTCTGTGTTTTCTTCCGAGAATCCATCTAGGTTGAATAATTTTGTTACATTTCCTTTTTGGACACTGTATTGGATATAATCAAGCTCGAATCTATCTTGCTTCCAGGGATGGAATTGTTGGTTTCCAAATGGGTCTAGGAACATAATCTTTGATCCTTTTTCTGATTGCAACATTTCCGCGTTAATTTTTCCAAGTGTTACTTCTGCGCTAATGACTACACTACCGCTAATATTTTTCTTCGATGGGGTTTGCCAAGCTACTGGATATGCAAATTTTACACCTTTGTTGTTCCCGCTTTTCATAAAGGCGCTCCCTATTTTTGTTTTAATTTTAATTTCCGTTCTTGACTCATGTAACTTTCTCAATCGGGTGGTTTCGAAGCTAAATTTTTCATTTCCAAACCCCGGTAAATTTACCGATATCCCCTGTAACAATTTGCTACAAGCTTCGCTGGTAAGTGGATAGTACGTGGGAATCAATTGCGAGTTTTCTTGAATGAAAACTGCGTCGTCCCACCATGTGCTTTTCTTTAGGCCACTGACGGTGTATGCGGCTTGAAACATGCAGTAATTTAATTGGATTTTTAAACTCTCATGATATAATACGTGTCCGGTAGATAATACAAGAGCATGTTTTTGGTTTTGAGTGCAGTTATCTTTTTCCCACAATGAGAACCTAGAGGTTTTTACTATGTTTTCAAAGTTATATGCCGTAATTTCTATTTTGTTGCTTTTTAGGGATCCCATGACAATGCAAAACACGAATATCTTACCAAACTTTGAGTCTGTGTCTGATGTCATCTTCTCTATGTGCCTTTGCTAAAACAGTTATCTTTAGTCAAAGAAGTCATCACCTTGATCTTCGTTCATATCTTTATGCAAGAATTAATCTTTAAATTTGCTAGGTTTCGATCGGCTGGCAGCGGGTCATGTATTAGGTTTTTCTGATGTTTCGACTGTTACACGGCCAGGTCCTGGTTTCCAGTCTGGGTCTTTTCCATCACTTGCTTGTCTACTTGAACTTCGTGTGACCCTTTTTGAACTACTGTGATTTTCACCGTGATCTCTTGTTGTACTGTTGATGGGTTTGCCTTGTGTTGCTGTTTTTGTCTTACTGGAAGTCTCATTCGGAGTGCTGTTTAACTTTGTTTTGTTGGAACTGGTTGGCTGTGCTCCACTGACGTTAGACTTTGCTTCTATATTTGTATCCATCAGTGTCTCGCTTTCAGGTTTAGGCTCCAACAAACCTTCATCAGATTGTCCCACCTCTGGATTAACTTCGATTTGACTTGGGAGTTCTTCTGTTTTTGTTCCCTGGTCACTTACTCCAGCGCTCTGTTGCTTGACTTCAATTTCAATGAAACCGTCCTCTTTTTCGTCGTTGCCAGCCGGCCTCTTGGCTAATTTACCCTGTTTTTGGTATTCGTGTTGACGAAACTTGAATTTCTTGAGTCTGTCGTAATGCACTTTTTGCTGTTTTTGAGTTTTTAGGTCTTCAATGATGAAATTCAAATGATTTATTATTTCTCGTATAACAAGAGGACCGTAAGACGTGTGCTGAGTTAGGGTTACCTTGAGAGGTTACTCTACTTCTGTCTTATGGTGTCTCAAGAATATAGTTAAATCTTAAGGCTTACCTGACTAACAAAAGTTCTAGATCTCTAGTCTGTTACTCTTCTATCTGAGCTTCAGTAGACAGTGCATCGGCCGAAATGCTAAAGTCTAACGTATATCTCAATACTGAAGCAAGAGCGGAGTAGAGAGAGAGAAATATATTTTATTATTATATCAGGTATGACTGGTACCGACTAAAGGGGTAGCGTGTTGTGTTACCAACGGGTAAACAGTTAAACATTAAAAGGAAAGGTATTTCCATAATTTTAACCAATCAGGGTGGAGTATTTTGGTTTATATTTATTAACATAAGTAAAGTCTCTAAATCCTTTTGTTGGAAGTCAACACTGACTCCATCTTTCCGGGATTTAGAGTTTTTTGAAAGTCTTCTGTACTATGAGTCAATTTCTCTTTATATCTCTCTGAAGGTTTTTTTCTTTTTTTTTGAGTGTGTTGCTTGGTGATCGGTTTCGTCAAAGAGTAAAGTCCCAGACATAGGTTGTCCACAAAGCAAAGAACGAACATCAACAACCACAAAAGTATCTATTCCAGTACAACGTCCGGTGGATGAAGATTCTTTTGGGTAGCTCCAGTGTCGACGTGTTGTGGCGCTCCTGATGTCTGGTGACTTACCTGACTTACCTGGTTAATATTGTTTGTTGTTAAAGTGTTTAATAAGTGTTCTGTGTTAATACGTATAATACGTAGTATCCCTTCCGGTTGGAAGAGTTTTTCGAAATTGTAATCATGTAATTCGACGAAGGAATCGAGGGTAGTGAGTTTATTTGGTAATCGAAGTTTCTGTTTACAATCATGGAAATGGTTAGTGACATGTGACTTTTTTGGCCATTTATATTACGTTACTGAAGATGAACATGTATTATTACTCTTGATGTCTCCTGAAATCAGGAGTTATTCTGATGCTATTAGTTCTGACGAATTGTTTTGTCATACTTCTACTGTTGTGGAGTAACTATTGTTCAAAGTTAGTTTTTGCGTTTGTCGTATCTGTAAATTTTTTGAAGGTTACAGATCTCGCTTACTTTCTTTATAATGGATATACGCAAAAATGTCCCATTTGCTGATTCCCATTAACGGTTTTTTCATCATTGTTCAAAAGGTTCGCCGGATACGATACAGTCTTCCAAATAATGCCTTTTTTCCTTTTGAAGGAAAAGAATTCAGAGGATTTGTTACAAACATAGATGTTAGTTGTTACTGGTGTATTACATGTGATTGCATAGTATGTCTTAAAGTATCATTTTGAAATATGAAAATTTCGAATGGTGAACAGTCTTAATTTTTTGTCTGTTTTACCATTTGTTATATTTGTCAGGAAAGTATTGGTAACTATTTGTTAAATACTTTGTATACAATATGTTATGTTCTGTGTTGGAAGATTCTACATGTATTGCATGTTAAATCAAGTACTTATTGTAACAGGATTGTCATGTTGTGACTCATGTTGTTAGTTGGTGAGTTAGCGTGTAATCTATGTTAGTATTGAATTGTGCATGTGTGTGAGTACCCATTATTATAGTGTGTTTTTATACACTGTGTTACTCATTCCACTTATTACTAATACCTTGTTGTATTTTTGTTTTCTTTTTATTTAAAAAAATTGCATATATCTAACTATGAAAAACTTTGCATATTTACATGTATACAAGTAACTAAGAATAGGGGGTGAAAGATAAAGTAAAAAAAAAAATTTTCATGTTTTATAGATTTTATTACACATTAAGTGTCATACTAGTACAAATGGGGTTCAATCACATTTAAGGATTGTTCGCAAAAAGGGTTTTGTTACTAGCATTTATAAAAAGTTTATTGCACGTGAAATAAGCAGAGGAACATCTATAGTTAGATGTATAGCAATAAGTATTTATGACAATGTTACAATGAAATTGTTCTACATTGAAGATTGTAACAGAGCAGTCTTTGTTAGAGTCTCTCTGTTTGTTTAGGGTGATTTGTTCGATCCCTATATTGTTGGTATTCTTTGATGAAGTGATCATCCTTTGAAAGAAAATATGCCACGAGATCAGTTATTTCATCTAGTGACACTTCTGTTATTGATGCTTTTACCGAGTTTCGTATTTCTTTCTCGATATCTGAAGTCTTGCGTTCATTGTTAAAGTGTATTCTGTTCAGGACAGCTCTGTTTGTTACGCTGCCTTCCAAATGGTAAGTGTGATATTCTTCACACGGTTCTAAGGCTTCTACAGGTACAATGAGCGGTCGTTCGGGCGCTTCCTTAGGTTGGAAGATATAGTAATTCTTTACAGGGTCGAAGTTACGGAGTGTTCCAATTGTGTATTCCCATTTGAGTCTGTATTCGTAATTAAGAAAATAGGGTGAAGTTAGTTGATCGTTTATGTGTATATAACTCTTTGTAGTGTTCTTGTTCTTGTCGCGTAAAAACGTATAGTATATTAAGTTGTGAACTAGCTTCGTTTCATGTACTCTATAATTATTGTTCTGGACATTCTTTGGTGTCGGATGTAGGAAGTTGAAGCTAAGTTGAAAGATCTGGTGGTCAAAAACGCTGTAAGCGGAAAGGTCTTGTGATGCCTTGCTACGAGATTATCAAATGTACATGTTATAGGTATTCTAAATTCATAATCGTAGTCGTATAAAAAACGTTCTGTGAGACTGTAAAATTGTTTCAAAATTGGATACGTTGTTTGATGGTATTTATCGCGTCCCATATTTTTGGTACTACGTTTAACTGTATTCGTGTTCTCAGAAGGTAATGGTGGAAAAAATTCAGAGACACGGTCTTTTAGGTTGTGTAACAGTGCCATTACAAAGTTATAGTCTCGTGAATCGAATGGCATTTCGAACCAATTACGATAACCTAACAATGGGTTATAGTTGCTGTTATGTGGGTTATTCAATGTTCGGGGATCTTTGTCCTGAAACCACATTGTTTCCATTACTGTTGCTGTAGGGGATTGTTCGTTAGTAGATTGGTGGAAAAATGATTTCCTACTGTTGCTTCGGGGCGTTACGGCGTACGGGAAGCGTAAATTGTTCGGTCTTATATGTGATGGGTATCTATGTGATAAGCGTTGTTGAACGGAATATTGCGGTAACTCGTGTTCGTTATCGCTAGGTGGAGGTGGTCGTACTGGAGGTGGATAGTTAGGTAGAGGTGGCGATTGATATACTGTATCTAACGTGTTATCTTTACGTGGTCTGTTATTCTGGTAACTATGTATGTTAGTGCTAGTTCCCTGTTCTGTTACGTTAGTATTTGATCGATTATAAAAGGAATCTTGATTACGTATGTTTTCTGTTTGTTTTTTCCTAGTAACTTGTTCTTTTATAACCTGTGCAATCTTTTTAGGTGCTGGTTGGTTCAATACTGTTTTTGTGTGTTGATCGGAAGTGGCACATTCCACTTCGACTCTCATAGTTGTTATTTTGTCGTGTGGGTTGTCGAAATGGTCGTCTGTTTGCGTGCTACAATCAGAGGCGTTATCTCGAATTGTTCCTGGACTCGAACGTCCTGATCCGGAACTTAGTTCTCCTTCCTCAACGTCGTAGCTGAGAGGCGAATCTGCTCGGTATGGATTCTCGGGTTCATAGTCCATTTTTTGTGCCATTTCGTTTCTTGTTTGCTGAAAGATAATTCAAATTGTTACATATTCTTAACTTTGTATTAGTTACAATTGATTGTTACAGGTATATACATGAAACGTTGTTCATTGTTTGTTACAAACACACTTGTTATCAGTGGTATCTTTGTTATTATCTATTATCTGTTACACAGTTATTTTTATTCATTTGTCGGTATTATGTTTTATGAAGACAATGTTCATTCATATTCGTACAGGGATATATTGGTTAGTACCATTGTGTTACTTGTTATGTATGTTTATATTGCAGGTAGTAGGAGGTTTACATGTATTTTTACAGGTATCTGTCGAATATACTAGGTGTGTTAAGTATAAATTTAATAAAATACAAAAAATATGTGTAGTTAGTGGATAGTATTTAACTTTGGATAAGTCAGGGAATGTCTAGTAAATAAAAAATGTCTTTAAAATAATATAAAATATGTTAGTTGTTCGTGGTTGAGTGCAGATTTATACTTCATATGTATCTGCCGAATGAGTGTCAAAATATGTGACTTCATTCGTATGTGGTTGGTCATCATTTTTCCGAACGTCTAAGCTATGGCTGCGGTTATGCATTTTATTAGCTGCTAGTTTCAACTGATTGAAATCTATAGGTGGGGGGTTTTGTATTTCTATTAGTTTTACTGATGGTATGAGGTTTTGTTGGTTTGTTGATGTAGATGATTGTTGCGGGATTTCGTAAGGTGTTGTTTCATTAATACTTAAAGGAGGTTCGTATGAACTTCCCTGAAATGTTGTTGATTGTTGTTGTATGTTAGGCGCACTAGGGATGGGTGTGATATGTGGTGTATTAAGTGATGTTGTTTTGGGTATATTAAAAGATGCATTATTTCCTAAACATTGATATGCAGGTGGTGGAGTGATGAGTTGTGGTGGTAGTATGGGTAGCTTGTTTTCAGTTATTGTTTCTAATGGTTCAATTTTTAATGGTTCTTGTTTGTATTTTCGTTCTGGCAATGGTGGTTTTTGTTTCTTCGGTGGTGAATCTATTGTTCGTAATTGTTGTCCTTTATCTGTTCTGCGAATAGTTGTATTATAGTGTTTATAGTTAGTGTCAATATAAACTTGTGATGGTTTATCGTCGTCGTTGTGATCTGTTACATGTGATATATCTGAAGAGTGTCGTCGAAAAATGTTCTTCCGTGGTTTATTATGTTTGGTATAGTGTGAGTAGTTCTCGTCACTATCGTGACTAGTTTCTTCTTCTTGAATCTGTGCTATTAGTTGTGTTAGTTTCTGTGAGAGGATACCACATATTCCTGTTAAAAGTATTTTTGTAATACTAGCTTGTTTGCCAATTGCTTTATGAATTGCAAAAGCGTTGTAGAATTTTATTATAAGATTTGTTAAAAATAGTATCATGCTAACCATGGCGTATATGATTGCCATTTTTTCTAAGATGTACCATGGCCAACCAAAGATTGATAATATTTGTTCTTTGAGCCATGCTCCGTCAAAAATTTCTTTCCAGTTTACACTGGGTTGGTCGATCTAGAAGTTATATCCATTAATAGTTAGATCTTTTAACCATTTTAGTGATTGTTCATAATTTTTGTATGTTTGGAGTAATCCGAGTTGTCCAAGTTCTAACAATTTTTGCGCATTTGCTGATGTAGCTTCCTGTAATGGTTTTTCGCGGTCTCGCATGTATTCGTGTAGCAGATCTCGTTGTCGTTCTTGAATTAATTGTTCTCTACTGTATATACCACTTTCTATCAAAATTGCTTTACTAAACATGTTGTCTAGTACTATTTCTTCAGGTGAAATAGTATTCAGTACGGTCTCGACTTTTACAGGGTATGGTTTGACTCTGTATCTCGCTGTTCCTTCTGTGTCAATTGATATTAACTGATCAAAATTACTATGTGAACATGGGACTTTCTTCGTCCATAAGTATGTTTGTCGTGTTAATTGGTGTACGTATTGTACTCTGTTTTGTATAGAATTGGTATTTTGTCATAACATTTGCGTGTTTGCGATACATATAGAGGTGATGATTTTTTCGCGCATTTGTACATTTTCATCACATTTACTCCTTCTTGTTTAACAAATATTGATCGGTCTCCAGTTAGGATACATCCTAATAGTGGAGTGTTTTTTTGTACTTGTGTTAATGTTAATTGTCTAAGGTTTCTAGTTTGTTCGCAAATTTGTGAATAGAATTCAATAGCTTGTAGACTTATTCGTGAATAAATGTTACTCATATAAAGATCCATCTTCATGTTCAAATGTGTGTTTTCGTTTACAAAACCATACTAGTTTTGTTTGTTATCTTGGTCTTCATATCGTGTACGTTCTGATATTATTTGTTCTGGTTTTATTCGGATAAATTTTTCGTCGTCAATTTTATCTGTCTTTCTTGTTACTTTTTGTCAGGTATGCATATCGAATCCGTATTCGTAGATGATGTATATATCATCATGTTCTGTTTTGTGTAATGGTTGGGGTGAGCCGCACTCGCGTTCGACGAGTGGAAATACTTCGAATCTAGTTGCGATTGTGTCTGTTTTGTTTATTTTATTTTTTGTGTTATGTCAGGTTGTTGGACTGTTGTCCATTTGGCGTTTGAGCCTATCCAATATCTATCTTGGTATTTTACCATGAATGCATCAAATCTAATTAGTTCAAATAGTTGTACGTTTTCATCACATTTACTCCTTCTTGTTTAACAAATCTTGATCGGTCTTCAGTTAGGATATATCCTAATAGTGGAGTGTTCTTTTGTACTTGTGTTAATGTTAATTGTCTAAGGTTTCTAGTTTGTTCGCAAATTTGTGAATAGAATTCAATAGCTTGTAGACTTATTCGTGAATAAATGTTACTCATGTAAAGATCCATCGTCATGTTCAAATGTGTGTTTTCGTTTACAAAACCATAGTAGTATTGTTTGCTATCTTCGTCTTCATATCGTGTACGTTCTGATATTATTTGTTCTGGTTTTATTCGGATAAATTTTTGGTCGTCAAATTTATCTGTCTTTCTTGTTACTTTTTGTCAGGTATGCATATCGAATCCGTATTCGTAGATGATGTATATATCATCATATTCTGTTTTATGTAATGGTTGGGGTGAGCCTCACTAGCGTTCGACGAGTGGGAATACTTCGAATCTAGTTGCGATTGTGTCTGTTTTGTTTATTTTATTTTTTGTGTTATGTCAGGTTGTTGGACTGTTGTCCATTTAGCGTTTGTGCCTATCCAATATCTATCTTGGTATTTTACCATGAGTGCATCAAATCTAATTAGTTCTAATAGTTGTACATTTTCATCACATTTACTCCTTCTTGTTTAACAAATATTGATCGGTCTCCAGTTAGGATATATCCTAATAGTGGAGTGTTCTTTTGTACTTGTGTTAATGTTAATTGTCTAAGGTTTCTAGTTTGTTCGCAAATTTGTGAATAGAATTCAATAGCTTGTAGACTTATTTGTGAATAAATGTTACTCATGTAAAGATCCATCTTCATGTTCAAATGTGTGTTTTCGTTAACAAAACCATAGTAGTATTGTTTGTTATCTTCGTCTTCATATCGTGTACGTTCTGATATTATTTGTTCTGGTTTTATTCGGATAAAATTTTCGTCGTCAAATTTATCTGTCTTTCTTGTTACTTTTTGTCAGGTATGCATATCGAATCCGTATTCGTAGATGATGTATATATCATCATATTCTGTTTTATGTAATGGTTGGGGTGAGCCGCACTCGCGTTCGACGAGTGGAAATACTTCGAATCTAGTTGCGATTGTGTCTGTTTTGTTTATTTTATTTTTTGTGTTATGTCAGGTTGTTGGACTGTTGTCCATTTAGCTTTTGTGCCTATCCAATATCTATCTTGGTATTTTACCATGAATGCATCAAATCTAATTAGTTCAAATAGTTGTACATTTTCATCACATTTACTCCTTCTTGTTTAACAAATATTGATCGGTCTCCAGTTAGGATATATCCTAATAGTGGAGTGTTCTTTTGTACTTGTGTTAATGTTAATTGTCTAAGGTTTCTAGTTTGTTCGCAAATTTGTGAATAGAATTCAATAGCTTGTAGACTTATTCGTGAATAAATGTTACTCATGTAAAGATCCATCTTCATGTTCAAATGTGTGTTTTCGTTTACAAAACCATAGTAGTATTGTTTGTTATCTTCGTCTTCATATCGTGTACGTTCTGATATTATTTGTTCTGGTTTTATTCGGATAAATTTTTGGTCGTCAAATTTATCTGTCTCTCTTGTTACTTTTTGTCAGGTATGCATATCGAATCCGTATTCGTAGATGATGTATATATCATCATATTCTGTTTTATGTAATCGTTGGGGTGAGCCGCACTTGCGTTCGACGAGTGGGAATACTTCGAATCTAGTTGCGATTGTGTCTGTTTTTGTTTATTTTATTTTTTGTGTTATGTCAGGTTGTTGGACTGTTGTCCATTTAGCGTTTGTGCCTATCCAATATCTATCTTGGTATTTTACCATGAATGCATCAAATCTAATTAGTTCAAATAGTTGTACATTTTCATCACATTTACTCCTTCTTGTTTAACAAATATTGATCGGTCTCCAGTTAGGATATATCCTAATAGTGGAGTGTTCTTTTGTACTTGTGTTAATGTTAATTGTCTAAGGTTTCTAGTTTGTTCGCAAATTTGTGAATAGAATTCAATAGCTTGTAGACTTATTCGTGAATAAATGTTACTCAAGTAAAGATCCATCTTCATGTTCAAATGTGTGTTTTCGTTTACAAAACCATAATAGTATTGTTTGTTATCTTCGTCTTCATATCGTGTACGTTCTGATATTATTTGTTCTGGTTTTATTCGGATAAATTTTTCGTCGTCAAAATTATCTGTCTTTCTTGTTACTTTTTGTCAGGTATGCATATCGAATCCGTATTCGTAGATGATTTATATATCATCATATTGTGTTTTATGTAATGGTTGGGGTGAGCCGCACTTGCGTTCGACGAGTGGGAATACTTCGAATCTAGTTGCGATTGTGTCTGTTTTGTTTATTTTATTTTTTGTGTTATGTCAGGTTGTTGGACTGTTGTCCATTTAGCGTTTGTGCCTATCCAATATCTATCTTGGTATTTTACCATGAATGCATCAAATCTAATTAGTTCAAATAGTTGACAATGGGTTTGTGGTTCCCATACTATTGTTGCTTTTGTTAATGGTGTTGGGAGGCATTCTCCATTGCGGAGATCGCAGGGTAGGTTTGTTCCCATATATAATATTTCTTCGTTATCGAGTTTTAGTATTAGTGATACTTCACCTATTTCTAGTGTCCAATCTAATATATCTATTCTGTTCTGTTTTCGTGGTCCTTTATGCAATTGGATTGTGCATTTTTTATTGCGCTTGGTATCCACATGGGATTTGTGTAGTCATAAACTATTCGTCCGTATGGCGGTACTAATCGGGAATTCATTTCGACTTGTATTCGACCTTGAACTTGAATTTCTTCGATCTTTTTCTGAAGTGGTGGATTTGCGATATAGTTGAATGATATATTATATCTTGTTGGTTTATATCTTGTGTTTTTGAGTAGGTTTATTCTAGCGAGTTTTTTTCGAACTTCGTCCGCATTTAATATTTTTGTTCTTTGTGCATCTGATACGTAATAATTTGGTCTGTTTGCTCTAATGTAGTCGGTGTGTTGTGGACACCATTCTACCTGTTCTTTAATTGTGCCTGCAACTGCGTATGCTTTTATTTCTACTGCTTGTGATTTTGATAATAATTGTACTTCTGTTTTTGTCATATCGAGATCTAATGGTTTGAATTTACATGTACTAAATTTGTTTAGTTCGTAGTATTTGACATTTGTGATTTCTTCTGCATCACAATCATAGTGTTCTATGAATATATCTTGTGGTCCGGTTGCGGAGCCGTTAATATTCTGTCCAGTTAATTCTACAAAGTCTATTTGTGTTTGATTTTTTTGTTTTTTATTGTTCATATTAAATTTATTCAGTATACTATCTGTTAATCGTTCTCTAAAGAAATTCCAATTTCGTGTCCATTTGTCGATGGCTATTTCCCACATAGCTTCGTAGTCTGAATAGTTTTTAGTGTTATTTGATTCTTCTACTTTAGTATTGTTGAAGTATTTTGGATAAGTTTTGGTATGATTGTGTTGGAATACATAGTGTTGAAGGTTATCATATTTTTGTGGATTAAATGTGTGGTAATTATTAATAGTATTGTAATATCTTGTTTTGTTTTTATTTTTAAAGTGTTGGATTTGTATTTCCATTTTTTCGTTGATGCGGTCTTTCATGTGTTGTCTAGCTTCATTTTTTAGTCATTGTTCCATTTGTATTTTTGTTTCTACTTTCATATATATGTATATTATTATTAATAATAATATGAGAATAATAGTTTTCAGTTGAAGCGACATGTGTATGATAGACCGGTGTGTGGATTGTAAAATGTTGCAAACCCTTAAGTTTGTTTTGTATATCAATCGAATTTGTATATAAATTCAATACAGATGAAAGGTGCTGGGATTGTGGTTGTGACTATAGATGGTGTTGTAGCGTGAAATGGATGATTAAAAGTAGTGTTATATTTTATCGTTGTGTTAAATTTAAGTCCGAGAGATGGTGTTGCTAGAACGTTAAGTGCTGCGTTGCGTTGGCGATGTGTTAGATTTAAAGTATTTGTTAGTCTATTTCTTGACCAATTAGTAAGTGTATCACCAGGATTGGTAGGTCCGTATAACGGCGGGGGTGGATTCCAAGTTTTGTGATCTAATGGGAAGAGATATGTGTGTTCATTGGTTCTACTTTGAGTTGGGGGGTTACAATTATGTATGGGGGTTGATCGAATTCGTCCTGGATGGCTTGAGGGTAATCTAATGTCGGGTATGAATGATGATGGGGATAATGCTGTATTTCTCGGAGGTTGCAAGGTGTTTGGGATTTCAACTCTTGGTACGCTTACTGATGTGTTTGATGATGATGTTTGATTTGTTCTTAATGGTGTTGTATTTGTACTTGTGGATTGTGGTAATGTTGCTGACCAATATGAACTATTAGGTGACTGTAATGGTTGTACTCAAAAGTGTTCTTGAACAAAGTTAAAGTCTTGTCTCTGTGAAAATGTTGGTGGTTAAAAGGGATTTGCTCTTAGTTCGGATGGTTTTGGTGTATGATCTGTATTAACACTTGAGTGTTCACTTGGTGAACTGAGACTAAAATTGTGCAATGTAGGTGTTCCTGTTCTACTTGGTGGTTCTGAGTGTCCTGTTTCTAAAGGTCTTATTATATTAGATTCTATGTCTGTTGAGCCATATGATACTAATGTTGAGTCTTGTGTAGGGAATGATATTGACGATTGACATCGTGCTCTTAAAAGTTCTCTTCTTTCCGGTCGTTCCCGTCGTACAGTATACGGGTTTTCGTTATCTGGATTTAGTGTATCATCTATTTCTGGTGAAGTTGGAATATTTGTTAGATCTGTGACTTCGTTATGGTATGGTCTTTCTGGGTGATTGTTACTTTGATTATTGCTTGATGACGCAATTTTTGCGGGCTATTTGTTATGCTCCTGAGCCAGGTCCGTGGGGTGGGATGTTAATGAATGGTGGTTGCAAAATAATGAGTGGTGTTAATTCTTGTCCTGGTGTATGTGTTTGTGCTCCTAGGTTTGATATCCAAATTTCGTTATAGTCTAGTCTGAGATTTAATTGGTATATTATGACGTTACCGTATAATTGAGAGTTTTCTGGAAATCCTATTTGTAAATAGAATTTTGGTGAGTGTATGGTGTAGTAGATGGATTCTTCAATATCAGGGATAGGATCAATTTTTATGGATACAGAAAGTATTCTATTAGATTTAAACACATTCGGATGAAAAAGTAAATTATAATTGCGATTGTATTTTAAAAAGTAAATTATAATAGCGAGTGTATTTCATGCATGAGGTATTTTTATTGTACTGGTGGGCTCGCATAGACAACTCTACGGTTTCGTACGATTTCAGTTATGGTTACTATAGCTAGATACGTTGAAATTACTACTATACACGGTACAAGAAAAATAGTTAAGAAAAATATGACTTAGATAATAGTAAGTAGGTTGCTATTAATGCTTCTGTGAAATCAATTTTTGAAACTATTTTATCTGTTTTATGTGTTTGTGTATGTTAGTGTGATTATTAGTGTATATTGGATGCAATACTTCAATGAAAAGTGACAGTTATTTACTGATGTCACATTATCAAATTTTGTGAGGGCTGAAGTGCTGCGTGATATATGACTATGACAATGAGTGGTATCATTACAGTTTTTACTTTTTTGTTCTGTCGTCAATAAAGTTTATAGCTTCCTTTTTAAAATTACGAGAAAAACTGTGTGTAACTCGTTTAAGTTGACACACTCTCTAGTGTTAATCTGTTGTTTCAGTACTTCAAATTCTGTGATTGTTTCAGTACACGGTGCTGTGTTCTTGAGTAAATCAAAACGCTTTTCTCCCCAAAAGAGTTTTTATCTCTTGTGCAGTTTTTGTTATTCCTTCTATGATAAAGAGATAATTTTGAGATGATACTTTGCAATTTGTTAATTGAACGCTATCGTCGTCAAAATGTTTATGACTGCCAGATGGGTAGTCAAGTTCAATAAAATCGTCTATTTGGACTGATATTCTGATGACCAGTTGATTTTTACTAAATGAATTTAAAAATTCTGAAACTGACAACATAGGTGGTGTTTCATTATGATGGTGACTATAATGATTTATAAGGCTTTCGAAATGAAATTAAGCTAATTCAGTTTTACCTGTTTTGTCGAGTTGTTTTCGGTAGAAAGTTGGTAAGGATGTGAGAGAAATTTTAAAACAGTTGATACAAATTTATTCCGAATGATTTCAGGAATTACTGAGAATTAGATTTTTAGAAGAAACGGTTGAAATTTGTATTCTGTTGAAGAATGAGGCAAGAAATTGTTTATCAAATGTTTATGAGTCAAACAATTGTCTCTACAATTGAGAGTCGACAATGAAATTTTGTTGAATTTGGATTCTGAATTTTAAGATGTTGTGTTGAATTAACTATATTTAACTATATTCTTGAGACACCATAAGAGAGAAGTAGAGTAACCTCTCAAGGTAACCCTACTTCAGCACACGTCTTATCTGGTGCGACCAGTGCCGGACTATATTGAAATAACAAGTTTCATCTTTTATTCTCCATAACGGAAAAAGTAACAATTAAACAAAACAATCTCTAGATATAACAAAACAATAGTAACAATGGCTAGTAGTTACCTACAACAGACAAATGCTAACAATTACTTAATACCGTTTACAATCTCTGATGATTGTCCGCTAGAAAACCGCTAGACAATACACAAAATACTAATAAATTTGAAGAATAGCTTCTTCAAAGAAACAAAACACATACAACAAATCGGTATACATACGACTTGAACTTTTTTGTTTGCCCTGGTTTTACTGTTGGATTAAGCAGCAAGACCAGGTCCCCAATTTGGTATTTAGGTCCAAGCTGTTTTCGATCTTAGTAAGTTTTTTGTCTTTCATGTTCCACTTCCATATTCAATCGGACAAGTTCGTGGCATAATTGTAGCTCCTTTTTAGGTTACCAACGTAATCACTTGGGGTTGTAAAGACTTGAGTTTGGAGTGTTTTGTACATGCAATCAATGAGTAGTGCACAAGGAGCACCAAACAGAAGATAATAAGGACTGTATTTTGTTACTGTGTGATCAGAGCTGCGATATGCCATCATTATCAATTGAAGGTATTTACTCCAAGTGTTGTGGTGTTCTCCTACGTATTTTGCCAAACTCTCCTCAATTGTTCTTTTTGGTCGTTCAATCATTGCATTGCCTTGAGGGTGATACGCTATTGTAGAGGTCCGATCAATGCCCAATTCCTTGCACATATTTTTGAAAAGATTTGACATAAAATTTGTACCCTTATCACTATGCAAGTTCGCGGGGCAACCAAATCGTGAAACCCAACAGTCCACAAAAGATTTTGCTACTGTTGTTGCTTGCTGATTTTGAATAGGAACCGCTTCGTACCATTTTGAGAACTAATCTCCTATGAATAAAATATACTTGAAACCATCACTTTCGGGTAAAGGTCCCATGATATCTGTTGAGGTTTTTTCTGCTTTGAGCACTTGTCACAGCTGAAAATCCAATCGTATATATCAAGTTTCATTCCAACCCAATGGAAACGTTCTTGGACTCTTTCAAGAGTTTTCTGCAGTCCCTGGTGCCCCATGGAATCATGTAAAAGAGGTAGGATGACATCCATGTATGATCTGTGTACGATTATTTGCTGGACTCTATAGTTTTTTTTTCGAGCAGCCTTTGCCGCCTTAACAGCCCTTTTGAGATATACAAATTTTGAAAATCAGTCCAGAGCTTCCATGTTTTTTTTGAAGCCCCAACCATTTGTCTTTTTTCAGGTCGTTTCTTTTGTTCCACCCAGCAGAAAACTTCTTTTATTTCTCACGAGTTCCGCTGATGCTGTCAAAGATCATCTGTCGGGTCTCCAAAGACATCGGACCAGCTGTTTTCTGTGGGTTGTTTGATTAGTATCTGGGTTTTTTCTTCCACGAGAGATGGGTCCTCAACCACTGGCACTCTGGATAGACAGTCTGCATGAGGTATATTCTTCCTTGCTTGGTGATGGATTTCAAAATTAAACTGTCCCAGCTTCTCAATCCACCTGGCCAGCATTCCTTCGGGTTCCTTGAAACTGTACAACCACGTAAGAGCGCGATGATCTGTTACGATGGTAACTTTTCTTCCCAGTAAGTAGTTTCGAAAGTAATGAGTAAAAAAAAACAATTGCATATAATTCTCTCTTCGTTGCTGAGTAATTTCGTTGGCCCTTATTCAGAGTTTTACTGGCATAGGCAATTACTCGGTCCCCCCCGTTCTGTTTCTGGGTAATGATTGCTCCTATTCCAGTTAGGGAAGCATCTGTGGTCAACGTGTAAGGGTCGGTATCGTTTGGGAATCCCAATATGGGTGCTTCCTGCAATATTAATTTAAGTTGGTTCATAGATTCGGCGCATTCTGTCGTCCAAACAAACTTTTCAGTCTTACTCAGCAACCGATATAGCGGCTCCGCTATTTTGCCAAAATCTGCAATGAATCGCCGATAAAATCCAACTAATCCAAGAATTGCACGAAGTTCTTTCAAATTTGAGGGAGGTTTAATATTTGCTACTGGGGATACTTTATCCGGATCAACCTCTACCCCATCTTTTGATATAATATGACCTAAAAAATGAATACGTTTTTGAAAGAAACGACATTTTGAGCCTTTGATTTTTAAACCGGCTTGCATTATACGACAAAGCACGAGCTCAAGTCGAGATAAATGTTCCTCAAACGACTTCACAAAAATTATTATATCATCAAGATATATCAAGGCTACTTCGTATGAAAGTCCCGCCAGGATTAGTTCCATCAAATTTTGGAACGCTCCTGGCGCTGAGGTTAAACCCATTGGCAACCTCTTCCATTTATACAAACCCATAGGAGTGATGAAAGCAGTCAAGTTTTGTGATTCCTCCTCTAAGGCCATTTGGAAATAGCCCGACGTTAGGTCAATGTTCGAAAAATAAATGTTTCCATCCAACGAATCGATTACATCATTATTTCGTGGCAATGGCCAGCTTGTTTTTTCAATTTGTTTATTTAGATCTCTGTAGTCTACTACTAGTCGGAATGTTCCATCTTTCTTGTTAACTAGTATGGACGGTGCTGCCCAGTATGAATGAGTTGGCTCAACCAAGTTGGCTTCTTCTAGGTCTTCCACTATTTTTTTTATTGCATTCCGTTTTTCAAAGCTCATACTGCCGTAGGCCCGTCTGAATGGTTTTGCATCTTTTTCTAGTTTTATTTTATGTTTTATTTTATCACAGAAACCCAAGTCATTTGAGTTTCTAGAGAATACTTGATTGTGCCTCATGAACATTGCAACTATCTGATTGATTTCTACTCAAATCTGTCCCCTCTAATGTTTCATGAGACCCCATCCGGAAAGCTTCCGGATGTTTTGGCGGGTTCTTGCTTGTGAACAAACCATTTACTTGTATGCTGTCATCGTTGCTGAAAAGCTCTCCAATTTTAGTATTTTGGAATAACTTGATATCATTATCAGAGAGATTAATAACCCTCAATTGGCTCTTTGTGTCGTTTACAGATATCAGGCAGTCAGCCACTAAAACACCAGCACGATTTTCAAAGTCCTTGAGGCCTTCAACCAGGCCTTGACTTTTCTTTGTCACCTCAGCGTTCTCATTTTTTACAATTACGTCTATCCAAGCTTCGTGTCTTGCCGGTATTATGAGCAATTCCAACAGAAGAGTAAATGAATTAACGTTGTTTACGTTCTGAGTAATAAGCGGAATAGAGAATTTGTCTCGACCACAATGTAATATCTTTTCGTTTAAATCCAGTATACACTTTTGATCAGTAAGAATGTCCAAACCTAGTAAAAGCGGGATATGATTTTCTTGAGTGACAAAAAACTCATGCAAAAATTCGGGTTGTTTGGGTTTCATTTGAACTAAAAGTTCAACTTTTCCTAAGATTTTCACTGAGGTATTATTAGCAGCTAAGACTCTGTTATTGTATGCGTCTATTCGTTTTGTGTCTCCTATGGCTTTCAGCAGTTCGACGCTGATGAGGGATACACTACTGCCGCTATCAACCAGCCCCACTTTCATTTGCCCTTGTATGAGTATTTGTATAGTGAAGCATTTTGTTGTGCTGGTTGAACAGACTTTGATAACATTTGCCGATTCTGCTGTTTGCTTGGGTTTTCTGTTAGGACAGTACCGTTTTATGTGTTGGGAACTCCCGCAATGCAAACAGTTCCGACATTGTTTAATTCTATGCCCTTTTTGTCCATTACATGAATCCTTGAAGTTTCTATTAAAGTTTTTATCATTATTGGGAAATCCACTTTTTTCGTTATCTAGCAAATTGGATCTGCCCTGGTTTTGGTTGAAGTTATTCTGTCCCTGATACTCGCGTCGTGTGTTAACCCAGCCTTGGCTGTTACCGCCACTTTCCCTGGAATTGCCATCAGCAGTTCCCGATAACTTCTGAACCAAACCATTAACCGCCTCGATTAGGGATTTGTTTGAGTCATCTTGTCTAATGGCAGCAATTTGAGGCACTTGTTCCTCTTCTTCTACTCTTGTCACGGCTTCCAGAAGTAACGCTCTTTCTAGCGCTTTGTCCACAGTCATATATTTATCTTGTAATGTTTTTCTTAGGTCTAACCTAACCTGACTGTGATGTATTCCCTCCAGAAAATCCCGGAGCACTGAGTGGTCACGGATATCTTGTGACTCCTCTGGGTATGCTTTTTGAGCTACGTGCTTTAAATCCCCCAGAAAATCCGTTAGTTTTTCGCCTGGGTGCTGAACACGACGCGCTAGCCGTCCCCGGAAAACAATCGGTTTTTCGCTGTAGTGATTTCGAAAAGCCTTAATAGTTTCATCGTAGTTATCTCTCACGTTCTGCGGTAAGGTTCGATAGAACTCAATTGCTGACTTCTGTAAGCGGAGGGCAAAATAGTGCGGCCGCTCATCTATTTCGCGAGCTGCTCCACTAGAGCTTGCAGGTTCTTTACGTTTCCATATTTGTAGCTCCGCCAATAGCTCAAAATGTGTCAAGTAGCTCTCGAAATCATTTGAACCGGTGAAAGCCTCCGGCAATAACATTTTCGATACGGAACCCGCTGCCATTTTGACTCGAATTACTAGGATACTTTCTTTTAATTTACAGTTATGTCTCAGTACTGTTATTTATTTATATATAAACTTATACTTTTTTAAGGTCGGATTAATTTTAAATTCTAAAGAACTTATACGTTTTACTGGGTAAAATTTTCGTTTTAATGTTTGAGGTAGCCCAATAAGACAATCTAATACTTACGAAATTGGAAATTGCAAATATTAATAGTTCGCTAAATCATTTGAACCAGAAACTGTAATAATTTTTGATACTTACCTTTTTTTCGTTCAGAAATGCAAATCTTTGCCCCAGTTTCCGGCTTTTACATTAAAACAAATAAAAATGACACAAATAGCACCTTTGTTTTGAACTAACCTGTTGCTTGTGGTAATTCAGTGCAGCTCTCCTCCCTTGAAAATCTGCGGATTCGCTTCTTCTAGATCTTTCACCCCAAAGAAGCAGCCCACTATCACTAACCAAAGAAAGTCCACTGACTGCTCAGACACTCCCAGTGACTTGCTGTGACTTCCCTTCTCTTGAAAAATTGTTCACTCCCAGCACTCACTGTATTTCTGTGTTTTATCTGCAATATCCTATTGTGTCACTGCCACTGAACTCGCCTCTTTCAGTCGAATCCTTGAGCCGAGAAAGTGTAGTTCCTTTCTCGCAGCAACGATTGCCGTGTTGACAACACTTGTGTTACCTGTTCCACAAAATCACTGGCCGTGCCGATAATCGAAACACTGGGTTTTTGTTCCGGGTTCTATATCTCTGTCGCCAATATAGAAACAGTTCGGATTAACTTGGATTCTAAAGTGTCCTCCGAATTCTCGTGAAAAATTCGAATTGGTGAAACTAATTGAATTCACAAATAAAAAGCAAATTTCAGCTCAAAGAAGGATTAATACAAGTTAACTTTTATAGAGATGTAAAGTAGGGAAGGCAGCTTCAAAAATTGCGTTAAAAGTTATTATGAATCGTGATACTCGAATTTAACCGTTTAGACCCCGGTTTTATCAGTATTTGCGTTCACCAAGATAACTTGGTCCCAGAGTCCTTGCTCTGTTTGTTTTTCTCAAACGCAGTGTTTGGTCCCAACGATAACGTTGAACATCATATTTATTCTCTGACACAATCTCGGTTCTAATGTTTAAACCATAAATCCTTATGACAATTGGTTACAGATACTATCTCAAAAATAATGAGCCATAAATCAGCTTGTTTAGCTGTCACTTTCAAGTGTTATTTTGTTTGCAGCCTTTAAAAATGTAATTTCCGAAAGCTTCCGCTTAAAAATTTCGTGAGCATGTTTTTAGTGTCACTACACAGGTAAACCTGTTATCCGTTAGTTTAACTAACAGGGACCCGTGCGGTAGAAAATAACTATGAGAAAACCCCAATGAGATTAACGAAATTAATCTCCTTGGGATTTCTATTGTCTATCTCGGCATTCTTAGCTCGGGAGTTGGAGAATGCCGAGATAGACAATAGAAACCTAAGGGGTAGAGTAAAAACAGAGCAAACCTCAAAGAAGGTCATACAGAGGAGGCTGGAGGCGATCAAC
>NC_134473.1:43184481-43204481 GCF_964194025.1 Convolutriloba macropyga | reverse complement strand
ATTAGTAGTATTAGTAGTATTAGTAGTATTAGTAGTATTAGTAGTATTAGTAGTATGAGTAGTATTAGTAGTAGTAGTAGTATTATTAGTATTAGTAGTATTAGTAGTATTAGTAGTATTAGTAGTATTAGTAGTATTAGTAGTATTAGTAGTATTAATAGTATTAGTAGTATTATCAGTATTAGTAGTATTAGTAGTATTAGGAGTATTAGTAGTATTAGTAGTATTAGTAGTATTAGTAGTATTAGTAGTATTAGTAGTATTAGTAGTATTAGTAGTATTAGTAGTAGTAGTTGTATTAGTAGTATTAGTAGTATTAGTAGTATTAGTAGTATTAGTAGTATGAGTAGTATTAGTAGTAGTAGTAGTAGTATTTTTAGTATTAGTAGTATTAGTAGTATTAGTAGTATTAGTAGTATTAGTAGTATTAGTAGTATTAGTAGTATTAATAGTACTGGTAGTATTATCAGTATTAGTAGTATTAGTAGTATTAGGAGTATTAGTAGTATTAGTAGTAAGACGTGTGCTGAGGTAGGGTTACCTAGGGAGGTTACTCTAACTCGGTCTTATGGAGTCTCAAGAATATAGTATATCTTAAGGCTTACCTGACTAACTAAAGTTCTATTCCTCTAGTCTGTTGCTCTTCTATCTGAGCTTCAGTAGACAGTGCACCGGCCGCAATGCTAAAGTCTAACGTATATCTCAATACAAAACAAGAGCGGAGTAGAGAGAGAGAAATATACTTTATTATTATATCAGGTCTGACTGGTACCGACTAAAGGGTAGAGTTGTCTTGTTGTCTCTGGGAATAACAAATAAACATTTAAGGGAAAGGTATTTCCATAATTTCAACCAATCAGGGTTGAGTATTTCAGTATTTATTTATTAAATAAAATAAGTTTATAAAATCCTTTTGTTGGAAGTCAACACTGACTCCATCTTTCCGGGTTTTAGAGTTTTTGTTTTTTGAAAGTCTTCTTTACTGTATATCAAAATTAATTTCTCTTCATTCTCTCTGAAAGGTTTTTCTTCTTTTTAGGCTGAAGGTGTTGCCTTGTAGTCGTGGTTTTCAGATAATAGATCCCTGGATACAGGTTGCCCACATAGCAAGGATGAACATCAACAACCACAAAACTATCTATTCCACCACCACACTTCCAGTGGGTGAAGATCCTTCTGTGCCGCTCCAGTGTTGATGGATGTGGTGCTCCTGTTGTCCAGTGACTTACCTGACTTACCTGATTTGTATGTGTTAGCTGTTAAAGTGTTTATTATTTTTCTCTATGTAAATGTTCTTTGTTATTACGTAGTATCCCTTCCGGTGGGAAAAAGAAAAAGAATGTATTCTGTTCCGTTCATATTTAGAAATCGTTTGATTTCAATGGCGTAGATTTCCTGGTTAACTCCTGTGTTTGAATGTTTTTTGTTATGGAATTCCATGGAGAAATTGAGGGTAGTAGACTTTTTGTGGCTTTCTTGGCCATGTTGGATTTTGTAATTGAGATGAACATGTATTACTTCTTGAATCTATTCGAGATCAAGAGTCATTCTGATGTCTGTCTGTTTACAATGGTTTTGTTATACTTCTACAACGTCAAATTATATGACTGCGCTTTTCGTATCTGTATATTTTGTTATAATGCCTAAAAGGTGCTTAGTATTTTAAAGATTGTAATGGGTAGACCCAATTTCACAATTGTTTGATTTCCATTAACGGGTACTTTAAATGATGTAAAATGTTGCCTGTCCGCACGCTTATATCCAATAACCAAATTTTCCTTTTTGAGGAAAAAGTACATAGTAATTTGTTACAAATAAGATGTTAGTTGTTACGAATGGATTACATGTGTCTATATGTGTTTACATACATACATATGTATTATTTTGTTTAAAGTACATATTTGTTTTGTTCAGAATTGTTACATTGCATATTTCGAGTGTTAAGTTTGGATTGTGAAATTTTCGAATTTCAAAATATTTGAGAAATTCTTTTATTCTGTTTGCTACAAGTGTAATACTAAGTGTTATGTATTCTGTTATGTGTTGTTACAAAATCATTTTTGTACAATGAATTAAAGTTTGCATGTATAAATGTTCATATTACCCTAAAGTATGTGTTTTGTTTGTAAATTAAATGATCATGTCTTAACTCGTTATGAGTAATATGTATATGTAAAGTGTTTTGAAAATTTGACATGTCGGGCTTATACATTGTGTTATTCTTTGCATGTATTAGTGTTACTCATAAAACTATTGTGTTCCTTTTTATTGTCTTTTCCATTCTATTTACAAAATTGCATGCATCTAACTATGGAAAAGCTTTGCATATTTACATGTATACATATGACTAATTTCGGGGTAAAGTAGAAAAGTATTTTTTGGAATTTATCATATTTTATTTCACTTTCAGTGTTATACCAAAGGGTATAACTAGTCTTATAAATGGGGGATATTAAAAGTGAAAGGTTATCTAAAAAGGTTAAAGAATAAACAAATATGCACTGAGTCATCCATGGTTGGATGTATTGTTACAAAATACATTCATTACATTTATGTGTTACGACATAGAAGAAAGTTGTTACATATAGATTTGTTATAGCTCCTTGTTATAACTTTTCAGTTTGTTTCGGATGATTCGTTCGAGAATTATATTGTTCATATTCCTTGACGAAGTGATCGTCGTTTGCCAAATAGAATGCGATTAGATTTGTTAGTTCGTCCAGCGAGACTTCCGTTATAGAAGCTTTAACCGATTTTCGTATTTGTTTCTCTAAGTCTGTAGTTTTACGTTCGTTATTGAATTGGATACGGTTTATGACAGCTCTATTTGTTACGCTGCCTTCAAGATGGTACGTGTGGTACTCTTCGCACGGTTCGAGTGCTTCAATAGGTACTATCAGTGGCCGTTCGGGGGATTCGTTCGGTTGAAATATATAATAGTTCTTTATGGGATCGAAGTTTCGGAGTGTTCCTACAGTGTATTCCCATTTTAACTTATATCCGTAATTCAGGAAGTATGGTGACGTAAGTTGGTCATTAATATGAATATAACTTTTTGTTGTGTTTTTATTTTTGTCTCGTAAAAATGTGTAGTAAATGAGGTTATGAACAAGTTTAGTCTCGTGAACTCTGTAGTTATTGTTCTGTACATCTTTAGCCGTTGGATGTAAAAAGTTAAAACTAAGCTGGAAAATTTGGTGGTCAAAAACGCTGTAGGCGGAAAGATCTTGGGATGCCTTTGCAACGAGAAGGTCAAATGTGCATACGGTTGGCAGTTTGAACTCATAATCATAGTCGTACAGAAATCGTTCTGTAAGACTATAGAATTGTTTAAGTACTGGGTAGCATGTTTGATGTAGTTTATCTCTTCCCATGTTTTTGGTACTGCGTTTGACAGTATTTGTATTTTCGGAGGGTAGTGGGGGAAAATATTCCGATATGCGGTCCTTTAAGTTATGTAATGGAGCCATTATAAAACAATAATCGCGGGAGTCAAATGGCATATTAGACCAATTTCTGTAACTAAGTAGGGGGTTATAGTTACTGCTGTGAGGGTTTGTTAATAATCTAGGATCGTTATCCTGGAACCAAATGGTTTCCATCACTGTTGCTGTTGGGGATTGTTCGTTCGTTGATTGATGAAAGAATGATTTATGATTGTTACTTCGTGGTGTTATCGCATAAGGAAATCTCAAATTATGTGGTCGTATAAAAGATTTATTAGATGTAAACTGTTGATTGTTATATATTGTTCGTTCATATACACGATCTGTAGGAGGAGGTGGTCGCACTGGTGGAGGATAGTTAGGAAGTGGTGGCGATTGAAACTCTGTATTCGGTTGGTATACCGTTTGTATGTTTTTATTACCATTGTTACTAGGTCTAGTATGTTGATAACTATGTACGTGTGTACTAGTTCCTTGTTCATGCGGAGTGTTCGGTGTTCTATTCGAAAACGCTTCCTGATTGTTATTTTTACTTGTTAATCGCTTATGAGTTACCTTTTCCTTGATCATTTGTGTAATTTCTTTTGGCGTTGGTTGCAGTGAGGTCTGTGTCTGTTGATCGTTGGTGTCTCCATCGATCTCAACTCGCATGGTTGTTATACGATCGTCCGTTTGTGTACTACATGTAGAGGCGTTATCGCGAACTGTTCCTGGTGAGGAACGTCCAGATCCAGAGCTGAGTTCGCCCTCCTCAACGTCGTAGCTGAGGGGCGAATCTGCTCTGTATGCAGATTCGTACTCAAAGTCCATCTTATGTGCCATTATTAATGGTTAGCTAAAATTGCAATTAATATGTTACTCATTTTACATTTGTTATTACTGAAGAGTGTTACTATACAATAGTACAAATTGTTACTGATTTACAATGTTATAGGTGTTTTATTGTTACGAATTTGTTTGTTATCTAATATCGTTACTATTTAATATCGTTACTATTGTCAACAATTCAGTGTTACTGTTTTATTTGTCGTTGGACAAACTCGGTAAGTGTGAAGTTTCGTACAAAATTGAATAGTATTAAAATGTGTTAGCTAATAGTGTGTTAGTTGTTCTTAACAAGATTTACGGTTACACTTCATATGTATTTGCTGAATGAGTGTCGAAATATGTGACTTCATTCGTGTGTGGTTGGTCGTCATCGTTCAATATGTCTAAACTATGGCTGCGGTTATTCATTTTATTTGCTGCTAGTTTCAATTGGGTGAAATCAATTGGTGGTGGATTTTGTATTTCTATAAGCTTCACTGATGGGATTAGAGTATTTTGAGTTTTTATGTGTGATGGTTGTGGTATTTCATACGGTGTTGTCTTATTGATTCCTAATTGTGGTTCATATGATGTTCCGTGAAATGTTGAAGTTTGTTGTATATTGGGTGCACTTGGGGTTGGTGACACGTGGGGGGGTGAATTGTGTGTTGTACTCACTGGTATGTTATTTCCTAAACATTGATACGCTGGTGGAGGGGTAATGAGTTGTGGAGGTAAGGTAGTCATTTTGTTTTCAGTTATTGTTTCAAGGGGCTCGATTTTTAGTGGTTCGGGTTGTTTGTATTTCCGTTCTGGTAGTGGTGGTTTTTGTTTCTTAGGTGGTGATTCTAGTGTTCTCAATTCTAGTCCTTGATCTGTTCTACGAATGGTTGTGTTATAATGTTTGTAGTTTGTGTCAATATATGTTTGTTCTGGTGGGTTGTCTTCATTACGTGTTAAATGAGTAACGTCGGATGAATGACGGCGGAAAGTGTGTTTCCTATTTTTATTGTGTTTATTGTGTTTAGTATAGTGTGCGTAATTGTTATCACTATCATGGCTATCATGACTAGTGTCATCTTCTTGTTTATCTTCCTTCAGTGTCTATTGAGATGAGTTGATCAAAGTTACTGTGTGAACAGGGTACTGTTTTTGCCCATAAGTATGTTTGTCTTGTTAGTTGGTGTACATATTGTACTCTGTTCTTGTACAGAATAGGAATTTTATCGTAACATTCGCGTGTTTGTGGTACATAAAGAGGTGATGATTTCTTCGCACATTTATACATTTTCATGACGTTTACGCCTTCTTGTTTCACAAAAATGGATCTGTCTCCTGTAAGAATGTATCCTAAGAGTGGAGTGTTCTTTTGTACTTGAGTCAATGTTAATTGTCTGAGGTTTCGAGTTTGTTCGCAAATTTGTGAATAGAATTCTATTGCTTGTAAGCTAATTCGAGAGTAAATGTTACTCATATATAGGTCCATTTTCATATTAAGGTGAGTTTCTTCGTTTACAAAACCATAATAGTATTGATGGTTGTCTTTGTCTTCGTATCGTGTACGTTCCGATATTATTTGTTCTGGTTTTATTTTAATAAATTTTTCATCGTCAAATTTGTTTTTTTTCTTTGTTACTTTTTGTCCTGTGTGCATGTCAAAACCGTATTCATATATTATGTATATATCGTCGTATTCTGTTTTGTGTAGTGGTTGTGGTGAACCGCATTCACGTTCGACTAGTGGGTATACTTCGAATCGTGTTGCTATTGTGTCTGTTTGGTTTAATTTTATTTTCTTTGTGATGTCTGGTTGTTGGACTGTGGTCCATTCTGCATTTGTTTCTATCCAATATCGATCTTGATATTTTACCATATATGCGTCAAATCGTATTAGTTCGAATAGTTGACAGTGTGTCTGTGGTTCCCACACAATTGTTGCTTTTGTTAGTGGTGTGGGTAAACATTCTCCCTTGCGGAAATCGCATGGTAATTTTGTTCCCATGTATGATATTTCTTCGGTATCTAAATTTAATATTAGTGAGACTTCTCGTATTTCGAGTGTCCAATCTAAGATGTCTATTCTGTTCTGTTTACGTGGTCCTTTCATACAGTTGGACTGTGCGTTTTTAATTGCGCTAGGTATCCAAAGTGGGTTTGTGTAATCGTATACAATTCGTCCGTATGGTGGTACTAGTGGGATGTTCATATCGAATTGTATTCTGCCTTGCAGATCTTCAATCTTTTTCTGTAATGGTGGATTTGCAATAAAGTTGAATGATATATTGTATCTTGTAGGTTTATATTGTGTGTTCTTTAGTAAGTTTATTCTAGCGAGTTCGTTACGAACTTCGTCTGCATCTAATATTTTTGTTCGTTGTGCGTCGGAAACGTAATGGCTAGGTCTCTTTGCTCTTATGTAGTTGGTGTGTTGTGAACACCATTCTACACGTTCTTTGATTGTTCCTGCAACTGCGTATGCTTTGATTTCTACTGCTTGTGCTTTTGATAAAAGTTGTACTTCTGTCTTTGTCATGTCAAGATCTAGTGGTTTGAATTTACATGTGCTGATTTTATTTAGTTCGTAGTATTTTACGTTTGTGATTTCTTCTGCATCACAGTCGTAATGCTCTATGATTATATCCTGTGGTCCTGTTGCGGAACCATTAATGTTCTGTCCTGTTAATTCAATAAAGTCTATATTTGTTTGTCGTTTCTGTCGTTTGGTATTCAAGTTAAATTTATTTAGAATGCTATCTGTTAGTCTTTCTGTGTAGAAATTCCAGTTTCTTGTCCATTGGTCTATAGCTGTTTCCCACATTGCTTCATAATCAGTATCGTTTATATTTGTTATATTGTCGATATTATTATAATGTTTATATTTATCAATGTGTTTAAACTTGTTTGTGAAGGTGTTTGTTCCATTTCGTGTTCTGTTTTTCTGTTTAAGTTGTTCAATGTGTATATTCATTCGTTCGTTAGTTAGGTCTTTTATTCTGTGTTTTGCGTTGTCTTTAAGTCTTCGTTCATGTTGAAGTTTTGTTTCTATTTTCATACATATATAGAATATTAATAATAATAATATACATATAATGGCTTTTAGTTGAAGCGACATGTGTATGTCAATCCTGTATGTGGATTATAGAATGTGGCGAATCCAAGTGTTTGTTTTGTATATCTGTCAAATTTATATACGAAGTCTATACAAATGAAGGGTGCTGGTATTGTGGTTGTTACAATTGAAGGTGTTGTTGCATGAAATGGGTGGTTAAATATAGTGTTATATTTGATTGTAGTGTTAAATTTCAATTCAAGAGATGGTGTTGCTAGAACTTCTAGTGCTGAGTTGCGTTGTCGTGCTGTGAGATTGAGTGTGTTAATAAGTCTATTTCTTGCCCAATTTGTAAGTGTATCTCCAAGATTTGTAGGTCCGTATAAAGGAGGAGGTGGGTTCCAAGTTTTATGGTCTAATGGGAATAAATAGGTATGTTCATTGGTTCTGCTCTTGGTTGGGGGGTTAGGATTGAGTATGGGGGTTGATCTAGTTCTTCCGGGATGGCTGGATGGTAATCTAATTTCGGGTATGAATGATGCTGGAGATAGCGCTGTGTTTCTAGGTGGTTGTAGGGAGTTCGGGATGTCAACTCTGGGTATGCTTATAGATGTGTTGGATGATGTTTGGTTTGTTCGTAATGGTGTTGTGCTTGTACTAGCTGATTGGGGGGATGTTGCTGACCAATGTGAACTGTTGGGTGATTGCAATGGTTGTACACGGAAATGTTCTTGTACAAAGTTAAAATCTTGTCTTTGTTGAAACGTTGGGGGTAGGAAAGGGTTTGCTCGTAATTCGGAAGGTGTTGGTGTGTGATCTGTGTTTACACTTGAGTGTTCGCTTGGTGAGCTTATACTAAAGTTGTGTAGTGTGGGTGTGCCCGTTCTACTTGGTGGTTCTGAATTTATTGTTTCTATTGGTCTAATGATATTAGATTCTATGTCTGTTGAACCGTAAGAAACTAGTGTAGATTCTTGTGTGGGGAAGGATAGAGATGATCTACGTCTTGCTCTAAGAAGTTCTCGTCTATCCGGCCGTTCTCGTCGTACTGTGTAGGGATTTTCAGTATCTATACTTACAGTATCTTCATTTTCTGGTGAGGTTGGTATATTTGTTAGATCTGTAACTTCGTTATGGTGTGGTCTTTCGGAGTTATTGTTACTATTATTATTATTAGACGACGCAATTTTTGCTGTTTTATGCGCTGTTTTATGCGTTTATGCGCCGGTCTCAGGTCCGTGTTGTGGTATGTGTATATATGGTGGTGCTAATATTAGTACTGGTATAAATTCTTGTTCTGGTGTATGTGTTTGTGCTCCTAGGTTTGATATCCAAATTTCTCTATTTGCAATATGTAACTGTAGTTGGTAAATAATGACAGTACCGTATAACGGTGAGTTTTCGGGAAATCCTATTTGTAGGTAGAATCTTTGTGAATGTAATGTGTAATAGATAGATTCTTCTATATCTGGAAGTGGATCAATTTTTATGGATTAAGAAAATATTCTGCTAAACTTAAACACATTCGTATGAAAAAGTATATTATTAGTGCTATTTTGATGAATTTAAATATTTCGAGTTCAATAATATCAATATTTGATTTACAAATGTGAAATATGTCTGAGAGTAATTCCTGCATAAGGTGGTGTTAGTTAGGTGGTGTGATGTGTTTTGTATGTGATGTTGTGTATGATTTATTGAACTGGTGGGCTAGCGTATATAACTCTACGGTTACGTATAACTTCAGTAATGGTTACCACTGCTAGGTATGTTGACACAACTATTATACACGGTATCAAGAAGATTGTTAAGAAAAATAGTACTTTAGATAATAATATATATATTGCAACTAGTGCCTCTGTGAAATCAATGGTTGAAACTTATATTAGTTTGTTCACTGTTTGTTCACTGTGTAAATCAGATACAATGCTACACTGAATAGTGACAGTTATTTACTATTGTAACTGACACTAAACGGTGCCGCACTATCAAATTTCTGTTACTTTTATTTGTATAATATTATAACAATGAGAGGTATCATGTTATTTCTTTGTTCTGTCATCAGCGAGGAATATAGCTTCTTTCTTGCAAACTGCGATAAAAACTGTTTTTAGTTGATTTAAATCAACACACTTTGTTTGTGTTATCTGTTGTTTTAATGTTTCGAATTCAGTTACTGTTTCAGAACAAGGTAACGTATACTTAAGTATATCAAAATGGTGTTCTCCCCAAAAGAGTTTTATTTCTTTTGTTTTTGTTACGCCTTCAAAGATGAAGAGGTAGTTTTTTGGTGAAACTTTGCAGTTTGTTAGTACAACGTAGTCGTCGTCAAAATGTAGATGACTACCAGTTGGGTATTCAATATCTGTAAACTCGTCTGTTTGTATTGCAATTTTTATTACAAGTTGGTTTTTGTTAAGAGAATTTAGAAATTCTGATACTGACAACATGGGTGGGGTTTCATTACAATGATAGTTGTAATGATGTATCAATCTTTCTGATATAAAATTAAGGTAGTTCAGTTTACCTGTGATTGTAGAACTGTGTTGTGAATGGATGATAAAAATGTGAAAGATGTTGATATTCTTTCACTGGGAATAGTTATTGAAGTTTTGGTTTACAGAGAGATGATTGAGGAAAGGTTTATAGATGATTGAGAAAATTGTTGAAGAATTTATAAAAAGGAATCTGTGAGAATATTTTCAAAGATTTTTACTGAAACTGTGATTGAGATTAGAGTTATTCGTCAACTGGGTTGAATTGTATGAGAAATTTTTAGAGTTATCAGCTTGGCTGATTTTTAGAGAAATTTTTCAATTTTCGGAGAGAAGTTGTTTGTGCAAGACAAAATTGGAATTGTGATTTTAACTTTCTTGTTTCTTGTTCTCTACAATGTTTGTGACATTTGCATATCTTCCGTTTTTCGTTTTTTGGTTCTTGAGTTGCCAATTACTGGGTCTTGTTAGCTTTTGGATAGGTCTTTTTCGATTTTTGAGTACTTTCTTAGATTCTTTTAGCTTTGTTGTTACCATTCTTTCTTCTTATAATTAGTTGGTGTTTATGATTATGTTAGTTGGTAATTAGTATCTTTGGTTGCGATATTGGTAAGACATGCGATATTGGTAAGTTTAAGGGTCTCTTTAATGATTTGTTGGTGCCATCAAGTTGGTGCCATTTATTTGCCATTTTGTTATTTGTTAAAATGTTACTTCTTTTCTAGCAATTAGCTTTCAAGTTGATGATTAGTGATGGTGCCATTATAGTTGGTGCCATCTAGTTGGTGCCAACTTCTTGGTCTTCTAATTTGCTTTTATGTTAATGAGATGTCAATTTCGTAAGATTGTCTAATTGGATGGTGCAAGTTGGGGATGGTATGACGTTGGGGATGGTATGACGTTAGGTTTTGGTAGTGATTAGTACTGAAGTGTCTACTTCAGTATTTTCTTTGATCTGTGTCAGATCTATTTCGTAATTACCATTTTGTAATGGTTGTAAATGTTAATTGGGTTGACATTTTCTAATTTGTTACTGATTGTGTCTGCATGGGAGTCGTTTGTCCCGTCACTATGTTTCAAGTCTCTTATGTTCATAATGAACATATCAATAATGAACATATCAATATGTTTTTCTTTTTTCTTCTGTTAATGATCTCTCTACATATTTGTAGTAATCGATGTATTTCGTTAATGGTGATACTAATGAGGTTGGCATTTTACAAATGCTACTAATTACGTTTGTTATAATAACGTCCGTATTGTTAACGTCCGTTTTTGTTAATGACGTAGTTTAGTTTATGACGTACAGTCTTGTTTAAATGTCATATCTAATTAGCCGAAGGTCGTCTGACCGAATGATATTCAAAGTTGAACTAAATTGTTTTAATCCAGTTCAAATCCGAACTAAATGTTGTTGTTTAATGTCTGAATCTGTGTTTTAGATGAGGCGTTGTTTCATCGTGGATTGTTACTGTCTGGAACGTTTATTTGTGTATTTGTTACTACGGATTTATTGTTACACGGAGATGAATTCAACAGATTACACGGTGATGAATTCAACATAATGGTTATGCTTCCAGATTGTGTTGTCATTACTTCACGTTAATTTTTACTTTGATGAGGAAAGAGGAAGTTACTCCTTTTCTTATATTTTGTTTGTTATTATCAGTAATGAGTGCGGAAGATGTTATCCTTTGTATTTTGTTTTAACTCCTTATTTTAGTATTTATGTTTCTTTGTTTTTCGTATTTTTACCTGTTTTAATATTAGTGTTTTGTGTTATCCTGTTATGTGCGTTTTATATATTTTCCATTTTTATATTTTGTATTTACTATTCTGATTTATCAATTTCTACAAAGTATCTATTCCATTCCGCGAGTTTATCAATCGTGGATTTTTTATACTTTGTTATTTGAACTTATTTGTTATTTGAATTTTGAATATTTTGATCATTTGTTTATTGTTTTACTTCAATTTAACTACAATAACGTCTATTCCAGTTCTAAACCTGTGAACATCAATACCTTTTTGTTTTTTGTTTTTGTTGTTATTTGCTTGAATTGTTTATATGAAAATTTACCTTTTTGTTAAACTTAATGTGAGAGGTTCAGGGGCTAGTATCAATATCAGTTTGTTTTATACGATTTGTTATTTGGATTATTTGTTTTATTTATTTTGTGTTACTATTGTTGGTGTATTCGCGATGGATGAGGAAATGGCATTGCTGTTGATGGAATTGCTGTGATTGGAGTGCTGTGACGGAATTGCTGTTGATGAGATGGAGGAAGATTTGTGACAATTTTGAGAAGAGTTGTGATGAAGATTTGAAGGAAGAAGTGAAGAAAGTTGTTGATGAAGGAGATGTAGTGGAAGTTTGTATGTGAAGAAGAGTGAAGGTTTTTATTCGTCATGTGTCATTTATTTTATATTGATGTTTGTTTTTAATTCCCTTCGATGTTTTTATATATGTATTTGATGTTTTATTATTCTTTGTTCCAATTTTAATAGAAATGTTCTTTTGTTAGTTAAAAATGTTTGTTTGTTAATAGAAATGTTCGTTTGATAACGTAAATACATTTCGTTTTGTTTATTCGGGGGAAAATATACGGGAAAATACACACGGGTTAGGGTTAGGATGTGTGTTACGTAGGAATACTGGATATATTATTTGTAGGAATACTGGAATTCTAGATCTATAGTTGTAATGTTTGTTTCATTAGGGAATTAATAGGGTTAGGTGTAGTAGAAATAAGGTTTTATTTTGATATTTTCTAATATTCGTTATAACATTTACAATGTCTGTCCATTGAATAAAATAACTTATAAGTTGTCATAGTTAGTTATAGACATATTATTATAAGCGTGTAATTGGATGATATACATATTAATATGTGTTAATATATTTATTCTTACATGTTGAACTGTATACTTAATGTTTATATCACGATTTATAATATGTATTTATTTTCATGTATGTTCATATTATTTATTTATTATTATTATTTATTTATTATTATTATTATTATTGTTTCGGATTGTTTATTATTTTATCGTTGTGACCTTTCTTTTGCGAAGGTTGTATTTGTGTGTATGTTTTGATTCTGTATGGTTATTATTTTTATTTATTTTATTTTCATCTGTATGTGAATTTGGTTGCTTTAATGTTGGTATTTCGTTTGTTAATAAGTAATTTTGTAATTCTAATTTTATATGTTTTTCTTTCGGGTAGTATGGTACAATGTGATTTCTATGTATTGTTATTTGTTCTTTATTATTATCTTTTAAGATGTAGGTTGTATCTGTTGGTTTGTCGATAATGATGTATGGTCCTGTTTTCAGTGGTAGTAGTTTTTTCGATACTCCTTCAATTTGTTGTTGATTTGTAAGTAATACGAATGTATTCTTTACAAGTGGTTTCGCTGTGCAAAATCGAATGTTCATTTCGTCTGTTAGTTTCTTTCTGTTCTGTAGAATCTTTGTTATTCTTTGATATGTATCATTATAGTGTTTTTCTTTGTCTAAAAACCATTTTGCGAATGTTCCTTTCTGTAATTTCGCAATTTTCGGGTGATTAAATTGTTTTTCTAAATGTGTATGTGTAGGTTGTTTGTTACATGCACTTGTATCTGATGGGTTACAGTTGCCCATTTCATCTGTTGTTGTTCCGAGTTTAATCTTTGTTGGTTGTCTTGGATTTTGATTAAAAACAACTTCGTATGGTGACATTCCAAGTCGTGTTTGATATTGTGTGTTGTAAGCATAAGGGAAAAATTTTGCTTTTCGTGACCAATTGTTATATTTTTCGTTCAGTAGTGTTCTTATAAATTGTCCAATTATTCTATTTGTTCCTTCTACTAAACCGTTAGTCCAAGGTGCATATGTTGTACTTGGTTTAAATTTGATTTCGAAATAATTACATAAATGTGTTAGCTCTGTATTAATGTATTCGGATCCATTATCAGATCGTATTTCATCGGGTAGTCCGAATTTCATGAACCAATGTTCGAATAATGCGGTAAATGCATAGTGTGCTGTATTTTTCGGTGCACACATTATTGTTACATAGTGAGAAAATGCGTCAACTATAACGAATATATAGTTGTTTCCTTCTGATGTAGGATAGATTGGTCCTTTTGTGTCTATCATTATCATTTCATTAAAATACTTTTTTGTTGGTGCTAATTGTTCTTGTTTACTTTTTATTTTTGTGTTGGCGAATACCTTGTTTGTTTGGCATGGGATACAGTCTGCAATAAGAATTTTTATCCATGTTGTGAGGTTCGGGAAGTAAAATTTTTCCATTATATTTCGTTTTGTTTTTTCGAGTCCTGTGTGACCTACGAGATCTATGCAATGATTTTCGTAAAATACGCATAGCAATAATGTTAGTGGTAAGCAAATTCGTTGTAATGACTTTTTGTGAACATTTATTATAATTTTTATTAATTCTGTTGTTTCGTCAATTATTATTGATTTATATTTCCGAAAGTAAGCGAATAATCCTTTGTTGCCACGGATCTCCAATGTTACTGAGTGTGGTTTGTTATTGTGTTTTTTCCACATTTTCACTCTGTGTAGTACAGGATCTAATATTTGTGCTTCTTTAATAAGTTGTTCTGTTACCTTCGTTTTTTCGTCATAGAAGATATCTGATATTTTTGCATTTTCGTATTCTGAATTTTGTTTTATAACATTAATCAGTCTGAGGTAATCATCGTCGTGATGAATTGTGTACGGTCCTTTTTGGTTCTTGTTAATAATAAGATCGTCTTTTTCTATTGTTGGTGATTGCCAATCTCTTATTTTTGGTTTGTATTTTGGTATTAGGTTTGTTTTTGTTTCTGTATTGTATTTCTCGTATGAGATCGGATTATATGTATTTTTATCTATGTTAATCTCAAAGTAGTTGTTATGTATATTTGCTAATACTGGGTAATGTGTTCGGTCTGTATTCTCATCATTCGGATTATTGCAAACGCTGTATTTGCATTCGAGGTTATTTGTAAACGGTGTTTTTGCAAAGAAGAATTTAATGTTTTCTGGTAATTCTACTGTTATATCTCTTGTTTTTGTAAAATGTTCTTCGTCTATTGTTCTGCTTAACAGGTCTGGGAGTGCTAGGTTTTTTCCTTCTGTCCAGATTATGTGTAAGTTTGGGAATTTCATCAGTATTAACTGGAATCTGTAAACTCTGTGATTTGGTTTATTTTTCTGTGTAAATAGGTAGATGATCGGTTTATGATCTGTAAATAGTACAATAGGATGCTTCGACCCTGTTAGTAGGAATTCATATTCTGTTAATGCAAAAATTATTGCAGAGCATTCTCTTATTAGTGTAGAGAGCAGCATTTCGATAGGTGTAAACAATCGAGAATTTGCTGATATTAGTTTCATTTTCTTCAGTAGGGTGTTGTTGGAGTAATGCTGCTCCAATTCCTGTATTTGATGCGTCTGTTATAATGTAGAATGGCTGTGTAGTATCTGGCATTGTTAATTCTAAAGTATGTGTTATTGTCTTTTTCATTTGTTCAAAAATCTGTTGATGTTCTTTTGTCCATTTGAAATCTGTTTCTTTATGTAAAAGAGTATAAAATGGTTGAAGTATTGGCTGCATGCCATAAACATATTTGGCAAGGAAGTTTATTGTTCCTAAATATCTCTGTAAGGCTTTCATACTTTTTGGAGGTTCAAGTTTTTGAAAACCGTCTATTCGTGAACTGAGGGGTTTTATTGTTTTATTTTCAATTATGTGTCCAAGAAATTTAACTTTCTTTAACATGAAGTATGTTTCATCGGGTGCTGCTTTTAAGTTTTCTTTTAACAATACTTTGTGGTATTCTATAAGTGTTTCGTACATGAGTTCGTATGAGTTTGTTTGAATGAAAATATCGTCTACGTATGTAATTATTGTTCCTTTTCGTATTAAAGGATAGAGAAAATGTGTTAGTATCGAAGCAAACGCTGCTGGTCCAATAGATATTCCGTAAAATAAACGTTTGAAGCAATATTGTTCATTGCCTATTGTGAAGTGTGTGTATCTCATAGATTCTTCATCAAGAGGCATTTGGTTGTAGGCGCTATTTAGATCTGCTGTTGTAAATATTGTTCCATTTATGCGTGTTAGTGCCACGTCAACTGGTTCGATCGGCCAATTACATTTTGATTCGTCAATCATACTGTTTAAGTATCTCGCGTCTAGTACTATCTTCAGTGATTCCCCTTTTCGTAATATTATTACTGGATTTGTGAATGTATTTCCTGTTGATAATTGTTCTTTGTTGACTGGTGCAATTATATCGTATTTTTTCAAAACATCGAGTAATTTTTGTATTCTTTCTTGTAAATGTATCGGTACTTTACTTATTCGTTGTTTTTTGAAGATTGCATCTTTCTTTATAGGGAGGTTCAGTTTGACTTTTGTTTTTCCCACATCAAATTTTGTTGTTGCGTAGACTTGTTTGTAGTCTAGTATAATTTTTACTACTTTTTCAAATTCATCTTGTGTTAAATATGAATGTTGAAAATCAAACATTTGAATGAATTCTTTTTCGGATTCTGTATATTTGTGGATATTAAATTTACATTTGAAGTTCGGTTTTCGTTCGAATGTTGCTACTTGTTCAATTGTTTCGTTTTGTTGTATGTTTAATATCTCATTGATATCATTCTCGTTTTCGTAAGTAAGAAAATATAACGCTGTAAAGAAGTCTATTGAATTGGTTGGGTACATCTCTTCGTTTTGTTTTATGAATGTAATGTTTTGATACATGAAACCAATTAGGCCTTCATTTATTGTTATTTTATGTTGTTGTTTGTTTATTAGAAATATATCTATAAAATGTTCGGTTTCTGATGTAAGATCTTTAATATCGGTGAATGATATGTTTTGATATTTGTTTATCGGTTCAAAATAGTGGTTGGAACTGTAAAGTTTCTTTCCGTTTGAATTTTCCATTTGTTTAAATATTGGTATTGGAAATGTTATGCATTTATTTTGTTCTCTATCTAGATAGATCGTTTCTTTGTTGAAAATTGGGTAAAGTCTAGAATAATATGGGTATCCTTTTGTACTGTTCATAAAAAATGTTATATCATTATCTAGAATTGTGCTAGTGTTTATTGTTAGTTTGTTTGTGTTCACGTTTATTGTTTCTATGTACTCCTTGAAAAATGGAGTTCCTAGAATATTGTGGTTACATTTTGTTATGTAGAAATGAATATTGAAATTGTGTTGTAGTTTGTTTCTGTTGTTTGATACTCTATCTGTTGTAAGATTTAATGTTATAGTTCCAAGTGTTTCTATAGTAGTATTATTTGCTGCTGTTAATGTTTTGTTTGCTCTTTCCAGATGTATTTCTGGGTTGTTATATTGTATCTCGTTCCAAGTGTCTTCATTTATGAGATTTAATGTTGCTCCAGAATCAAGTAGGAATTCGATTTCTAGTATTGGTTTTTGTTTTGTGAAATCTTGTTCAAATTTATTACATTGATACATTGGTAGAATCCATGTCGGGTTGTTTTCTAATGCATTCACTATGGTGTTACATGTTTCTTCGTTTGCATTGTAGAATTTATCAAGTATTTCCTGATCTTCATTCGATGAATCTGATGTGTATTCGTATTCATCTATGCCTGGTGGATCTTCGTTTTGTCTCTCAGCTTCTATGCTATTTATTCTATTTTTGTTGTTATTATTGTTATATTTATGTCCGTTCGATCTGCGATCTTGTGATCTATTTCTGTTATTGTATTCTCTATTTGATGAATTTCGTCTGTCTTTTCTAGCATTGTTACTATTTGTATTTGTGCGATAGTTGTTTGAATTATGCCTACTATCGCTGATTGATCTATTTCTGTAGTTATCTCTTCTACTTGAATCTCTACTATTGTACCTCTGTCTATCATAATTATTATTATAATTGTTATTTCTGTTATTATTGTTATTATATGGTGATTGTGGTCTTGTTTGACTGTTATATCTTGAATTCGACCTACTGTTGTGTCGACTGTTATAATCATTGCTTCTGTTGTAGCTGTTTGTTCTGCTTCTGTTATAGTTATTCCTATTGTAACTTAAATTTCGGTTGTTAAAATTGTTAGAGTTTTTGTTTCGTTGATCATTCGGTGTATTATAGTTATTTCGTGATTGTGGTCTATACGTTGTTCTGCTTCTAGAACTGTTATAGACTGGTGACGTCGATGGTAATTGACGTCCATTAACATTATTTGAGTCAATTCTCCGATTTGGTAAGTTTTGGTTGTTTCTCATATGACCGTAAAAGGATTTTTCTTTTGGTCTTGGTATGCTTTCTCTTCTTGGTCGTTTAAAGCATCTGCCTTTTGTATGACAATGAGAGCTACAGTAACTACAAAATAATGCAAATTTTGGTCGTCCTTTAAAGTTTTTTCTGTCGTAAGTATTGTTAATTCCATTAAGGACATTACAAATTGTTCCTTCAAACTGTTCTAAATCGTTTTGGTTCAAATCGTTTATACTGTTACATGCTATATTCATTTGTTTAAGATCGTCATGAATACTATTTTTTGTTTGATTAACTTCATATAATCGTTTGTGATTGTTTGTTATTGTTCTTGTCAAATCCATTTGGTCTATTTTGTCTACTAAGTTTTTGAATGTCATTTCTGGTTCTCTCGGTGTTTGTTTATGGTTTGCGTGTTTTTTCAGTGCTGCTGTTTTTAATTCGTTATCCAAACACCTAAGAAATGTTTGGTTCATTACGCTGTTTCGATAATCTTCTGTATATAATGAATAAGCTGTTTTGACAAGTGTTTCTATTCTTAGCGCAAGTGAGCGTAGTGACTCCTTAGTATGTTTTTGTAATTGTTGTAATACTATTTTTGCTTGTTGTTTTGATTTTTCTGAATCGAACATGTCTGAGAATTCTTTACAGAATATTTCCCAATCTAATTTTGTTTCGCTCGGTAGGGTTGAATACCATTTTTGGGCTGGGCCTTGTAATGTATGTAATATCAAGGCTGCTCGTTTTACTTTCCATTGATGGTGACCTGGTTTGTTAACTGGTTCTATGCCACTGCTAAATATCATCGCTGCGACTATACTGTTAAAATATTCTTCGACAGTATATGCTGGATCTGTGCCATCGAATGGTCTTATTGTTGTTGGTACTGACCCGCTACTTATGTTTTGTTCAATTAATGGTTCTTCGTTTATGCTCATTGATGTCAATTGCTTATAAAATGGGAGTGGAGGTTCTGTAACTGTTGTTTCTCTTTCTTCCGTTGTATTAGAATTAGTAGTTTGTGAATTTGATACTCTCATTCTAGTTTCGTGTCTATGATTTGTTAAATAGTTATTCTCTGTGTTTCTATTTTCTAAGGGTCTATTGTTTTGTGTATTCATGTCATCTATAGTTTTTTCTAGTTTGTCAAACATAAACTGTAATGCTTCATCTTGTTTTCTTTCCATGTTCTCATGTATTTGTCGAAATCTATTTTCTATGTTATCTATTAATTTATTTGTATTGTTTGTTACTTGTTCTGTTATTTCGTTTTTTAAGTTATTATAGTTTTGTGCTTCTTGTTCCCAATTTTGGTCGTTATTATCCGTTAGAGTATTTATATAATTATTATTTCTATAGTTGTTATTTTCTGTCAATTGAGTTTTCTTTCGTACTCTTTGGTTCACTGTATTTGGTATCCAATTGTGAAATCCTATTTCTTTTTCTCTTTCTTCGGAATCCGAAATAAATGTTTCATCTGTAATTGTTTGTTGATGTCCAAATAAATTTGATGTTAGCAGTTTATCTGGCTTAATTGTTGATTTTTGTTTTGTGTGAAGATTTGTATTCATTTGAATATCTTTCGGTGTCGAAGTTGTTGTTACTGTTTTCGATAGGTTAAATGTGGTAGAACCCGTTTGTCCCTGATCCAATATTTGTGTATAATTTTCTAAACCTTGTATGTAATTTATGCTATCTGAGCATACTTTTAATGTGCTTTCAAAATGAGGTGAATAATACTCACTGTTCCAAATTTGTTTTAGTTCCTCATTGAGTTTTTCAATTTCTGTTCTGAATGCTATTCCAAATTCTTTTCTTTTTTCGTTAATATGTTCAAAATTATCTAACCAGAATAAGAATGTGAACTCAGAAATTATTTGTACTACATCTAAGGTAGCTGATTTCAGTTCTGTTTTTAATTCAATAATCTTTGTTAACCAAT
>NC_134473.1:43169481-43179481 GCF_964194025.1 Convolutriloba macropyga | reverse complement strand
TATTAGTAGTATTAGCGGTATTAGTAGTATTAGTAGTATTAGTAGTATTAGTAGTATTAGTAGTATTAGTAGTATTAGGAGTATTAGTAGTATTAGTAGTATTAGTAGTATTAGTAGTATTAGTAGTATTAGTATTAGTAGTAGTAGTAGTAGTAGTAGTTGTAGTAGTAGTAGTATTAGTAGTATTAGCAGTATTAGTAGTATTAGTAGTATTAGTAGTATTAGTAGTATTAGTAGTATTAGTAGTATTAAGAGTATTAGTAGTATTAGTAGTATTAGTAGTATTAGTAGTATTAGTAGTATTAGTAGTATTAGTAGTATTAGTAGTATTAGTAGTATTAGTAGTATTAGTAGTATTAGTAGTATTAGTAGTATTAGTAGTATTAGTAGTATTAGTAGTATTAGTAGTATTAGCAGTATTAGTAGTATTAGTAGTATTAGTAGTATTAGTAGTATTTGTAGTATTAGTAGTATTAGCAGTATTAGTAGTATTAGTAGTATTAGTAGTATTAGTAGTATTAGGAGTATTAGTAGTATTAGTAGTATTAGTAGTATTAGTATTGATCTGACTGCCAATTTGAAGTAGTAGAAAAAGTTGATCTTGGGACAATATGAAATTTACTATTATTCATTTTGGCACTTAAATTGGCATCACCTATATTTTTTTTTCGGTGACCACTATCAGCTTTTTTTTTCCAGAAAAGCAGAAAGCAAGGTCATTGGACCCAAAAAAAATTTTTAATTTTCACTTTCAAAAATTTTTCCTCGAAGTTGTAAGAGTTGAGTTATATACCATTTTGAAGCAAAAATTTTGTCGTACTGCCAATATGAAACATCAAAATTTCATTTTGGCATCACTAAATCTTGGTAGTAAGAAGAACCGAAACAAATTTTTTTCGTCTTAAAATCTAATACAAAAGTCAAATTTGTGCCAACCCATAGCTCAAAATTTAAAAAAAACTAATTTTTATTTCAAAACCAAAGTGCTGCATACAATGTATGTACACGAGTGTTGGCCAAAATGAGTCGGATTAAAATGGACTCTAATCGGATTAAAATGTTCGTGCATTTTAAACATGTCCAATTTGTTCAAACTAAATTTGCATGTGCACTTGTTTGCTGGGACTTGAAACAAAATCAGTGCAAAAGCCAAGAGTTAGTTGATACAATCTAAACTATCAGTGCAAAAGCCAAGCGTTTGCATATAAACCATATGCAGTCTACCATTGACAAATCTTGATGAAAGTCAATTTTTGTATATATAAATAAATGTTTTAGGATGATGAGGTGGACAGAAGGAAGTCTTACAGGACGTATCACCCTTTATTCATTAGTCTCTCAGAAGGAAGTATCAATCGTGTAACAATTCATTTAAAAGGCTTGCAATTGTAGGACAATAAAAACAATATTTGCAACCGTTGATCACTCAATCGTGATCACTCAATCGTGATCACTCAATCGTGAAGGTGGCTATATTATTGTGAGGGGGGCTATAATAGGAAAGACCCGAAATTTAGTTCATTTAGTTAATTTTTGAAAATATTAAATTTTATTTTTGAATATTTTTATTTCAAAACCAAAATGCTGGACTCTAATCGGATTAAAATGTTCATGCATTTTAAACATGTCCAATTTGTTCAAACTAAGTATGTTAAATATGTTCATGTGACTCACAATCCTGTGACAATTGTTCTTTTGACTCACAATTGTTTTACAATTGTTTATCTAACTAAAAAACGTATCACAATTGATGAATTTGTTCATCTAACCAACAATCGTGGGGTAATTGTTGAATATTTTCATAAGACTGCAATAGTAAGACGATTGATGAATTTGTTCATTTGGTTAACAATCGTGAGGTGGTTGTTGGCATACTAGAGAGTCGTGTATATTTATTTGTAGTGGAATACTAAAGCGGAAATTTGTAATCGTATGACGAAATTAAATAGTACTAGTTCGTTGCTGGGTTTTGTAGTAGAAGTTTTAACCGAACGATTACAACGAACAGATTATACACTACCTACTCAGTACTACTAGTTCGTTGTTGGAATTTGTAGTAGAAGTTTTAACCGAACGATTACAAGTCACTTTTACAAGGCGAGTCGTATCCAGGCAAAAGTATTAATAGTGAGAGCAGAGCCACCAAGTATCATTTGCCCAAAATTTCTGCTTGAATAAACTTGATCCTCAACTTTTCAACATTCGTTGCCTCAAATAGTTTAATTTCATCTTGAAACTTTTGTTGTCTCAAATAGTTTAACTTCATCCTCATCCGTTGCCTCAAATAGTTTAACTTCATCCATTCAAATAGTTTAACTTCATCCTCATTCGTTGCCTCAAATAGTTTAACTTCATCCATTCAAATAGTTTAACTTCATCCTCATTCGTTGCCTTCAAATAGTTTAACTTCACATTTCAAATAGTTTAACTTCATCCTCATTCGTTGCCTCAAATAGTTTAATTTAGTTTGAAATAGTTTAATCCTAAATTAGTTGCCCAATAATGTCACACAATTCGCCTGATTTAAACAAATCGGTTGACTCAAATTTGGTTGGCAGCAGAGTGAATCTAAGAGGGTTTCTTAAATCAAACCCAATAATTCGGTCGTTAACTGATCCAGTGCCAAGTACATCGACTCCTTTTGTCTCCCCAATTAAAAGCACTGGAGTGGACATGGTCACAGAGAACCAAATCAGGAGCATTTTCAACGACACCCTAGTCGCAGCGCTGACCAACCGCGACACGGTTCTCAGAGAAGTGCGAGAATGCGTGGAATTGAAAGACGAGCAGAGATGCAGGTCGCTGAGTAAACATATACACAGTCACTGGAAATCGCTCACCGTCAGAAACGGCATTGTGTTTGTCAACAACAAGATGGCGATCCCAAACGTTATCAAAGAGGCAGTCGTTGATCAGATACATGCCAGCCATCCAGGAAGCTGGGGAATGACTGAGATGGGGCAGAAGGTCTGGTGGCCCTTTTCAAATCGGGATCTGATCAACAAAGCCAGGACATGCAAACCTTGTACCGAAATTGGTAAGATTTTAAAACCTCTTAATCAGGAATTTTCTAGCTTATTTTTACAGCTTCAACAAATAATTCTACAAATACCCGACGGTCAAAGTTGTTAAGAAACGTTAAACGATTGTCACTTGGAAACGTTGTGATATGCTGGAAACGTTAAACGATTGTTACTTAAAACGTTTTCATTGTTTAGATAAAGAAACGATCGGTGATGAGGCTCTTATAGACGAGAAAGTGTGGCCAAAAGAAGACCTCGACAGTGACAGTGAGGTTAAATTGAAGAAGAGGAAAATGCTTGAAGGACTGAGTGGCGATCAGTTGGTCTCGTTACAAGAAGGTTTTCCTCAATTGCCAGTCAACGAGAAGAATCAGCGCAAACGACGGAAATCGTACAAAAAAGGGGGCAGGAACTTACGGGGAGTCTATGAGCAGCTGCCCGAGGGTTCGTCAATTGAGAAGACCTCGAGCGAGGTGGCAACATTGCGGATTCCTGGACTTCCTGCAGCGAAATTGCTTAAGTCCGACTTATCCAATTACGGAACGGTGCGTCAATGCCCCTCAGCGTTGGACCTACTGCGACCCAGGGAACAATCGACGGACGCGAACGTTAACTCAGCACTCGTTGAACGAATTCGTAGTCACGCCGAAAGTTTGAGAAGGAAACTAACGGGCGAGAAGCTAATCCGGAAGAGCTCACAAACGGCCGAGAACAAAAATCCACTAAAAGCCAACCTAGTGAAGGTCTGCCGAATTAAACTCCCCGAGCGTAGAGAGTTCACCTGCTCCCCAAGAAAAAAGAGCTTCGACAATGATGTTGCGAGCCCTAGCAAACGCCGGAGAAACGACTCGTCCGACCACTCCTACCTGCCTGACGAACTTTCAGAGGAGGTTGCAGTGGAGGGCACGAGAAAAAGCAGCAGACCGTCAAAGCCTGTAATTCGATATGGGGAATCGGCCTCAGAGGACCCCGCTGAGGTTCAACCAGCACCGACCGCAAGTACATCGGCAATTGCCTCACAGGACCCCGCTGAGGTTCAACCAGCACCGACCGCAAGTACATCGGCAATTGCCTCACAGGACCCCGCTGAAGACCCCGCTGAGGTTCAACCAGCACCGACCGCAAGTACATCGGCAATTGCCAATGCTTTGCCGGCCGAATTGACTGCAAATACATCGGCAATTTTCGACGCTTTGAATGACTCCACTTTACCCCAATTGTCGCTGGATAACACTACTTTGACTATAACTGAATGTTGTGGGGAAGCGTTAAGCCCAAAAGACTTGTAAAACTTGTTTCATTATTTTCATTAGTCAAACTACTTATTTCATAAATTTAGATCTGATTATTTCATTATTTTCATTTATATTGAGAGTCATAACTTTTAATTCAATTCTATTGATATCTCGAATATTTTTTCCGATCGTGCGACGATTGTTGGGAATCTTCAAAAGAAGAATTAGAGATAATTGTTCGACGTTTGCTTCAAATTGTTCCGCGTCGTTGCAAACATGCTTTGATTGAAACTACCCCTGACTGGGAAGTGTATTAGCTATGAAAGTTAGCTAAACCAAATTATACTAAAAGTTCCGCGTTGTTGCAAAGGTGCTTTGATTGAAACTACCCCTGACTGGGAAGTGTATTAGCTATCAAAATTAGCTATACCAAAATAAACTAAATGAGAACGTTTCACGGTAAATGAGAACGTTTCACAAATGCAAATCAGATTTAGAAATTCAATAAGATCACCCGCTCGCCTGCAGCGAGGAAACCCGAGCACGGTAAGTGCCGTATTCGTAATGGAGCCGGGCTGTCATGGTGGTGGGTATAGGTAACCCTACGGATTGTTAACGGTGAACAACTTGAGACAGCGTAGTTAACGATGACAACTTGTTTCCAAAAGTGAACGAGTGACCTTAGTTATTAGTATATATCAAACACCTACTTTCCATGGTACAAAAATTAAGTGTTCTAGCTCATTGTTTTCACGCTAAAATGTCGGATACCTATCATCACTCTTCAGTCCTGAAAAGCTCAGCTATTAATAATAATAATATCATCTCCTGGTTTTAAACGGTTTAAAATCAAATTACAATGTATTACTTTGCAGTTGTTGAACAACTGGCTCAGTTACATTTGACTTACATTATAAGCAAGTTTTAATTACCGTCTATATTTTAAATTCAAAACTTCGCTGTATTGTAAATGCAATCGTGCGACCTCTATTGGAAAATGTTTTCATTTGTTTTACAATCGTCAAACGATTGTTATTGATACATAATTAAATCATTTCAAAGGTCGATTGTGACATTCAATCATCACCAAAAAAATGGTCAATCATCAATGAAACTTATCATTTATGTAATAATAGCCAGTAGGTGATGCCCAAAAACTTGATCGATAAAAGAAAATTGATTGACCCCCGTTTGGCCCCTATCACGTCAAAATGAATATATTTTCATTTGGGTTTCTACTCATCTAAGTAGATTAGTTTAATATTTAGTATTTAATATTATGACTCCAAATCTACAATGCTCCGAATCATCATCTAAAGTTCGGTTTGAGGGGACCGTCACCTTGAACTGGACAATTTTTGAAAGGGGGATTTTTACAATCCCCCACCCAAGAACAATTGCATATTATATATCATTTACAATCGTGTAACGATTGATGAACAATCGTGTAACGATTGATACATGCAATCGTGTAACGATTGATGAACAACTTCAAAAGAGACATTTCTAATGATCATTTCTAATGGTAAAAGATAATGGTAATTATAACCGATAATTGGTCATATTTTTATTCACGCTAATCGATTAAAAGTTAATAACTAGTACTTGCACAATAAACAAATAGATGAACAAAGTTAATAACTAGTACTTGCCTCATAAACAATTAGATAAACAAATTATCGCAGACTCTTTTTCTTTTTGGACTCAAATTTCAGGCCACTAAAACTATTTCAAAATTATGCCATTTTAAAGTAAACTCTTACAACAATAAGATTCAAATCTTTGTCAGATTCAAATCCAAAAATGGTTAAATTGCGAAGTCAGACAGCACGTACGCGAACCCTCAGAAACAGAGTTATTGCTGATGACAATCACAATAACAACAACAATAATAATAGGAAGGGTAAGTTGAGCAAGAAACGAAGTCGCGAGCAGCAGTCCGACGAAACAAGTGCTGGAAAACGATTTCAGCCCGACAGCCCGACGATAGACGATAGACAACCCGTACAAGAGGTACACGAGGAACCCGAAGATGTTGGCACAGATATCGTAAACGCAAACTGGCAAATTCTTGGTTTTATAGATGCTGAGCTCACTGAAAAGTTAATTGACTGCCAAACGTTGGAAACACACAAGCTCTGTTTTCATTCAGACTTTCAATCTCTTTTATTGAGAGATCCGAAAGCAAAAGCTCTGTATACGCAGATGTTCAAATCATATCTCGACTCCCTTGAAAATGTTAGTTTCCTCACTACTTCAAAATATGAACCACAAGATGGCTTTACACAGATGCGCGTTGTCGCCAAAAAAAATTCAGGCCGAAAACAGTTATCTCAGGTCTGGAGGGTTTTACAGAAACTGTCTCTGATGACGAGCTCACGGAGGACATGTCTTTTTCGGTTTTTGCCCCCACAAACAATTTTAAGAGCACACGGATTATGCTCGGACCTGCTTCATTCGTCAATCACGAATGCAATCCAAACGTCCGATTTGTTGTGTCCGGTGAAAAGAACAAAACGATCATATCAATTCAGGCAATTAGAGCAGTCGAAATTGACGAAGAAATTTCAGTTTTTTATAGCCCTGATTATTTTGGAGATAATAATAGGAATTGCCAGTGCACCACATGCATGAAAGAAGCACCGAGTGATGAAGCAATCGTTCAAGTGTCACCCAGTGAAGCAATCGTTGAGGAAGCACCGAGTGATGAAGCAATCGTTCAAGTGTCACCCAGTGAAGCAATCGTCGAGGAAGCACCGAGTGATGAAGCAATCGTTCAAGTGTCACCCAGTGAAGCAATCGTTGAGGAAGCACCGAATGATGAAGCAATCGTTGAAATGTTACCAAACGTCGAGGAGAAGGCTCGACTCCAACGACCAAAGAAAGTTAAAACTGATCCCGTTCTGGAGTGCCTAGTTTGTCATGCCGTTGTCAAGAGAATGGACAAGCACTTGCAGCAACACAATGACATTCTGGAAAAAGCAGAGATAACCTTTATCATCGATTTCTACAGGACAAAAAATGTACAGAAGAAGCACAAAATCTACGACTGTATGGCTTGCTACAGACGATTTGCTTCTCTGGTAACGCACAAGTACACCAACAAGTGCGATTGTTCTGCAGTCACGAGAGTGGAGAATCCGGAAAGCAGGGCGTAAGTGATAAAGTTATTTTACTCAGAGACCATTTTTGTTGAGTCAAAGGTAAGACAATTGCAAAGGTAAACAATCCAATGTTAAATCAAACGTCTGACAATTGCAAAACAATTTAATGTTGAATCAAACGTGTAACAATTGCAAAAAAACAATTAAATGTTGAATCAAACGTTTAACAATTGCATAAACAATATAATGTTGAGTCAAACGTTTAACAATTGCATAATAAACACTCCAATGCATAACCAATTTATTGTTTACTAAAACGTCTGACAATTGCATAATAAACAATCCAATGTTGAGTCAAACGTCTGACAATTGCATAAACACTCCAATGTTGAGTCAAACGTCTGACAATGTTGGGCAATAAATTACAATGTATTTCGGTTGAGTTATATTTTTGTTTGTTTTAGTTCACTTCCAGACAATCTAAGAGCCAAATTGAAGTCCTCAGTAATTGCGAGGACAAGCGATTTAGAAATTGCCCGCAGGTTCACTGAGCACCAAAAACAGTTGGCAAAATGTGCGGGCAATGAATATTGCAACGAGGACAGATCAGGCTTAATTCAGTTGATGGCTGTATTGTATGGGGAAACACAAGGTCTGAGGCAACCACAGCAACTATTACAAGCTTGCCTCCAGTTGCAGGAGCGAAGTGGATTGAAGCCTCAAACGATGCTCAACTATCTCGCAACTTTCAGCAACTTCGTTGATTACTGTTTTTTGTATTCAGACGGTGTCTCCAACAGGATGGAACGAGAGCACTCAACGATGTTGGCGGCAATTAAAAGTGTAAGGAAAGCGTTCTCCACTGCAGCTATTAAGAACTATCGTACCACAGCCAAACAATTGCGAGCCCGGGTCCCGTCGATTGCTCTGGTACGAAATCGTCACAAGCTGGCCTTGAGTCATCTAAAGGACAACTTAGCAACATCTACCTTAACGTACAAGCAACAACAGGCCCTAAATTTCTTTGTGCTACAAGGTAGACTTAATGTACGGTCTGGACCCTTACTGGCACTCACTTGGGAGGACGTCAAGTACATTGAAGAAAACAGCGTTCTGGAAACTGATAGGCACAAGACGGGAAAGTTTTATACGCTGTATTTGAAAATAAAGGCCGATCAAATACCGCTGCTTTACAAGTTAAAGGAGACATTTGCCGACGAGAATGATTCAATGGAGTCGAAGTATGTCTTCAGCTCGAAGCAGAACAAAATTGAGCGGTCCATTTCAAAACACATTCAGGAAACTTTCTTTACTCTATTCGGCGATGACCCAAACGAAGTGCGATTTAACGCCAACTCCATCAGAAAGTATTGGGAACGCCGATGGAAAATTTTCATTGGCAAGGTTCCAGAAGGGGTGACAAAAGCGCATTTGGCACAAACGGCTCACAACAAGACAACAGCTGAGGATATCTACATTGGTAGAGAGGGAACCTCAGAGGACCGCGACCAGCTGTTGTCGATATATTGTGACGATTTGTCGTCAGATATCCCACCGGAAGAAGCCGAAGAAGCCGAAGAAGCAGAAGTAGACGACAAAGAGTCTGATGTAGAGTCTGACTTTGAAGCGCCCGAAGAGCCACATCCCATTGATCCACAGACGCTAATGGAGACGCCTATATGTTCGGAACCAATCGTACGGCGATTCAATGCAATTAGGCCGTCAGTTAACCTAACTCCAATTAACCCGGTTACTCCAACAGAACAACCTGCTGCAAACGTGACTCGGGAACAAACGGTTACTGCAGACGCTCGACGGAGGTCAACTATAGGTCAGAGTAGTGAAGACGTTCTCCGAGAGATGTTTATAAAGTCTTTGAAATCATTCCGCGTCAAATCGGGAGCCCCCGCGTGGACTGACCCCGAAAAGAAAGCATGCTTGCTGTTTTCCGGAGTCAGTTCCACAGTTTCAACTCCCGACATCAAGGCACGATGTGAGGAAGCTGGAATTAGATTATCGAACGATGCGCATTTGCGGATATACACAAAACTAAAGTCTGCTGTTCAAGTATTCAAACATAGATAATTTTTTATTGTTTTAGCCATTATATTTGTTTAACCTTGTTTAACCTAGTTTAATTGTTTAACCTTGTAACTTAACATGTTTAACCTTGTAATCATAACTTAATGTTTAACCTTGTAATTGTTTAACGTTATTTAATTGTTCAATCATAACTTACCTAAAGTACCTGTCTTTTCTACCAAGAGTACTATGTTTAATCAGTCGTCCGACGATTTTAGTAGTGAAAAATAGACCAAACGTCCGAGGCAATGTTTGTTTGTCTGTAAAATTTGAGAAAAAAGTCTGTAAAATTTGAGAAAAAGTTAATTTTTTTAAAAAATAGTCTGTAACTACTGTAAAAATTTTGGTAGTAAAAAACGTATTCTCAATACCAATTTGAAAAATATTGTAAAAATTTAGTAGTAAAAAATTTAATCTCAATATCATATTAAAAAAATTGATCTGAAATGCCAATTTGAAACCCTTACAACCACCCTTACTACTTTTTTAAATTGGCATTTCAACAAAAATGTTGTTTCAAATTGGTATGAGCTTTACACTTTTCGCTTCAAATTGT
>NC_134473.1:43026981-43166981 GCF_964194025.1 Convolutriloba macropyga | reverse complement strand
GGGAGATTGGTGGCTGACTTAGATTTTGCTGATGATGTTGCTCTCGTGGGGGTCTCAGACAGTGAGGTGCAAGAAAACCTACATCGAATCGAGGCCCTTGCGGAAGCCGCTGGTCTGAAGATTAATGTGGCCAAAACTAAAATGCGACAGCCCAAATGTTGTTGCAGTGCCTAGTATCCAACAGAACGTGGAGATACTCACTGGAACACATAAAGGCAAACTAGGACTCCTGGCAGAGACATCTAGCCAGTCACGACTAACCATCAGCACGGAGGTGCTGCTGGGAACGAAAAAGAAAGCGGGCTGGTTCGAAACACAAGATGGCCGGAAGCTAAGATTGAAAAGCTTAGCGGTGGCTAAGCCAGCGTTGGTAGCTTCACAACAACAATCTGCGGTAGCAGATTCAGAGTCGCTAGAAAATGAGAGTCGGTCAGTGGTGGCTGACCAAGAGTCTTTAAGATGTCAGAATTGTCAGCGGCAATTCAGTACAGTTACCGGACGCAAAGTGCACCAAACAAGATTCTGCAAAGCCGGTTTGTCAAAGAATGTCGTCGACAACTCAAAGTTCGAGCAACTAGAGGCGAGCCTTACCTGTGACAAGTGTGAAAGAAAGTTCAAAACAGTCAATGGCCGAAAAGTTCACCAATCGAGATACTGTGGCAAACCTAAAGCAGTTGCCACACGCGTGTTTTCCTGCAAAGTACAAGATGTTCTCGGAAACGAGTTTGAAAACATAGAAGCGTTCAAGTATCTCGGATCATATGTCAGCCTCAAGCATGGAGACCTGCAGGAAGTCAATTGCAAACTTGCAGTAGGTAGACAACGGTTTGCTAACTTCCAAAATCTCTGGAAGAGCAAGCAGCTCAGCGTGCACCTCAAGTGCAATTTGTACAAAGCGCTCGTTTTATCAGCCGTGCTGTACAGCTCAGAGACTTGGACTCTTTCGAAATTAATGGAGAGAAAACTTGAGAGTTTCCACTGTGGTTGTCTTCGGAGAATTCTACGTGTGTCATATCTGGAGAAAGCAACGAACGAAGAAATTATGTCAAGATCACGAATGCCCCAACTATCCACGATGATCATGCTCAAACGGATAAAATGGTACGGACACATCCAGAGAATGGAACCAGGAAGATTAGCCCGCAGTGCTTTCGATTGGGACCCGCCCGATCAATACGTCCATGCTAGACGCGCTCCTGGGGGGCAACAGAAAACGTGGATGAGTCAAATCGAAGGAGACTGTGTACGAAACAAAGTATCGTTCACCAGATTGCAGGAGAAAGCAGCAACCGGGTCAAAGAATGCCTTCAACAATTTCGTCGTACAGCACTTCACAGAATAACCAAACAAATAACTCTTCTTGTTTTGTTTGTATTTGTTGCCAACAGTGCCTTTATTTCATATTTGGAATTAAAGTGTTGAAACAGTAGTAGTAGTAGTAGTAGTAGTAGTAGTAGTAGTAGTAGTAGTAGTAGTAGTAGTAGTAGTAGTAGTAGTAGTAGTAGTAGTAGTAGTAGTAGTAGTAGTAGTAGTAGTAGTAGTAGTAGTAGTAGTAGTAGTAGTAGTAGTAGTACAAGTTGTAGTACAAGTAGTAGTACAAGTTGGATATTCTGGGAGTGCAGGAGACGAGATTGCAGGAGCAAGAAATTGATCTCGGAGACCACAAGCTCTACCTGTCTGACTCGTGGTTGTCTGGTGTAAAGTCGAGACAAGGAGGAGTGGGCGTTGCTGTAAAGAAGTCATTGATAAACAGCATCGTAGAACAAGTGGATCTAAGTGAACGTATTTGCTACGTCAAGTTCGCGGCTCGGAGGAGAGCCAATCTAGCTGTTGTTCTCTGCTACGCACCTACGAATGAAGCTAGTCTCCAAGAGAAGGATTTGTTTTGGAGTCAACTTTCAGACCTAGTTTCCAGCTTCAAACATAGGGAGCGTATTTGTGTCATCGGTGACCTCAATGCAGAGCCTGGACACCAGTTGAATGACACCATGAGCTGCAGAGGCCCGTTTGGAATGGGTGAAGAAAATGAAAACTCGGAAAAGTTGTTATCATTTTGCACTTCACACAAATTGCTCGTAGGTGGTACATGGTTCCAGCATCGACAAGTGCATCGGTACACCTACAACCCTCCCGATCCGAGTTGTCGAAAAAAGATGCTGGATCACATTCTGTTTGCAGAGAGATACAGAGGATGTCTGACGAATGTGAGGACCAGAAGAGGGAAAACCACAATTACCGATCATGAACTGGTCATTGCGGAAGTATCTATGAAACTTTGTCTAAAAAGCCATGTTTCACGCCCAGAATCAGTTCTGCAAAGCTGCAAGATGAAACAACGCGTGACTTATTCACGCAGGAGGTCAAGTTACATCTTGATAAGAGCGGCGATTTCGAGAATACAGAGCAGTCTTGGGACAATTTTCGAAAAGCCCTGAACCAAGCAGCAGTGAAATGCCTCCTTCCGGACAAGCGAGTGAACAAACCTTGGATTTCTCCAGATTCTCTGGAACTTATCCGGAAACGAGCTGATCTACAGTTGAAGAAACACAGCAGCGCGGTGGCGTTGTTACAAACTGCTGTAAGTTCACAAACTGCTGTAAGGAAGTCAGAAAGGAGTCCCCAGTTGACCAAATTAGTTTCAAGCACTGGCGTCAAATTACGGACGAAAGAGGAACGACTTGAACGCTGGACGGAACATTTTAGTCAACTCCTGAATCCCTCAACATCCAGTTGCAGTACGAGATTGGATCCCGAAGAAGCAGCTGAAAGCTTGTCGATTGACCTGAGCCCAATTCGATTTGAAGAAGTGCTTGAAGCTGTCCGCAGGTTGAAGAATGGCAAGGCAAGTGGACCCGATAACATTTCCTGTGAGATGTTGAAAGCACACAAGGGTATTGTCGAGTGGCTCTGGGACATCATAGATAAGTGTTGGTCGACGGAAGTTCAGCCCGATGACTGGAAGGTAGCAGAAATTGTCCCTTTATACAAGAGTAAAGGAAAGAGGTCAGAGTGCTCGAACCACCGAGGGATCTCTCTATTGTCAGTACCAGGCAAAGTGTTCGCTTCCGTTATTCTCAATCGATGCAAAGATTCAGTGGATCGCGTCTTAAGGGAAGAGCAGTGCGGCTTCAGAAAAAGCAGAGGATGCGCCGATCAACTCTTTGCCCTGCGTCAAATAATAGAGAAATCAATGGCGTTTCAATTGGATATTAGCTTTTGTTTCATAGACTTTCGAGCGGCATTCGATTCTGTCGATCGTGAGCAGATGTACCAGATAATGAAACACTATGGTCTTCCGCAAAAAGTGATAAACATCATAAGAAACAGCTATGATGGATTCAAATGTCGAGTCAAAGCCGAAGGTGAGAAAGGACGCTTATTTGATGTCAGAACGGGCGTTAGGCAGGGTGATGTGTGGTCCCCAGTCCTATTCGGCCTTGTCATCAACTACATTTTGGCTAACTCGGTGCATGGAGGATTTGACATTGGGAGATTGGTGGCTGACTTAGATTTTGCTTATGATGTTGCTCTCGTGGGGGTCTCAGACAGTGAGGTGCAAGAAAACCTACATCGAATCGAGGCCCTTGCGGAAGCCGCTGGTCTGAAGATTAATGTGGCCAAAACAAAGAATATGGGCGTAAAATGCGACAGCCCAAATGTTGTTGCAGTGCCTAGTACCCAACAGAACGTGGAGATACTCACTGGAACACATAAAGGCAAACTAGGACTCCTGGCAGAGACATCTAGCCAGTCACGACTAACCATCAGCACGGAGGTGCTGCTGGGAACGAAAAAGAAAGCGGGCTGGTTCGAAACACAAGATGGCCGGAAGCTAAGATTGAAAAGCTTAGCGGTGGCTAAGCCAGCGTTGGTAGCTTCACAACAACAATCTGCGGTAGCAGATTCAGAGTCGCTAGAAAATGAGAGTCGGTCAGTGGTGGCTGACCAAGAGTCTTTAAGATGTCAGAATTGTCAGCGGCAATTCAGTACAGTTACCAATCGCAAAGTGCACCAAACAAGATTCTGCAATGCCGGTTTGTCAAAGATTGTCGTCGACAAGTCAAAGTTCGAGCAACTAGAGGCGAGCCTTACCTGTGACAAGTGTGAAAGAAAGTTCAAAACAGTCAATGGCCGAAAAGTTCACCAATCGAGATACTGTGGCAAACCTAAAGCAGTTGCCACACGCGTGTTTTCCTGCAAAGTACAAGATGTTCTCGGAAACGAGTTTGAAAACATAGAAGCGTTAAAGTATCTCGGATCATATGTCAGCCTCAAGCATGGAGACCTGCAGGAAGTCAATTGCAAACTTGCAGAAGGTAGACAACGGTTTGCTAACTTCCAAAATCTCTGGAAGAGCAAGCAGCTCAGCGTGCACCTCAAGTGCAATTTGTACAAAGCACTCGTTTTATCAGCCGTGCTGTACAGCTCAGAGACTTGGACTCTTTCGAAATTAATGGAGAGAAAACTTGAGAGTTTCCACTGTGGTTGTCTTCGGAGAATTCTACGTGTGTCATATCTGGAGAAAGCAACGAACGAAGAAATTATGTCAAGATCACGAATGCCCCAACTATCCACGATGATCATGCTCAAACGGATAAAATGGTACGGACACATCCAGAGAATGGAACCAGGAAGATTAGCCCGCAGTGCCTTCGATTGGGACCCGCCCGATCAATACGTCCATGCTAGACGCGCTCCTGGGTGGCAACGGAAAACGTGGATGAGTCAAATCGAAGGAGACTGTGTACGAAACAAAGTTTCGTTCACCAGATTGCAGGAGAAAGCAGCAACCGGGTCAAAGAATGCCTTCAACAATTTCGTCGTACAGCACTTCACAGAATAACCAAACAAATAACTCTTCTTGTTTTGTTTATATTTGTTGCCAACCGTGCCTTTATTTCATATTTGGAATTAAAGTGTTGAAACAATAGTAGTAGTAGTAGTAGTAGTAGTAGTAGTAGTAGTAGTAGTAGTAGTAGTAGTAGTAGCAGTAGTAGTAGTAGTAGTAGTAGTAGTAGTAGTAGTAGTAGTAGTAGTAGTAGTAGTAGTAGTAGTAGTAGTAGTAGTAGTAGTAGTAGTAGTATTAGTAGTAGTAGTAGTAGTAGTAGTAGTAGTAGTAGTAGTAGTAGTAGTAGTAGTAGTAGTAGTAGTAGTAGTAGTAGTAGTAGTAGTAGTAGTAGTAGTAGTAATAGTAGTAGTAGTAGTAGTAGTAGTAGTAGTAGTAGTAGTAGTAGTAGTAGTAGTAGTAGTAGTAGTAGTGGTAGTAGTAGTAGTAGTAGTAGTAGTAGTAGTAGTAGTAGTAGTAGTAGTAGTAGTAGTAGTAGTAGTAGTAGTAGTAGTAGTAGTAGTAGTAGTAGTAGTAGTAGATCACGAATGCCCCAACTATCCACGATGATCATGCTCAAACGGATAAAATGGTACGGACACATCCAGAGAATGGAACCAGGAAGATTAGCCCGCAGTGCCTTCGATTGGGACCCGCCCGATCAATACGTCCATGCTAGACGCGCTCCTGGGGGGCAACGGAAAACGTGGATGAGTCAAATCGAAGGAGACTGTGTACGAAACAAAGTATCGTTCACCAGATTGCAGGAGAAAGCAGCAACCGGGTCAAAGAATGCCTTCAACAATTTCGTCGTACAGCACTTCACAGAATAACCAAACAAATAACTCTTCTTGTTTTGTTTGTATTTGTTGCCAACCGTGCCTTTGTTTCATATTTGGAATTAAAGTGTTGAAACAGTAGTAGTAGTAGTAGTAGTAGTAGTAGTAGTAGTAGTAGTAGTAGTAGTAGTAGTAGTAGTAGTAGTAGTAGTAGTAGTAGTAGTGGTAGTAGTAGTAGTAGTAGTAGTAGTAGTAGTAGTAGTAGTAGTAGTAGTAGTAGTAGTAGTAGTAGTAGTAGTAATAGTAGTAGTAGTAGTAGTAGTAGTAGTAGTAGTAGTAGTAGTAGTAGTAGTAGTAGTAGTAGTAGTAGTAGTAGTAGTAGTACTAGTAGTAGTAGTAGTAGTAGTAGCAGTAGTAGTAGTAGTAGTAGTAGTAGTAGTAGTAGTAGTAGTAGTAGTAGTAGTAGTAGTAGTAGTAGTAGTAGTAGTAGTAGTAGTAGTAGTAGAAGTAGTAGCAGCAGTAGTAGTAAAAGACATAATTCTCTTTAAAATAAGGTTTAAAAACAAACATGTCTGGTTTAGGCACGAAAACATGTACAATAAAATGTACTTGATGAAATGGGAACACGAATTGCTTATATCATAATAATTTGATGTTCTGGATTTCAGGTAATTGATTAGGGAGTTTTTCAGAGTTTTCAATGGTTTTTCAAAGGAAAGAATTTAAAACCGAATGAGCGCGTTTGCAGCTCGAATTGCTCGGATGGAAAATTGCCCTTCTGAAGAGACCTTGAGTGCTGTAGGGACGCCAAACAGTCCATTCGAGGATGATCGTGATGGCAAAGATGCAAAATGAAAGTTACTCTGTAGGTCAGCGGCTCCGATGTAAAGCTTCCATAGGAAGTCAATGTCATCTCTGATTAAGCTATAACACACAGTAAGTAACTGAAGGAATTTTAAGCCTGAAATATATGATGAACAGCGTATTATCCAACGAAGGACTTTATAAAGAAAATATTCAAATTTGTGTAGCATAATTAAGGACGAAGACCAAACAGGAGCACCGTATAATAAAAAAGGCAGGACAGGGGATCTATGGAGCAAAAGTTTCCTGTGACTCGACATTGAAAAGTGTATATTGCGCTTCAGGAAGTTAAAAATTCTGTTGCATTTTAGAAGCTTTGGATCTAAAAAAGCAGGCGTTCCCCCACAATCAGCAGTTCCCCCTGTCAATCGAACTTTCATTTTGTGCTGTTGATATCTCGTTTTGGTTCACTATCTCCCCTACACTCATTACACAGACAAAAACACACACACACACGCATACACAGATGTCTTGTAGAAATCTCGAACTCCAGCAAGCAGGAAGTCGAAAAGCTATTTAAAAACGACGTTTGTCCATTTGAGCGGTTCCGGCTCGAGGTATGAAGAAGCAGTACAGCTGGTTCCTTGTCGATTGACTATGATAGGAACTGTCTGGTGGGGGACAAGCCCCTTAGACAGTTCCTGCTTAGATTAACGTCCAGAAAAAACATAAATTGCAAATAGCACGTTTTTAGACACTGGTAGAATCAAAATTAAGCTCCTCAAATGTGTCAAAGGTGATAAGCAAAAAAAGTAAGCATCTGACGGGAATCGAACTCATGTTGCCAGCGTAGAAGTCGCATCTTCAACCACAGCACCATGTTAGCTCTGAATTCGAGATTTTCAAAGTTAGAACAATGCCTCATATCACTATGCAGTCTATGTTTCCAATCCTTAATGTGTAATGTCTAGAAAACACTGTGCTAGCGCAGTTTGTGTAAACGCGTTTTTAACCTGCTTTCAACTGTGACGGTCACCAGTGGACGACGGTCGGATGCATCTCATTTGCGCCGCTGAGACAAAGCGCACAAATTAATCGATTCTTCTATTTCTGAAATAAGTATTCTAAAAGCAAAGAAAACATAGGTACGCCAAATGCGCAGTCTAAACGCCTAATTGACCTGATTTCCGAACTACTTTTCTTTAAACAACGACAAACGGAATAATGATGTGTTTGGGAACTTACACATGAGGCAGAATTTAAGCGCGCACATATGAAAACTTGTTGACTAGGAAACTTCATTCAATGGTCGTACTTTTTACTCCTGCTCAGAATCGATCTGACAATCTGCGGCGTGGGAGGCGAACGCATATCGCGTACTGCGCCAAGGTTCTCCGCATACAAAAAAAAGCAATTGTGGCGAACTATAAAGTGAGTTTTCTTCAAAATAGGAAAAGCTATCATTCAACGGTTTCGTCTAATGTAAACTAGATTTCAGGACAATTACAATGGACCAACACAAAAAATCAACTTATTTGGCAATTTTAAGAAAATTGCATTTTTTCTCAGATAAACTACTTTCAACTCTTTGTCCCAGGAAAAATGCCCAAAAACCATGGAAGGATTGTTTCAATCTTCTCGGTTCATAGGGATTGCTGCCCTTCATTTTACCATCCGGACCTGCATGCAAATTTCAGCCAATTCCTACGGGTGCAATCCAAGAAATCGCATAATCTGAAAATCGGAAGAGGCGTTAGATTATGCCTAAGCCAGCAGGGCCCCTACCTCGCTGCCGAAAAAGCTTTGACTACGTACGTCGCGCGACCACCTAGGTGAGATTTCCAGGATAGGGTACTAGACACAAAAAACCCAGATGCTCGATTTGTTTGTTGAAAGGTAGGTAGTCAGACCATAGATGAAATACAGCAGACTCATCACGCCCAGCAAAATTAACAGCTTTACATTTTGTTGGGTGGAAAAGGGGACCATTAAAATTGCACCAAATAAATAAGGACTTGATGTCTTCTTGCCCGAGCACGAGGGAGATTGATGAGGTGCTGAAAGCTTTCAGGTAATCGGCAAAAATATAAAAACAACTGTTTGCCACATCGTCAGTCATATCATTTACGAAAATAAAGAATAACAAGATACTGAGCGTGCTGCCCTGAGTAACTCCAGCAGTAACCTGTAAAGGAGAAGAAAGAATTTGATTAATTTTTACACATTGGGAACAGTACTTTAGATAAGCGTTAAAATGGTTGCGAAAAGTTGAGTCCAAACCAAAATTTACAAGCTTAGTCAAAAGTATTTGTTGAGATACAGAGTCAAAAGCTTTTCTTACGTCGAAGTAGATAGAAATGGCAGGTAAATTGCTATCACGAGCGGAACAAACAGCATCAAGATACATTACCATCTGACTTATTGTACTACGTGATTTCATAAATCCATACTGTTCACGTTTAGTTTGATGCCTTGTCTTTGGGTAAATAAAATTGAACAATATTGTAAGATTTATGAAACGCACTAACTTGTGCTATTTTCAAAGATCCGGCCAATAATGGGCTTTGACAATCCAGAGGAACTGCTCAAAAACCGGCGCACACAGAATCTTCGCTCATTGGTGAATGAAGAATGAGTGTAACTCCAATACCACCAGCAGCACAAGTTTCATCATTTTGATGGAAGGTTCTTTCAATTGATCAGGAACAGTATATGAACTGCCGCCTTGAAAGACAGAAACAAATATTTTTTTTGAATCTCAAGGCTTACTCTGAATCGTTGAAAAGGAATCATTTCCATGAAACATAACAGGTGAAAATGACTAGTGGAAATTAAAATTTCCCAGCAGCTTGTAACATTGCCGAGTTGAGGCGAGATCAAACTGAATAATTCTTTATCTAATTCGACAGAATCTGAAATCGATAAGTTGACTTCTCTCAGTTTTATGGCAAGTAAAAAATTATGATCACTAATTAATTGCCTAAAAGTGGTTTGTCTTTGATTATTGAGAGGAATAGTATGTGATGAATGAAACAATGAATTTTTAAGACGGACAGCGCGTTACAATTTAATTGCACTAGGGAAAGCGTCAGAAATTAGGCTGTTTCAAGTATAAGGAAAAGTAGAATTAACCAAAATATTCCGCGACATGGCCGTAAAAAGAGGTTGTAGATTAATATTGAATGAAAGAGCATTGAAGGAAGACTTTGAATAAACGTTCCGGTACGATATTGGCGCTTCCGTGGAGTTAAGGTAAAATTAATTGGGAAAACGGTCTGAGAAACGTTGTTTTGCTACCGTAACTGACTGAGTCAGATCTTTTTCAATGACAATTTCAATGAATCGACATTCATGACATCAGTTGACCAGTAGTTGGCCCAATCAATACAGGGAAAACTGAAATCCCCTATAAGATAAACATCATAATCACAACCGTAACAAAACTGAACCAGTAACAATTCGAATTTAGTTTAGTAGGACGGAATACAAGCCAATAAGTTAGAGATGTTCACTGAATAGATTGAAGATTTTTGCGGGTTGTAGATAAGCAGAAAAAGGGACAGTTTCTGACATAAGACATCGCAAGAAATAGCAAAATTGAAAAAATTGAAGTGAGAAATGGTAATATCACCAAATTTGATGGCTGAGTTAGAGGATTGTGCAATCAGCAGGCCACCATGCTGGCGACGTTCACGACCTAATTTGACAATAGTATTAAAGGAAGAACCAAAAACTATTTCAGAGTTAACGATGACCGTATTTAATCAAGTTTTGATGAGAAACATTAAGGAGATGGAGTTCAAAGCGCATGGTTTCAAAATTTCTTAGCGTTTATCTAGAGAGCATATTGATTGACAGTTATTAAATGGGAGAACCATTTTGGAGGACATTTATAAGTGTGGGTGTCACAAGTATATAAAAAAGATGTACTAAAAACCTTGGGTTTCAAGGTTAAAGATATAGTTTAAAACTTGATTTATTACCTGATTTATAGCTGACACAAGGTTGATAGGTGTCAGAAAAGAAAATAGACCTTTGAGTAGACAAAGCTCGGGCTTCGAGCCAAATCAACGAAACTGACATTTCTTTGTTGACTTGGTTAATTTACCACGATGATATAACTGATATTGGGCACCAACCAAAGCGAGGATGAAATCCGTTCATAGAACACCAAACTTATAATTAGAGCTAACCACTCTATTAATTCTTAAAATTCTTTAAATCAACCTTTCTTCACTTTAATCTACCTAATAATTTAACTTCTAACTTTGCATTTTAAACAATTTCCACGCTCAAGTAGCCAAAAATATAGGGTATTGCGCACGGGTGGCTACTATCGTGGCAACAGAGATTAATAGTAAATAGAAAACCACCACCCAATAATATTGAGCATTGTACTAATTTCTAAAAGAAAACTATTTTTTTGGTTGAAAATCAACTTTCGACACGAGTCTGATGTCGTAACATCACGACCCGAAAGAGGAATTTTGAACTGGTGTCGGGATTCAACAAGGAACACTGCCGCCTTCGGACTTTCAAAAGAGTACTGCCTAAAATTTCGAATAGTGTAAATCAGTTCGTTCATGCTTTTTCGATAATAAAATAGCTTCCAAATTCAAGCCTATTTGAATTTGACATAATTTGACTTAAAATACTCCATATAATCTCAAGTTTTTTTTTAAATTTTAAGGGCTGCTGAGCTAGAGTGTCAAAAATGTGGTTTGGGTTCCGAACATAACTACTGAAATAATTTGAATAACAGCAGCCTTTAAATACAACTTGGATGGCGCGGCACCCATAAAAAACGCTGTTACATGAGCCTTTTACGGCTTCAAATGATTTTGAAAGTTATTTTACACACTTGTAGCTCTTGTCACCACTTCAGAAGTGCAAGGAAAAGAAACAGTAAACGGCGCCGAAACCAAAAATGATGAACGGCCGCTTTATCCTGCGTTAAGGCTACAAAAATGGCCTGTTGATTTCTATCGTACACTTTTGGAGGAAGCTAGGGAGAGCTATGAAGAGAAAAGCTTTCAGACAACATTACAATGAAAACCCTGTAGTTTTCAGGGGAAGCTAGCTGGCAGGGTCCAGCAGCCGGGTGAAAAATTAACAGAGTTTCTTGGTGATTCGCAAACTTTAGCATTGAACGCTACCCTCAGGAGTCTAATGAAATAAGAAAACATCTCATTTTGAGGGGATTCCTCGAAGGCATAGAAAATAGTCAGGCGCGACTCGACGTGGGAAAGAACTTGGGTGACGCTGATATGACATGACAACTCTTTAGAAAGAGCACTACATATTGAAGCAGTCATGAGAATTGAGTAGGAGGAAAATAAACCACGGGTTTCTGCCATACAGTGAAATGAAAATACCAACTAGTTCCCTCGATTAATGCCGATTAATGCGGATTAATCCCAAACATTGAAGACTAACCAATCTAATATGCAAGATAATCAAAAGTTGTCAACGCAAGGAGTGAGGGCAATAGAGTGTCTTCGCGGAAGTGAGCGAAGTTCAAGAGAAAACGGAGATACAAATAGAAAAAATAATCGCTATAACCGAAGCAGCGCTGCAAATAGACGAACCAATTAAAACAGTAGAGCGCGGTCGCCAAGACCAGGAGAGAAGAACAGAAGCCGAGATCGGTCGCACAAGAGTTGTGCTGAGCAGTCAAAGACAGCGGCAAGTTTTGAGAAAGAAAAACATCGCCATTGCGGTCAGCGAAATCATGCATCTAAGGAATGCAAGAATTGTTTTGAATGTGGGAACCCAAATCATTTCAAACAAAATTGCCCGTATTTAAACTAGCTGAAGATGGCAGTGATTCATTTTCAGCTAGCTAAGTGAAAAATTTGCGTGGCGGAAACAGCCCTGTTTGTGGAGGCCTTGTTTGCCAAAATAATGATAAAAGACGAACTGATAATGGCCATAATTGATTGTGGAAGTAGTGTTAATCTTTTGAGGGCCTCACTCTACCAGCAACCAGGAGAACCGACCTCGATCAGAGTGTGCGAAAAAAATATAATTGCTGCCAACAGTAAGAAAACGCCTGTAAAAGAGTCAACAGCTATTTAGGTCCAACTTTAAAAATTTACATCTGAGATAACAGTTGAGTTTCTAGTGTCCAAATTTGAGATAACGCCTCGTTTAAATGGGCATGGAATTCATATATATTATTTACTGTATTTTAAAAAACGAAGACTTTTGCGGAAAAATCGGGAAAAAATTACAGTTGTCCCAATCACAACGGATTAATAAGAATCTGTTTTTAACTGTTGCAGAGGATCACGATTTACCTCGTCGCTGCGAAAGTTTCTTTAAATTCACAGTTGTCGATGAAGAAGGTAACAAAACACAACAAACAGAAATTATAGTCGAGCCCATGAAAGAGTTTGAAGACAAATCACATTTAATAATAGAGAAATCGCTGAGTAACGTGGTTGATGAGGTTGTATGGGTTCGAGTTTTGAACTTTGCATTACAGCAAAAGAATGTTCTTAAAAATGCGAGAATCGCATGTGCAGAAAACATAGAAAAAATTTCAAGAATACAATAAATAACCTGATAATAATACAAAACATAGAGATAAATTTGATTTTGAGAAGCATGTGAATGCAAGTTCAATGAGCTTCTCATGTGAGGAAATAACAAAAGCGAGGTCACTGCACAAAATATGAAGTAATATTTTCGCTAATTTCAAATGATATGGGATTTTGCGACCGAAGTTATCATAAAAAAAATTAAAAGGGATGCTGTGCCATTCAGACGTACATACCGCAGCATGAGCTTTGAGAAAAGAAAAGCCATGAAAAAAATTGTTGAAGACTTGGAACGAAACGACTTTGTCGAACCAACATATTCCGACTGGGCAGCAACATCATTACTTGTGCCAAAAAAGGATGGAACCTATCGCTTGGTTGTAGTCTATCGTGGTCGGTCTGAACAGACAAATTGAGAAAATGTACTTGTCGTGATAGTTTCAGATTGCAATCGAAGAAGAGAGTCAGAATTTAACAGCTTTTATAAAACCTCGGGGCTGTGTAAGTGGAAAAGACTCCCTATAGGACTAGCGTCTTTGACAGGAATTGGAGCAAGTCTTACCCAAAAACAAGGAACGGAAGATAACGTTATTGCATATGCTAGTAAGACTATTGCATATGCGAGTAAAAGTCAGCGAAAATATTCAGCAACTAAGCGGGAATGTCTTGCAATTGTTCATTTTACGAAACATTTTAGAAGCTATTAACTTGGTCAGCAATTTTCAGTTATATTGGACCACCGGGCTCTTGTCTCGATCAATAGTTTTGAAGAACCAGACAGTATGGTTGCAAGATGGATAAAAAACATGTACAATTTCACTTTGACATCAACCATAGAGCCGACGAAAAAATCCAACACGCTGATTGTCTGTCGCGCATAAACACAGAACGCTATTGTTTTGCTAACGCTATTGCGATGGACGCATAGCAAGACAATACCGATTATGGTAGTCGGGGTTGGCAATTGGCCAAACTGCAGAGAGTAAGGCGGCGAGATTCGCAGCAAAATAATAAAATACTCAAAGAAGTATACTCCTGCGTACTAAACAAAAAACGACCGGAACCACAGCAAATGAAAAATGGAGCATCAAAGGTGTTATGGAAATACTGGGTTCTGGGTTCATTATGCAAATCTTTGTCTCATAGACTGGATTTTGTATCGTAAACACCAAACAGAACTCAATTTGAGACTGTTTACCAAATGCTTGTACCATGGGAGAGTGTGTCCAACGTCCTAGCGCAGGTCACTTTGGGATTGAAAAAACACAACAAAGGGCTAGTGGAAGGTTTTATTGGCCGTGCATGAGAAGAGACGTAAGAAACTGGATAGAAAGCTGTGGCGTTTGCCTAAAAAGGAAAAGCACTAAGCAAAAACATCGCATTCACTCACAAAATGGAAACCTAGTCATCAATTTTGGCAAGTATCTCTTGATATCATGGGTCCACTTCCCGAGTCTCAGGGAAACAAGTACATTTTGCTTATCGGTGATCAATTAAGTAAGTGGTACGAAGCCGTAATTTTACCCAATCAAGAGCAAAAAACCGTATCAAGAGCGTTTGTTGAACACTGGATAGTGAGATTCGGCTGCCAGTCAATCTACACAGCGACCAAGGAGCAAACTTTATGTCAAAATTATTTTGTAGTCTTTGCAGTGAACTAAGAATTCAGAGGACATCAACAACGTCCTACCACTCACAAGGGAACGCGATGATTGAAAGAACAAAGCTGACAATAGAAAAATGACTCTCCGAATACATAGGCCAATATCAGCATGAGTGGACCAAATTTCTACCCCTAGCGATGATAACCTATCGAGCATCAATCCATAGTGCAACAAAATACAGCCCAGCAACTGTGGTACTGGGTTTTCCACTGTCGCTACCTATAGTCTGCATCTATAGCGTACCACAGACCGCAATATAAGCAACACCAAGTGACTATGTTTTCACAATGAAACAGACACTACAAGAAACGCATCAATTGATGAGAGAATATATGGATGTCAAACAAGAACGCCAGAAGACGTATTATGATTTCAGTAGGTATAGATCGAGCTATACAGTTGGCGAAGAAGTGTTGGTTTTCGACCCAACTGTAAGAAAAGGGAAACAAGAAAATTTACTTCCTTCTATAGAGGACCATACATAAAAGTAAAAATTATAAACTATTTGAGTTTCAAGGTAGAAGATAAAAAGACGAGGAAAGCTATTAAGATCCATTATGACCGACTGAAAAAAATATAAAACTCGAGAAAAACCATTCACAACTGAGCCTCAGGCGAAACGAAAAATAACAGTTAATGAGCAGAAGAATATTGAATTGAACAGCTCAGAAGATGATGATATAATTGAAATAAAATTATCCACAGACAGTGAAAGGAATCTAAACACAGAAAATCCAGGTGAAGCTGAGGATGCTAACGTTTCACTAAATGATACAAATGAAACGTTTTAGAATGAAGCTAAAGAATCAGAGCAAGAAACACCTACAGGGAGAGAGTAGGCAAACAAATTTGCCGAGGGAGGAGGTGCAACTTCTTCGAAAACTAAATAGTACACTAAAAAAGCAGCAGAAACAAAAAATCCAAAACCAGAAAAAAACCAAAAGAACATAGTAGTAAAACAAAAATAACTGAAGAAAAGATTAATAGTGATCCCAAGGCACCAAAAATGACTACAAGTTCTAGCAGCCGATTAAAATTGGTGCCTGAAAAATTAAAGAATTACTTTACTGAGCAAGATGAAGAGTACTTTAGCAGTCAGGAAACTGATGATTTTTTCGTTTCAGGAAAATTCAGAAAGAAAAAAATGGAACCGAAACGAAAGGCGAGTTCGTCCGGAGCATTGTGTGATAGAGTATCACAATGTTTGTATTTCCCATTGCTAGCTTTTTACGCTTCTCCATCACCTTGTATCAAACTATACGGTTATGGTAGCGACAATATCGTATCAACAAAGAACTATTCTCTAGATCAGAGTACAAACTGCGATAACAAAATTTAAGTATCGAAAACAATTGAAACAGGTAGTTTGATATATACTGAGGTTCAACCTGAGATAAAACCAAAACTTTGCATATATGAAGCAACATATACAATGTCTGCACTTGAAAAAAGCAACGTATATGACGATGTCGTTTTCTTCACAGAAAATTTAAGCCTACTAAAATCAATATACCCTTTAAATGGGGGAAGATTTGTAGGAAGGAATGAGGAAAATTGTAGAAACATTTGGCAGAACAAAAATTTTGTCATAAGGTTTTCAGGAGATATGAAATTTAAAGTCGACAAGTCGGTAACTGAGAAAATGTTACGACAGGCCGGCGAAACCACTTATTTCGGAGAGCATAGTCAAAGTTTCAAGGCAAAAAATGGGCGCAAAGGCGCAATGTATGCGGAGCCTGTAGAGTGGGTTTCACCTGCAGGAGAAAAACTATTTGGAAATGTGGTAATTAATGCAGAATTTACATGGGAACAATTTGGGGAAAACTGCTACAAAGAAACTTAATAAATTTTAAGGAACCCCTAGGTTTCTCGAAAATTGTTTTCATCAAAACCACATATTTTGAAGAGAACTTAGTAAACTTTTTTGTTTTGAAAATCAAGGTGAGCAACCATTTCAAACGATCAAACACTTTACTAAGGAGGACACTGCAAAAATATCTGGTAACAACAAGAAGACGTTTATCAGCGAAAAAATTTTACACGAAAACAAATATGAGGCTTTTGCTTTAGAAATCTTAGAGGAAAAAGCAATTAGTTTGTGTGGTAGTGGACTGCAGGTGAAAATAACTGCAGTTCCACGTGTTTTTTACTCCGGGGAAAGTTCAGAACTGAAAACTGGTAATCTTAAAATAACCATGGATTTGTTTCTCTCAAACATTGTTGACACCTTTTATTTCGAACTCAAAGAAAGAGAAATTTTTTTATAAATATTTTTTATCATAATTATACAATCGCTGCACGCAACCCGCTGTGCCCAAATGTTGTCAAAATAGAAGACGGCTGTTTTCAACAATATGGAGAAACGCTGAGGAAATTCAATCGTGAGATATATCAGTGGTCGGTGAATAGTAACTTAAATGAAAGTGATCAAAACCTTCATCGCTGCCTTTTCTCCACATCGGACATAAAACACTGCCAAATTGCTCGAACAGTTCGCCGTGATAGTATAGGAATTATCTGTCGGAAAGCATTCCGATATTCGGATGGAAAAAACAATCATGAAAATTTTATTAGTTGGAACGACCAGTTCCAACAGGAAATTTTTCTAGCAAATGAAATAAATTTTTTTTGGAATTTAAAAACCGGAATCTTTTACATTTGGTTAAAAGCGAAGGACATTGCTGTGTCAGTCTCAACAGTCTACCTCATTTTTCCATTTGTGAAATATTTTCCGAGATTGTTCATCTATTTAGGATTAATTATTAATGGAGCGACTTGGCATCAACTATTGTGGAACCTCGACTCCATACCAGGAACCAGTTAGTATAATCAATTACTCAAATTAATAATGAATCCGAGAACGAAATAAATGATTGAAGAAAAAGAGTCCTTAAAAGAGTCAGTTGTTTAAAAAAGGAAAGAGAGAAAAGTTGTCTTGAATTCAAGACCAAAAAAAGAAACGCCTCCATTTCAAGACCAAAAAAAAGAAACAGAAAAAAACAAAGAAACAGAAAAAACTTGTCTTGAGTTCAAGACCAAAAAATGAGGGAACGTCTCGAGATCGAAACCAAAAAATTTATTCTGAGTTCAAGGCCAAAAACAGAAGAAAGGACAACGTCTCGAGTTCTAGACCAAAAAATTGTCTTGTGTTCAAGACCAAAAAAAGGAGTGAAGGTCTTGAGATTAGAACCAAAAAATTTGTCTGGAGTTCAAGTCCAAAAAAAGAAGAAAGGACAACGTCTCGAGACCAAAAAAAACTGTCTTGAGTTCATTGAGTTCAAGACCAAAAACAAAAAAAAATCTTGAGTTCAAGATTGAACATATCAAGAAACTTTAGAAGCAAAAGGGATTTTTTAGTTCAATAGAGCGGGCAACGTGATTCCACAGATTGGTAATCATGTGTACTACATGCCAGAATTGTGGAAAGTTATTTCCGAAATTTTCCCAGGAGTGTACCGAGTGTAAATTTGTCTGTCGCGGACTCGGAAATTATCTACTCTAGAATTTCTGGCACCCACCAGTATTCGCTCGCGTGCTCTGCAGACTGAAGTTGAACTGCAAAACCAGTGCTCGTAGTTAGAGAAGTTGAAGAGTTCGACAGGAACTGGATGACCATTGCAACAAGACCAAAGAGGCAACGAAAGGAGAATTAGAAAAATTGAGAGCCGAGTGTGAGGCGTTACTAGATAACATAAAGGCAGCAGCAGCCAGAAAAGTTGAACAGGACCAATCCATTGAAGTATTGAAGCAAGAGTTTGCCAATTTGAAAGTATAAGCTGCTAAAAAAGGCGAAGACATCGCAAAAATGGAGAAAATGAATGACCAATTGAGGTCAGAGCTTGAGCAGCTGGAACACTTCAATCAGTTTTTGGCCACTTTAATAGGGAGGACCCTGCAAAAATTTCTGGTAACAACAAGACCACTTTTATCAGCGAGAAAATTTTACACGAAAACAAATCTGAAGATTTTGCTTTAGAAATCTTAGAGGAAAAAGCATTTAGTTTGTAAGGATAGTGGACTGCAGGTGAAAATAACTGGAGTTCCAGTTATTTTTTACCCCGGGGAAATTTGAAAAATGAAAACTGGTAATCTTAAAATAACCATGGGTCTGTTTCTCTCAAACGTTGTTGAAACGTTTTATTTCGAACTCAAAGAGATGGAAATTTTTTATAAATAGTTTGTATCATAATTATACAATCGCTGCATGCAACCCGCTGTACCCAAATGTTGTCAAAATGGAAGACGGCTGCTTTCAACAATACGGAGAAACGCTGAGGAAATTCAATCGTGAGATATATCAGTGGTCGGTGAATAGTAACTTAAATGAAAGTGATCAAAATCTTCATCGCAGCCTTTTCTCCACATCGGACATAAAACAGTGCCAAATTGCTCGAACAATTCGCCATAATAGCATAGGAATTATCAGTTGGAAAGCATTCCGATATTCGGATGGAAAATACAATCATGAAAATTTTAATAACTGGAACGACCAGTTTCAACGGGAAATTTTTCTGGCAAACGAAATAACATTTTTTTGCATTTTAAAAACCGGAATCTTTTACATTTGGTTAAAAGCGAAGGACATTGCTGTGTCAGTCTCAACAGTCTACCTCAATTTTCCATTTGTTAAAAAATTTCCGAGATTGTTCATCTATTTAGGATTAGTTATCAATGGAGCTACTTGGCAACAACTATTGTGGAACTCTGACTCCATACCGGGAACCCGTTGGTATAATCAATTACTCAAATTAATAAACGAACCCCGAGAACGAAATAATTGATTGAAGAAAAAGAATCCTTAAAAGAGGCAGTTGTTTACAAAAGGAAAGAGAGAAAAGTGGTCTGGAGTTTAAGACCAAAAAAAAAACAAACGCCTCGAATTCATGACCAAAAAAAAGAAAAAGAAAAAACAAAGAAACAGAAAAAACTTGTCTTGAGTTCAAGACCAAAAAAATGAGGGAACGACTCGAGATTGAAACCAAAAAATTTATCCTGAGTTCAAGGCCAAAAACAGAAGAAAGGACAACGTCTCGAGTTCTAGACCAAAAAATTGTCTTGAGTTCAAGACCAAAAAATGAGGGCACGTCTCGAGATCGAAACCAAAAAATTTATCCTGAGTTCAAGGCCAAAAAAAGAAGAAAGGACAGTGTCTCGAGTTCGAGACCAAAAAAATTGTCTTGAATTCAAGACCAAAAAAGAAAAAAAAACAAAAAATCTTGAGTTCAAGACTGAACGTATCGAGAATTTTTAGAAGCAAAAGGAATTTTTTAATTCAATATATCGGGCAACGTGATTCCACAGATTGGTGAATATGTGTACTACATGCCAGTATTGTGAAAAGTTGTTTCCGAAATTTCCCCAGGAGTGTACCGAGGGTAACTTTGTCTGTCGCGGACTAGGAAATTATCTACGCTAGAACTTCGGGCACCCACCAGTTTTCGCTCGCGTGCTCTGCAAACTGAAGTTGAACTGCAAAACCAGTGCTCGCAGTTAGAGAAGTTGAAGAGTTCGACAGGAACTGGATGACCATTGCAACAAGACCAAAGAGGCAACAAACGAAGTATTGGGCAAATTGAGAGCCGAGTGTCAGACGTTACTAGATAATATAAAGGCAGCAGCAGCCAGAAATGCAGAAAAGGAGCAATCAATTGAAGTATTGAAGCAAGAGTTGGCCAATTTGAAGGAGCTTAAAAGAGCTGCTAAAAAAGGCGGAGACATCGCAAAAATGGAGAAAATGAATGACCAATTGAGGTCAGAGCTTGAGCAGCTGGAACACTTCAATCAGTTTTTGGCCCACGAATGCCAAATAAAAGATTCTGTCATTGACAGACAAAAAGCTACTCTTAGAAACGAAAAAGTCAAAACAGAGGCCACGGAGAAATCTTTATTCGGGATTCGAAACAAAAACATTATGAACCGGCCTTCAACGCTATATGAGATTTTTTTGGTTGAAAAGTTCTGCTTCAAGAAATCAACTCAAGAAACACTACCACAAAATGAGCCTGTTGACGCACCCTGATGCTGGTGGAGGCGAAGAGTTCTTCAAGACCATCAACCGGGCATATCAAATTCTGACAAACGATGCGGCACCGGAAGCGTACAACATATTTGGAATTGACGAGGCAGAAAATTTATGAACAACGAAAACTGATAATCAAACTGTCCATGTAAAACTACAAACTTTTTTTATAGTAAGACTTGCATAAAACAAGATATATGGATTAAAATATTGTTTGATTTTGAGTGGGGGAGCAATCTATTCTTGTTAAAAGGGGCCTGTATGAGTGTCAGACGTATAATAAAAATGTACTAAAGACCTTGTGTTTCCAGGTCAAATATTTAACTTCAAACTTGATTTATTACCTGATTTATGGCTGACACAATGTTGATAGGTGTCCAAAAGTAAAATAGACTTTTGATTAAACAAAGCTCTGGCTTCGAGCCAAATCAACGAAACTGACATGGCTTTGTTGACTTGGTTAATTTACCACGATGATAGAACTGCCATTGATACCGACCATATATCTTGTTCCGACGATATATTTTTTACCTACCATATATCTTGTACCGACCATATAATTTGATTTAATCCGTTCACTGGACACTAAACTATTAACTTTGCACTTTAAACAAGTACCACGCTCAATTAGCCAGACATAGAGTATTGCGCACGGGAGGCAACTACAGAAGTATGTAGTCAATTGGTTGCTATCTCAACAAGCGTATATTGTAGTACAATTTTAGGTTCCTGATCTGAAAGTCGGACCATATATCTGGTCGGACCATATATCTTGATTTAATCCGTTCATTGAACACTAAACTTATCATCAGAGATAACCACTCTAAAAAATCCTAATTCATATAAACCAACCTTTCTTCGCATTGATCTACTTAATAATTTAACTATTAACTTTGCACTTAAAACAAGTACCACGCTCAATTAGCCAAAGACATAGAGTATTGCGCACGGGAGGCAACTACATAAGCATGTAGTCAATTGGTTGCTATATCAACAAGCGTATATTGTAGTATAATTTTAAGTTCCTGATCTGAAAGTCTTGTCTATATTGTCCCTCAACTGTGACCATATGGTAACCTTTAGTCAGAACAGCTTTTTCCAATTGAAAATCTGCGGAAAATAAAAACTTTTTGATGTACACCGGATGTTTGCAATTCTGTAAACAATGACTACGGGCAAAACAGTTTTCCATAAAATAAAAATTTGATGTTGTAACAAGAATAGGACGACAACGTCTTTGACTAGAAGGAATATTATCGTTGTGTCGTTTCGCAATCTTGCCAAGCCGCCGGATGGTCAAGATAATTCCGCCAGCTTGGACATATGTTCAACTAAGCATATGTTAAACTAAGTCCCGACGCGCTTAAGTTCCCAGACGACATGAAAATCCTTGCGATTGGAAAAGATCATTGGACCATCCGGGAAGACCTAGACAGCATTGCAACGTGGGTCAGATCAAACAAGACGGAGCTGGCTCTGGACAAATGTGCTCAGATAACCTTTCGAGGGGAAAGGAAAAATTTTGATATTGTGGGTGAAGGTTTGGCAAATGCAGATACGACTTGCACAAAGACTTGGGAATTCACATCAAAGATGACCTGAGATGGAGTAAAAATATAGAAGAGCGATTCAGGAAAGCTAACAAAGTACTGTACCTCCTCAGACGAAACCAAGCAGTACAAGTTAAACCACTCATCAAACTTGGGCTTTACAAATCACTAATCCTACCCGTTTTGCTGTACGGCTTCACCTGCATAATTCCATCACGAAGCGAGCTACAAAACCTCGAACGCTTTCAGAAGAAAGCAGTGAAATGGATCACGGGAAACAAAGGAGTGAATTACAGCAGTCCACTTCGGCTGCTCAACATTCTCCCCTTGCCTATGTTTCTCCAATTGAACGACCTTCTACTTGCGAAAGTCATGCATGAAAGCCCGTACTGCATCGAACTACCTGACCTCACCAGCGCCAATGGACGCAAAAAGGAAGTCTTTCTTCTAGAAAAAAGAAGAACGGAAAAAGCTAGAATCGAATTCACCTTGCGAAACTGCAGACTCGCAAACCGATTAGAGAAATATATTGAATTCAGTAGACCTTACGGACTCAAGAAGAGACTGATAAACCTAATGTGCGAGTTGGTCAATAAACGATTTTGCAATAAGAACGTCTGCACTTGGCAAACCTTTTGCAACTGCCATAAACAAATGGACTCTATTTTAACAATGCAGAGAAGTAATTGTCAATTAAAGCTTAAATTGACTAACTAAAACGAATGTTTTCGAACATTGCGTTCATCGTCAGTTTTAAAAATTAAATGAAATCATTTACAAAGTATATAAACTTGTCTTTGACTATAAGTCGATATTAACAACTGACGAATGGGCATAAATCAGCCCTGCAGCAAACCCACTGAGAATCCCCAACAACAACAATTATCATCCCTCGAGTCCTTCTCAACCTGTTTGAAGTATGTTGATTCAGTTTCAATTAAACCTGTAATACCAAATTGAAGTGCAGTCGAATGCGCGGTGTTCTTGTTTCCAGTAACAATATCGTTGTAAGAGGGAAGCGCACTGTTGTCTGCTTCTTTGACATTATCATGCATAGTAGGAATTGAGTCTTTAATGAGTTGAGGTACCAATTCCGAGATAGAGGAGGACAACTTAGATTTGGAGTTCAGCAAATAAAGAATTTAACTTAGCTTCAGTTGGGGTATTCAAGCAGGTGTCGTTTTCAGCCAGACAGACATCGCAAATGCATTGAACGGTTGGTTTAGATCCAGCCAGCGTACTTCTTCAAGGGACAACAAGACACAGTCCCCATGAAACCATTTGTCACATGAGATACACCCGATCCCAGATTGGTTAATATACTTGACTAGCTTTGTGCAGGCTCCACATTTGACGGAGGTCTTGGAATTCAAGCGGGTAGGTCGTGGAAGAGTAGCCATACATATATGTGAATCTATTTAAAGAGCCCGCGACGGAAGTCGCGAGTCCACAACAACAATAATGGGAAAGATGCAGAGAAGTAATTGTCAATTAAAACTTAAATTGATTAACTAAAACGAACGTTTTCGAACATTGCGTTCATCGTCAGGTTTAAAAACTATATGAAATCATTTACAAAGTATATAAACTTGTCTTTGACTATAATTCTAAGAAATGAGTTAAAATAACATCGAATTTTTGAAATTATTTACAGTTAAAATCACATTTACAACATTCTATTTACACTTATTACACTAAAATTATTTCATTTTTTAATCCGGATTTTTATGAAAATCTCGGGTATAATGCTTTTCATTCCTGAAAAGGGATTTTTGATTTCATTCCTATCTGTTTTTATTTTTTACTTTTTGGGGTTGCCAAAATTTCGAATTAACATGTACCAGAATATTTTTTGAATTTCAAAAGTCAAATTTTTGTATTTGAAATAGTATTTCAATGTCTTTTCCCGTCCCCGATTCTCATCGCGCGTATTTAATTGCGGTTTCAGCTTTTTGATGTAAACCGCTCTTCTATTGTCATTAGTTTTTCAACCCCGCGACATGCATCAAGAATCTCCCATTTTACGTTATGCGTTGTACCACAACATTCAACAAGTTGTTTTCCAACAGGGGAATCCTTCTTTTGATGCTCTGAAATTCCAGTGGTAACATGTCGGCTGGTTTGGCCAACTTAGATGGAACTGCATCCATTACATGTAACTTTATATACCACATGGGATTTCAGATTCTTATCAAAAGGTGATTTCAGGGTGGGCAAGCAAGTTCTTAGCTTTCTTGTTGTGAAAATGATTTGAATATCAACAATTTTTTCAGTCTACTTGCAAAATTTTGAGTGATATTTCCTCTGTATTGAACAAAAAACCTACGTTTAGGCTCCCTATTGTTAAGACTTTTAACTTTTTTAAGGTGTTGTTCATTTTGGGGTGGTTTTGCTTTGACCTTTTCTTTCGTGACTATTTTATCCAACGTCTCAATAACAATACTGGAGGACCACTCCGTTGGGTTTTGATTTTCAGTCCAGATCTTAAGAGCTACATCAAAGGATTGCCAGTCACTGGTCGCATTAAAAATCCTATGCACAGTCCCTTGAATCACATTTCTCTTATGTTGTAACGGTGCACAGCTACGGAAATTTAGGATTATGCGGGTATCAGTTGATTTTTGATACCAATGACAGCTGAGTTTTCTATCTTCGTTTAGGTTTATGTTTAGATCTAGGAATGCCATGTGTCCACTTCCGTTTGGTGTCTGAATAGTGAATTGTAAGTTCTTATGAAGAGAATTTGCATACTCAAGGTAATCTAGAGGGTTCCCCTTTACCGTACACAATGTCATCCACATACCTCTTGAATAATTTCAATTCCAGTGTGTCCTCTTTTCTACCTTTTTCTGTACAATAGGAACAGATCAAACAATTTCCTGCATGGTCTGATATTCTGTGTCAGTGATACCTTGGCATTTTGCATGAAACCAGTTTTTGCATGATCCGCACTCGACTCCTTTCCCTCGGAAAGTAACGCGTCGGAAAGTAGCCTTTTGCAAAATTAGTCATTTTAAAGGAAAATCACTTTAAACGGTAACCTATTTCCAAGGCTACGATTGGATTTGATTTTTTCAGATATGTTATGTTTCCGGAAAGCAAGGAAAGAAATTCACAGTGCAGAATAGTTGCTGCTCGTGCGAAAAGACAAAAAGGTGACACGTTATGTGTCTGACATGCGTCAAAGCTGACTTCCCTGTAAGTTGTTTCTGGAACTCGTGTATATATGGATGTAGTTGATGTCTTGTAAATTTTAGTCATTTTTATTTATGAAAAATACTTTCCAATCCTAATAATGATGTTAAGCTATTTAAAAGATAAAAACAATATCTGTTCTTTTTATCAGATATCAGAGCGCATATTGAGTGCAGCAAACGTTGAGGAAGCGAAAGGGAACTTCAGAGCATGTGTGGGTTGTGGGCGGAGGGAATTGGTGGTGAAAAATTATGAGGAGAATGTGGAGAAGCTATCTCCCTCGTCTGTGCTATCAGGGTGTCATAACCACAACCAACAACAGAGCAGCAGATGTGTCAGGCGACGAACTGTCAGCTTCAACCGTACGATAATTAATTTAGCGAACTGCTACCAAAATCTTTACTAATATTCAATCCGTCACCACCAGCGTAATTGGTTCTGTGCGATCTCGGTGTAAATTAATTAGTAGAATTATCGTCCAACAACACAGTTTGTGTTTTGGACTTTGTTAAATGGAGATTGTTTGCCATCGTCAATGTTCATGAGAGATTACTCGTCCTTTTAATTTTGCGTTATATTTTAAGATGAGTGTGGAGCATGTGGTCACGTTGTTGCAGAGCACAGCTGTAGTGTCCTCGTAGACGGTCATTCACGTGAAGTAGACATGACATGTATGCTCTGCGGAACGTTCGAAGATATCTTCAACATCGACGAGGTCCGACCAGAAGCCATGACCAGATGACACATGCATAACTTATACACAACCTTGAAAACACACAAATACAGCCTCTTACAACACCTTAACTAATAGGCTAACGCCTGTCTGTTTGTTTTACAAGGCCGATACGATTTTTATCGTGCTTTCTATTGTTATCTAGCTTGCGCCACCCATTGAAATCTAAAATCAGGCTAAAACTTATTGATGATCTGGTACTGATCAAAAATAAGTGAATGATATCAGTGACTTTTTGCGTGGCAAAAACGAGTGTCTGAGATACAACTGTGGTGAAGCCAAGAAAAGCATGTTTTTGGAATGCATTTAAATAATGGTTCTCGGTGGGTACTGCTTTCTGCATATTGTAGAAATGCCCAAATTGTGATGAAAAAGGCTTGTTTGTAGTGCTATTTCTGTCGTATAACGGGTGCGGGTGACGTTTAATGGAATTATTCATTGCTCTCGAATGAGAATCATTTATTGTAAACGTGCCTTTTTCGACTCGAAGTGGAATATTGGTATTAAGGTTTTTTTACGACTCGAAGAGGAGTATTGAGATTCTACAGGTTTTTACGACTCGAAGAGGAGTATTGAGATTCTACAGGTTTTTTATAGCTGAAGTCATGACTTGAAATTTAAATTTGTTTTCGAACGTTGACTTCTGTTTTAGAACGTTGACTTCTGTGTTAGAACGTTGACTTCTGTTTTAGAACGTTGACGTCTGTTTTCCAACAATGGACTTTAAAAATAGCTGAGTTTCTAATGTATAGTAACTAAGGACTGATGGTAATTCAAGGTGAAAAGGTCATTTCGAAATTGTTTGGTTTCATATAAGTCCCTCCACAAGCTATCTAAGCCCCTCCCTGCCCAAACTACCCCCCCAAGACGTAATCTGGAGCTTACTTTTTATAGTAAACTGGAGTTTGTCCTATGGATGTCTCAAGAATAAATAGTATCTTAAAGCTTACCCGACTAATTAAAGTTCTATGTCTCTTAGTAGACAGTGCACTGGCCCGTAAGTCTAAACTTAGCTCAATATAATCAACAGCGGAGTAAAGAGAGAGAAATATGCCTTATTGTTAAATCAGGTCTGACTCGAATAGTAACCACCTAAAAGGGATAAAGATATCAGGGATACTGAGTAATTATTTAACCATTTAAACTAATCACATTTAAGTAATTCAGTCTTTAAATAACAAGTGTTCTTTTCTGATTATTGGATGTCAGCCAATGCTGGCTCCATCTTTCCGGGTTGCTGAATTTTTGTTTAGTCTCTTTGATATTTTCTGCTCTTCGCTCTTGATTTTTCTTCTGTTTTTCGGTTCTGTTGGTTTTTGTAAGTTATCCAGCAAGTCGTTACTTGTTTGGAGACTGAACGTCAACAACCACAAAGATTTCTATTCCATCAACCACTGGGTCGGCTACACCCATAGGATGCAATTCCAGTTCGGTGGTTCCAGTTGAGGTGACGTCGTTGAAATTCTCCTTCCAATGGACGACTTATCTGACTAGTATAAAGTCTTTGCTGTTAGGTGTTGAAGAAGCATACGTATTCTTGGAGTAATGCTTCTCTCTCGTCTGGGTGTCTAGAAAATTTGATGTCTTTGATAAGGCTAAATACAAAATGTTTAAGTGCTCTCAAACGAAATTTAGCTAATGCATTAGTCCTGTCGGTTTTTTAATGCAATTTTCAGCTCGACCAATTTTTCGTCTGATCCATTTGACTTTTAGTCCTCAGAAACGGGATAAACAGGTAGTGCCCAGCTGTCATTAAGTGCTCTTAGAGTCTTTCTTGATTGGCTCCCCACCCCACCTAACCACCTCCCACCCCAATACCTCCCCCCTACCTACCTACCTAACCACCCACATTTCTACCCCAAAAATAATTTTCAACCCCCTCATCTTGACCCCCTCGTCTACCATCGCCTCACATCTACCCCACACACACCTAACCCCGCCAACTATCCCCAGCCTACCTACCCACATTTATACCCAAATTGATTTTTTTACACTGGATAATGCTTTTTTCATATTTCTGCAGTAAGCAGGGTTAGATGAGTGAGTTTTTATTGCACGACGTTTCCTGTATTCTACTGACTGTTTTTTTTTAGCTAGAGCAAGCTTCATGACTTTTTGGCTTCTGTTTTTAAACTTTGGACTTGAACAGTAGCTCAGTTTTTCCCCCTCCCACACACGCGTGCGTACCCACCAGACCTACCCCCCCCCCCCCCCCCTCTTCGCCCAAAACTACCCCCTTCCAACTACCCATGTTTCTCACTAAAAATTGAATTTTTTTACACTGTATATTGTTTTTTTGTTTTGTTTTTCTGAAAAAAGGGTTATATAAAAGCTTCCAGTTCACGACTCTTCGAGTCGTTTCCGGTATTCTACTGGCTATGTTTTTGAAGCAGTTTTTTTTTGCTTGAACGTGTTTGCGCTTTTCTTATAGAATAATCTTTGACTTCTTAAGTGACTGTTTCAAGCACTTCTTGATTTTTGAGTGATTTCAATTGCTCTCACTCCGAAATAAAGTTTGTTGTTCAACCAAAACCAATTTTTAGAGATACGTTGACAAGTCTCTGATCGGCCAGTGGGTAAAGCATCTGCTGGATTGAAGGAAACGAATTCAGGAGGTCGGGGATCGAATCCGACCTTAGTCTAATGTTTTTGCACCCATCAAGAAAAATTTACACCCCGCCTGTCATTCGAGAGCATTTTTCCGACGTTAGTCGGTTTATGTTTATCATGTTAACTGTAAAGAACTATGTGATAGCTTTTTAAATTTTGGACGCTTAGCAATGAATTGCGATGATGCAGCGACTCTAAGCTAACAAAGATGCAGTATGTTTTCTACAAAGGTTGAAACTAAGATAGTGTTAACTTAATATTCTCTTGCTATCTAAAGCCCGAATTACTCTTTGTTTCCTGAGATCTGGTTTTCTCAGTTCTTCGAGTAGTGTTGAGTTGTAGGGTCTCTAATTGCTAATTGCACGTGTCTCCAAGTTTTAGCGACGAAAAAATTCGTACCCTGGGTTCTCTAAGTCTACTCCTCAATTTTTAAAATGTACTCGGTTGTTACAATGCCTAAGATGTACTAAAATTGCCTGTTTGTGAATATTTGGATAGAAATGACAAGCTCAAAACTCCGCATCTGATGTTTTCAAAATTTTGTTCCTTGGGCAACTTAGGATAATTTTGAGGCACGGTAGCTGTTGTAAACTTTATTTTCCATTATTAGCCTGCCAAATTGTTCACTCCAATAGTTGACATTATGAATGTGTCAATGAGTTTCTTTCCCAACCTTAAAAATGAAGTTTCTTAGTAGTTTACAATTGTTTTGAGCAACTTTTGAGTATATTTTTGAGTGCTGTTGCTTAAATGTTTTGTACGTTTTGATGCTGATATTGCTGATAACATGCACAAAAACTTGAAGACTCTGTAGCTAACAGAAGATATTGTAGTGTTGCTAATTTTGTTTTGTCTCCACTAATATGTCTGCATATATGGGTGTTAAACTGTCATCATTTGTTTAATACTTTGCAATAGTGGCTGATGCAGTATGTTCATTTAGAAAAGTTTGAAAAAAAATTTTAAAGAGTTTATTTTGTTTCTCAAATATTTTGCGAGGCTATTCATTGCTGTTTGAAAACAAGCTTCAGCGTTCGTTTGCGTTATACTCGAGTTTTGAATTGCGCGATGTAAGTGCGAAAAAACTGGCTTCTCTGCATCCATATCTGGGAACTGTATCCAAGCACAAAAGAATATTTTAAATCAACACGTGTTGCGATAATAGCAGTTGTATAAACTGCCAGTGTAATAAATTTTAATGCCCGATCGACACTGGAAAAACACTTCAGCATTAGACTACGAGTTTATCTTACTCTTTTATCGCCACTGTTACTAAGTAAACAGTGGCGATAAAAGAGTGGTGATAAACTCGTAGTCTAATGATGGAAACAGTTTAATAAACTTGTAGTCTAACAAAATTGTGTGGTGTGTGTGTGGGTAGTGTGTGCTTGCGTGCGTGTGTGTGTGTGTGTGTGTGTGTGTGTGTGTGCGTGCGTGCGTGGGTGCGTGCATGTGCGTTTGTGTGGGTGAGTGTGTGTTTGCGTGTGTGTGTGTGTGTGTGTGTGTGTGTGTGTGTGTGTGTGTGTGTGTGTGTGTGCGCGTGTACGTGTGGGGGTGCGTGTGTGTGCGTGTACGTGTGGGGGTGCGTGTATGTGTGAAAAAATATTTAATAGACAAAGTATTATTTTAAAATTTCATGGGAGCGCTCTCCTTTTCAAAGTTTTTATAGAAAGATTTTAATTTTTTTCCAGTTTTAGACAATAGAGGTCCAATCTAACCAAAACAATAAAGAATTAGGATGTAAGAACTGACAAAATTCAAGCAGAGCGCTAAAAATTTGTTTAGAAAAATAATTTAACCTATATTTTCCAGGAACTCTTAATCTAAGTTCTTCAAAAATACAGCACGCTGTAGTTAATTGCCGTTGTTTTGTTTACCCCAAAATATGTCCGAATAAAAACTGATACTCCTGATGTTCACGGAAACTATAGAAAACAGTTTTTACCGAAGAACAGAAAAGAGCAATTTTCGAACAAACCTTAATGCGTGAAAATTAGGGGTTCTATTGTAGATCGTTTTTAATAGCCGCGAAGCGATAGCGGCTATTATTGGGGACATCGTGGTTTTTTACAATTCAAAGAATTTGAATTTATTGGTGCGCTGTCTTTTTTTAAGATCTGTTTACACATTTTCATGATTTTGAAGTCAAATTTGAGCAATGATTTTGGTCACGCTGAAACAAGAAATTGAGCAAAAAAGCGAGTGGTTTTGCGGTGTGAAATTTCGCTCTAATTTTTAAGTAGAGTGAGAAAACGGTGAATGCACTAAACTTCTCTTTCTCGCAAGTGGTGTTTTGTTCACATGCGGCAATTTCTCTTTGGTTTTTTTTTTCAATTTTTTGGATCGGAATTTTTTCGCAATTAAATGGTTTTCCCAATCCATTCATAGTTCTTTCTAGGCCTAGTTTTTTGTTAGAATCAAATTGATTTTCTTTTTTGTTTTTATCTGATTTTTTGAAATACTTTTCCCAATTCACTGATCGTCCGTTCTAGGTCTAGTTTTTGTTTAGTCAATTAAAATTCTTTCAATTGTACGTCAGGACTTGTCCTGCTATGTTTTTTAATTCGTCGTCTCCGTCAATGATTCTTACCACCTGACTTCTTTGAATTGACTTTTTCAATGACTTCAGTGACTTATGCCTTGCAGTTAAGATTTGTGTGCGTGACGTCATTTCTGCTTATAGGTCTATTTCGTGACTTCTCTCAAAAATTGACTTCTGAACTCACTTATGAGCTTTAAATTTTGTGAACATAACTAGTTAAAGATCAATAGTGTCCGTCTAAGTAGTGTCAAACTTATATGCCCTAATTCTTGGGTGTTATTCTTGAGTTTTTGATATTCTAGGTCTAGTTTTTGTTTAGTCAATTAAATTTCTTTGAGTTGTACGCCAGGACTTATCCTGCTATATTTTTTAATTCGTCGTCTCCATCAATGATTCTTACAACCTGACTTCTTGGAATTGAACTTTTCAATGACTTCAGTGACTTCTACTGCTTTGCAGTTAAAAGTTGTGTGCGTGACGTCATTTCTGCTTTTAGGTCAATTTCGTGACTTATCTCAAAAATGTTTTCTGAACTCACTAATGAGCTTTAAACTTTGTGAAGATTAACTAGTTAAAGATCAATAATGTCCATCTAAGTAGTGTCAAACTTGAATGCCCTAATTCTTGAGTCTTGTTCTTGAGTTTTTGATTTGGAATATTAATTTTGAAAACGCTTTTATAGGGCTTTTTCATTATAGACCGTATGTGTCACAAATTTGACAGTCCGAATCTAACGCAAAATGTGATAGGTCTAGTGGTCTATTTTTAGCGAAAATTTTTAAGTACGACGAAGTAAAAAACATATCTGGAAGACTTCCGGAAACAACTCGGAGTACGAAATTGACTCCTCTAAACAACATAATAAGCCTCAACTGATTAAGCTACCTAATATGAAACAATAACAGAAAAATAACTGACAACAAAAATCGATAAAGAATCTAATAGGAAACTTCATTGAGCATTGCGACTCTAAAACAACTACCTACAAAAACCATTCGACACAGTTCTTATTCAATAAGTGACTGGCAACTGACAGAAAAAGCGACAAAATTTCAATATAGAGTGAACCAAGGAAAAGAAAAAGGAAGGTCAATGTAGAACATAGCCGGCAGATCGCCGGAAAATAGCCGCGATAGACGCTTGTGGCCTTTCATCAATTGAGACAACTAAAGAAATAAGATAGAAAGATCGACCACCAGTCCTTTTATGGACCACTTGACTTTTTGGGTTAGATTCGGACTGTCAATTTTATGACATATGGTCTATAACCGAAAAAAACCTAAAAAAGCTTCTTCAAAATTGACATTCGAAATTTGACAAAAAATTTGAACAAATTTATCCACAAAATGCTAAAAGGCTATATCCCGTCCAATATTTGGCAAACAAAATTAATGCTTTTGTTCAGGTACTTAACCAACTAACACCTTGAAACAAATTATTAAACGACAATAATTCAAGCAACCCTCTCTGACCTTCAATAGCAGCTTTAAGAGCAAAACCTATAGAAAATAGCTCCAAATTCATGATTGAACAAGAGAAACAACAGCCAGAAGCTTACTTTGAGCAAAAACTTTAAAATCGGCCAAAAATTGCTTAAACAAATCGGCCAAAATTTGGGGAGTTCTGCTTGAAGCACAGAGCTCACCAAATGCTATAAAAATTTGAATAAGAGCACAAAAACTGGTAAAAAGTAGTAAAACTTGGCAAAATAGCACAAAATTGAATTCAAAAAATCATTTTTTTCAGCTGCTCAAAAAAGATTACAAACGCACTATTACTAGTTTGGGTAAACGGTGCAGATATCTTTGACAGATAAGAACGGAGTTTAAACTAAAAAAAACTGCTTTAAAAATTGCGCAAGTGATAAAAAAAGCTCGAAATGAAAATTTCTTCAAACCAACTTTTCTCGCTCCACGCTCCCTCTCAATAATATAGCATGGACAGAAAAACACTCTCTCTTCTCTCACCTCTTCAGCAGTTTGACCTAAACACTTTGTTTTCATGCACTTCACTTCCAGTTTCAATTACACTCCAAAAAAATTACTGATCAAAAAAAGACGGCCCACCAATACTCCTCCTCGAGTCGTAAAAAAGGGCTATACGAGCAGGCTGAGAAGCTGAGGCGGCAAATAAACCTAAACCGACTAATGTCTCGAACGACTAATGTCTGGAATTGCTCCCGAACGACAGGCGAGGCAATTTATTTCAGGGCTGTAGCCTAGATAATTTTTTCTTTATGGGTGCAAAAACAGTCGCGCCGGGATTTGAACCATGGATCTCCCGATACCTCACCAGAAGCACTGCCAACTCGGCTCTCAGGACCTTTTTGTTGCTAAGCTGAAATCAATTTTATTTTAGCAACAAGCTTAACTTCGGAGTGAGCGTAATATAGATCACTTAGCAATGAAGAACGAAAGCGTGAAAGTCACCTGAGAAGTTGAAGAATGTTCTAGAAGAAAAGCCCGAAAACGGTCAAGCAAAAAATTTGCATAAAAAAGACCAACACGTTCACAGTTATTGCTACAAAGTTCTTTCGAGAGCAATTAATTATTATCATTGATTCCATTGAAACCCATCAATTCAGATCCAGAAAATTTAAAAAAAACGGTAAAAAAAGATGTTAAACTGCCCAATGTGAACAAAAAACTACTAGTGAAGAAGGGAGTTTTCTTCAAACATCGTTTTCTCACTCTACTTTGAAATCAGACTGAAAAATTTTTACGCCCCCAAATTACATGCTTTTTCGCTCCACTACCTGTTTCGTCACTCAAATTTGACTTCAAAAATCATGAAAACGTGTGAAGAGATCTTAGTAAATATATAGCCGGAAAACTCCGGAATCGACCGACTCGAAGTACATATTCATTCAGACACCAGCGAACTACTGATCAACCAAATTGTGCCTCTGTTCATTTATAGTTATTCTGAAACATCTGATAAATTTCTTCTCAAGTTGCAACTCTATTGGCAAAAAAACTTGCGGAAAAATAGTCCTTTTTCAAATTACAATTAGCAATAAGAAACTGCAAAACGGTACACACTGAGAAAAACGAGAACAAAGAAAACAATTTTTTCGTTTAAAAAGTTTCCTGCAAAATGCGGCTTCCAATCAACTACTCTGCAACAACCTTCTAAAATTTTTCTCTGCTCTATCAGTGACCAATCCAAGGCCTGCCTGCAGAGACATCTTAATCAACAATTGAAAACAAAAAAAAATGAAAACATAGCTGGCAAATCGCCAGAAAATAGCAGCAAGAGCTTCGTAGATCTGCAATCTCAAAAATAAAAAAAAACTAAAAAAATTTCTTTTCAGTAATTAGGAATCTGGTCAAATTGTTTCTGCTTCAATTAGATTCTCTTAATTAACCTTAAATTCGAGTGACACAAGCTCTCATGACCTTATCAAATTACCTGGAAAGTCAATATCAGGTGAGGGGTTACATTTGAGATGGATGTAAGTTACCTGTGGCCAAAAAGTTAATCACGTGAATGAACAAAAAAAACTTGCTTTACTTAGAATTAAAAATTTCGTCACGCACGCAGTTCAGTAGATATTGCATGAACGAATGAACAAAGAGCACATTTGAAGAAGTTGCGACGTCATTTGGTTGTAACAAAAATGTTTTATTTGCATCGGACAGTAAAAACCACTTCAAAACATAGAAACAATAGCCAAAATAGATGAGACATGCAGGTTTGGGTGAAAAAATTAGAGTTAAAATTGTTTAAAAATGCCTTGAAAAAGCCGCACGTTATTAAGAAATATCTCTCGCTTTGCTGAAATTTTGCACAATCACTTTCATTGCTCTTTTAGTATACTGCATAGACAAAAAGCCTTCTCTTGGCGCTCTAATGTTCACTTTTGTTCAGCAGATCGATCTAAACAATTGTTTTATTGTGCGGCATTTGACTTTGCATACTGTCAAAAATGAGGTCACAGATATAAAAAAATTATCACCAAAACTCTTCCAGTAAGAAAGGCAGCGACCCAATTCAATTCGAATTCTTTGAAACTAAAAACAAACGCGCTATAATAGCTAGCTGAGAAGATGAGGGTGGTTATAAACCGATATGAAAAACGTTAAAAAAATTGATGTTATAATTGCGCTTGTGAACGAAAAATTACTAGCGAGTAAGCGATTTTTGGTCAAACATCGTTTTCTCGCTCTACTTTGAAATCAGAGCAAAAAATATTTACGCTGCAAAACAGTTGCTTTTTTGCTCCACTTCTTGTTTCGACGTGATCAAAATTATTACTCAAATTTGACATCAAAAAATTTGAAAATCTGTTAACAGATCTCAAAAAAAGTTGACAGATCTCACAAAAACAGCCGGAAAACTCCGGAACAAACTCGAAGTACATATTCACTTAGACGACAGCCAACAACTCATCAAACAAATTGTCTGTTAAAACATGTTTAAAGATCTGATATATTTTCTTTCAAGTTGCAACACCGAAAACAATTATTGGCAAAAATTTTGCAGAAAAACAGTCAATATTCAAGTAACAAGAACCCATTAAAAAAATTTACAAAACGGTACAAACTATGAAAGCTGAGAATGAAAAAAATAGAATCTTCGTTCTTAAAAATTGCAAAGAAAAGCAAAATGCTGCCTCTCATCAATTGCTCAGCAACAATCCTCTAAAACTTTTCCCTGCTCTATCAGGTACCAATCCAAGGCCTGCCAGCAGATACATCTTAATCAACAACAAAAAAAATACAACATGAAAAACAGCTGACCGTTTTCCAGAAAATAGCCACAGGAGCTTCATAATCCACAGTCTTAAAAAGAAGGTTCAAACGAACTTAAAAAGAATTATCTTTATTAAATCTAAATCCTTTTAAATTTCTGCTGCTTCTATTAGCTTCTCTCAAAAAACTTTAAATTAAAGTAACACAAACTCAAATGACCTTATCTATTTAAAGTTTAGTAAAGTTAGTAAGTAAGTCAAATTGAGGAGGTCAATTTGAGTGAGGAGGTCAATTTAAGAGTGAGAAAAGTCAAAGGTGACCAAATTCTTAATCACGCTAATGAACAAACAAACCCGCTCCACTATGATTTAAAATGATATCACGCACGCAATTTAGTTGAAATAGCACAAAGAAATGAATAAAAATCAGATTTGAAAAAATGTGACCTCAAATGCTTAAAATAAAAAATCGATGACAAAACAAAAAACCAAGAAAAAAAACGAATATATCATATCCCCAGATATTGCTTTGCGGCTATTGAAAACTAACTGGAATGATTTATTATCTTATTTAAACTGCACTATTAAATATTGAATTGTCACCTCTTGGTAACAAAACTTATTTAATATCTGTCGATTAAATAGCAAACAAACAACTCTAGCAAAAAGCTAAAATCAAAGGAACTATGCAACAATTCTTTTAAAAAACAGACTAAATGTAGCCAAATTTTGACTAAAAGTATTCATTTTCATTAACGAACACAGCTCAGAATCAATATCTGTCAAGTCATAACATCACCAAATACACTACAAAAAACTAAGCTGAACCATATGCATAAACCGCTTAAAGTCAGAAAAGTTGCTCAAAAATGACAGACGACGCAATATAACTCAGGGGCTGTCGCCTAAATAAAATTCGCTATATGTGCGAAAAAATCAGCCGAAGGTAGGATTCAAAACCCGACCTCTAGAGTTCGATTCCCTCACAGCGACAGAGGCATTAACCACTCGGCTTTCAGGGCTTTGTTATCGGTTTTCTAACAATCAGTTTGTTTGAACTTAAAAATTTACTTCGAAGTGAGAACAACTGAAATCACTCAATAATGAAAAGTGCATGAAAGAGTCACTTCAGAAGTCAAAGATTCTAGAAGAAAAACGCAAAACCGTCAAGCAAAAAATTTGCATGAAACAGACACACACGTTTAGAATAATTGCTTTACATTCGAGAGCAATTCAAAACACCCAAATTGATATAAAAAATGAAGAAGACCTTAAAAAGTGCTAAAAAGCATTTCACAGGATAAAATGGCAAACTTTGCTCAAAATATCTAAAAGCGTACTATTTGCAACGCATTGTAAAAATTACTTCAAAACATAGCATTAACAGGCCAAATAGATGAAACAAGCAGCTTTGGCTGCAGAAGTTAGAGTTAAATCTTCAAAAAAAGCTTTGAAAAAGCCGCACGTTATCAAAAAATATCGCTCGCTTACCGGATATTTTGCACAATCACTTTTCTCGCTCTCTTATAATACTGCATGAACAAAAACCATTCCCTTTCGCTCTGATTCTCACTTCTGTTCAGCAGATTGACATAAACAATTGATTTCACCTGCGGCATTTCACTTTGCATACTGCGAAAAGAGAAGTCTCCGATATTAAAAAATAGATCACCATGACTCCTCTTCGAGTCGTAAAAAAGACAGCGTCCCAATACAATTCAAGTTCTTTGAATTGAAAAAATAGGAGAGCTATAAAAGCGGCCTGAAAAGATGAGGGCGGTTATTAATAAAAACGAAAATTTTATTTTTGATGTGAAAAGGAGGAAAACACCAAAATTTGCTCAAATGACTTTCAAATCGCCCAACTCTATGAACAACCGTTCCATTTTCTGGTAAATAAATGAGGCTCTAATTAGCCTTCCTTTAAAGGATTCTGAATGATTATATAGGGAATGATGATACATACAGACTGGCAAACTAATGCAATGTAGATATCTCCGATAGAGAGGACAGCATGCGGGATGTCGAGGACTCCGATACCAAGGGCAGCATTGCACACTATGAATATTGTAGCGAGTAGGGAAGTGTTGCCCCCCCCCCCCACCCTATCAACCAAGTGTCATTGTAGGATCTAAAGCAACACAGACAGTAAATAAGTGCAAAAGTTAACAAACCAATTTTATTACATGGCTTTTATTCAACGCTGGATCGCAATAGAGTACAGTAAGCATAATACTTTAAAAAAATAATTAAATTATTTCAAGCAGAGCAGCTTCAAATTTACGTGTACAAATGCAATCCCTATGTTAACTCCGAGCGAGTACAATTAGGCCGATATCCGTCTTCAAGTGTCTCCTTCAATTTAGGTTGTTGGCAAATCAAATTGAGTTGTTGACAGAACGAAACGACATGCAAACACAGTCATTGACTAAAGAGCTGAACTTTGTCTCCTTTTAAGACGGTAGAAATTTACATATGCAGCTTATGGCGAATTATAATTAGAAACAGATAAAATATCCCAATTAATCATTACTTGAATACGTGGCATATACGTGTTGCGCGAAGCACGAGTGATTCTTGACAAAAGATCTTGCAGGGGGGGCTTTTGTTGTCAACAGTTGCGGCAATTCACACTTCTTTCTCTTCCTCTCAAGAGGTTATTATGATCACGATTACCATATTTATCAAAAAATGCAACATTTGGTAATGAAGCTGAACAAAGCAAACCAAGTTCGTGTAAATCGTGGAACAGTATTTCATTATTGATGGACTAATTTTTGTAAAACAAATAGGAAACGTGGAAACTATGAGAATATAATGACACGCTTAAATTATGCGATTCCTGACACGCTGATTTGAGAGATACGGATAACAATGAGCTTTTGTTCTTTCGCGGTGGTATCGGTTAGTTTTCGAGCTCATTGTTATCAATTCATAACTGCACTTCAGTAGAAATTTTGGTAAGTGTTTATATTCAGTAATTTTTTTGCTTTCACCTCATTTTTTCTTTCCTCAAATTTCTTTATTGAACATTAACATATGTCTGCAAAGACAATTAAGATAATTGTCTTTTCAATGTTTCGTTTTAAAGTTCAGACGGTATTTGTAAACCTCCGTTGCAGTCAAATTCTAGAAAAAAATACTGATAAGAAAATCATTCAAAGCGGCTTTAAATTTATCTGGCAATGATTCCAAATATTTTTTTTTCAGGAGTTAAAATAGAATAAACATGAATCAGCAATTGATCACACTTTGTTCACTTTTTGTCCTCTTCTCCTACTGTCAACTCTCGAGTGCCAGACTATCGAGGGACGATTCAGATGACGAAAAGCCAGAAATAGACCCAGAGGACAAATGGACAGTGACTAAGACAGTGTACCTTGATTTCACAATTGACCTTGAACCCGCAGGTAGGGTGGCTATTGCCCTCTTTGGGGATGCTGCTCCCAACACTGTCAACAACTTTGCTGCTCTCGCCAAAGGCAACTACAGAGGCGATGTAAGCTGGCCATAAAAAACCCTAGTTGAGGGGTGGACTTTATGAAAAGACCTAAAAAGTCGACTGGGGGGGGGGGGGGGGGTTCCCTACCTTAAATACACGGTCGACTTCCTAGTAAGGATCGACCTCCTAGTAAGGGTTGACCTAAAGTCTTTTCATAAGTCGACCAGCGGTCTTTCCATACCCAATATCCATACCCAATATCGATTAAACTTTTCTTATACTTCTACTTAGAGAATACAATTTAGCGAAGCAGTGAGCCGAATGCATTTTACTACTACAACTACCATACTAATTTTTAAGAAGTATGCTGCTAGTGAAGTTGAACCTAAACAATCATTTTCCTTGTTACACAAGATATTGGAAGTTCCTCTCAAAAAGGAGTGTTTTCTGTCAAAATTATGAAAATCTTGGATAACTGAAATACAACAATATATCTTATTTACAAAACTATATTAATTTTGTAAAAATGTCGAACCAGCACTTCTACACAACTGAGAACCATATGGTCCGTTTCACTTCTCCCACAAAACATATCTTACTAAACATAAAATTGCATTAGGCTATAGAAATACGGCGAAAGACAAACAATTTCAATAGGTCGTCAGTAGTTGTACAACAGTTGTAAAAGGGGCATAATATTAACACTCTAAAAATCAGCTAAAAAGGGCATTACAATAATAAGAATAATCTAAACCCACCTAGAATGAACAATTTCTAAACAATATATTAACACTCTAGAAACAACTGAAATGACACCTTTTTATACTATTTACGCAAACTAACTAAAAATATTAACCATTATTACTGCCATCACTACTATCACTAATAATATTGCTGGCTGAAGACAATGCATGACAATTAATATCATAAACAGCATTAGCAAACATTAAGTTTAACAGAATTGACCAATAGGACCATTTTTTGATATCTATTATCAAATATATATAATATATGTTTTTGAATGATCTTAATTTTTTATTGAAATTCAAATTATCTTGAAATGCTTCATTACAATTGCTAGCTTTATAGTTATCTTCATTCTATCTTCAGGATAAATCTCAATTCCAATAATACGATAAAAGTCAGGTACATCAATATCACTGAATCTACTCGCATCATTAGTCTCTTCATTAACAATATTTTTCTCAAAACCAATAATAAGACATTGAGGTTTTTCCATGCCACTTTCCATTCCAAAGTCAAATAAGAAATAGTAACATTAGGAGCATTCTTATAAAAAGTGTTACGTTCATAATAACTAAAATCGATATTACTCTTTTTATTTAATCCTTCTTGGACAATTGTTTGATTATTTTTACTAAGAGCATTGAAGGTGCACATCGAGATATACTTCTTTTTTGTATATTACTATCTGCAGCTACTGCGGCAAAGGAACCCCCATTAATACCATTTACTCTATATACCGCTCTGTAATTATTGTTTCTCTTAAAACAGCTGTTTGATCTTTTTAGGCTCATTTCTTCTTTCACATTCATCTCCAACAAAACCAGATTCATTTCGATCATCATTACCTGTAATCAAATTGTATATTGATCAATTTTGGTCACAATAAGTTTTTGAATTTATTTCCTCCACTCGTTTTAAGTGGAACGGAATAATACAGGTAAACCACAAATTAAAAGTCAAATATTACCAATAAAAACGTAAATATCACCAGTATCATCTGATAATATAGACTGAATCTCTAAAAAGAATCATGTATATTTTAAAGGTTTTCTTCTCTTTTGAGTTTAATATTATTGTTGGAGTTAACAGTTTTCATTGTTTCCCGGTTTATTGGGTTGCATCAAGTATATCGATCAAATGTAGTTACAAGAAGTTGTATCAAGTGTAATGTCCATTTTTTAGTTTAAATCAATGCTTTTTTGTTTTAGATTATAAAAAACATGACAGCTTAATACTACTGGAAACTTAAAACGATTAACAAAGAGTTAGCGAACACCGAAAAAATGATTTTAAACCAAACTTTAGAATGTTGGAACTAAATTAAACGTTTAACTTCAACGAACCTATATTTATTATTTCAAAGTTAGGTTTAACTAGACTATCCGTTTATATTTCTACTTTCAAGTAACAGAAAAAATAGTCAAATGTTATATAAGAAGTTGACAATTTAAGAAACCAAATGGTTATAATGAAGCAATTGTTGATGGTTTTGATAATATACTTGATAATGTATCACCCGCAATGATTAATGTCACATTACCAGGATCTATCAACTATCTGAAAAAGTAGAGACAATAAGACAGCAAACCTTTAGTAATGTTATAATCGAAGCAAACAAGAATTAAATCAATTGTAATATGAAAGCAATACAGGGAGCAAATAGTTTTGATAAAGACAACTCAATAGGACAGGACCTATATCAGGATTCGTTAGGCAAATACCCCGCTATGGTAAAGACGCAGCAAAAAATGTTGATTTTGCGGGATTCAATGCAGTTATTATTTACAGCAATATAATATCAAGTGTTTCATTTGCAGTAATATAATATCAAGTGTATATATAAAATTGGTAAAGACAAGAACTTAATAAGCAATTTTACTTTGCTTGAATCACTTGGTTATATGAATAATTTTATTCCACCTATTTATTGTGTTATATCAAAACTTTACTAGGGATAGAATAGAGTACATCGAATTTAAGTGTTAAATATGAACATTGTAGACCAATTAATTTTACTGCAAATTTTATAAGTTTTAGTCTATAGTTGAGGCAGTTAACAGTAAATGCCTAGCAGCTTCGCTGATAGTTACCATTGACAATAAAAAACTCTCCTCACAGACAAATAATTGAAAGCATTGATTCCAATTGACTCTTGTTTTACTGTTATTATTCACAACTATTAAAATAACTATAAGAATTCAATTAGATGACTTATAACATTTTTTTAAAAAACCAAAATTTGCATATTCAGTCTCAAATTGACGTAAGAATTAACCATAAACATTTTAAAAATATTAACTCGTTTTTAAAATAGAGCAAACATATTAGAATTCTCTCTTACACTTCAACAATCTGTTGAAAATAGATTTTGGTAAAAAACCATAGTACCCGATATAAACACTAAAAAATTCTAGGTAAAATAATATCGTCATCAATGAAGTATTCTAGTGGATAAATTTATCCGGCAAAGATTCCATATATATTTTTTCAGGAGTTAAAATAGAATAAACATGAATCAGCAATTGATCACACTTTGTTCTTTTTTTGTCCTCTTCTCCTACTGTCAACTCTCGAGTGCCAAACTATCGAGGGACGATCTAGATGACTTAAAGCCAGAAATAGACCCAGAGGACAAATGGACAGTTACTAAGACAGTGTACCTTGATTTCACAATTGACCTTGAACCCGCAGGTAGGGTGGCTATTGCCCTTTTTGGGGATGCTGCTCCCAACACTGTCAACAATTTTGTTGCTCTCGCCAAAGGCAACTACAGAGGCGATGTAAGTTGGCCATAAAAAACCCTAGTTGAGAGGTGGACTTTATGAAAAGACCTAAAAATTCGACTGGGGGGTTCCCTACCTTAAATACACGGTCGACTTCCTAGTAAGGATCGACCTCCTAGTAAGGGTTGACCTAAAGTCTTTTCACAAGTCGACCAGCGGTCTTTACATACCCAATAGCCATACCCAATATCGATTTAAGTTTTCTTTCAGCTTCCTCAAGCTTCTTCTTATACTTCTACTTAGGCTAGAGAATACAATTTATCGGAGCAGTGAGCCGAATGCATTTTACTACTACAACTACCATACTAATTTTTAAGAAGTATGCTGCTAATGAAGTTGAACCTAAACAATCATTTTCCTTGTTACACAAGATATTGGAAGATCCTCTCAAAAAGAAGTGTTTTCTGTCAAAATTATGAAAATCTTGGAAAATTGAAACACAACCAAATATCTTATTTACAAAACTATATTAATTTTGTAAAAATGTCGAACCAGCGCCCCTACACAACTGAGAACCATATGGTCCGTTTCACTTCTCCCACAAAACATATCTTACTAAACATAAAATTGCATTAGGCTATAGAAATACGGCGAAAGACAAACAATTTCAATAAGTCGTCAGTAGTTGTACAACAGTTGTAAAAGGGGCATAATATTAACACTCTAAAAATCAGCTAAAATGGGCTTTACAATAATAAGAATAATCTAAACCCACCTAGAATGAACAATTTCTAAACAATATAATAACACTCTAGAAACAACTGAAATGACACCTTTTTATACTATTTAGGCAAACTAACTAAAAATATTAACCATTATTACTACCATCACTGAAGACAATGCATGACAATTAAAATCATTAACAGCATTAGCAAACATAAAGTTTAACAGAATTGACCAATAGGACCATTTTTTGATATCTATTATCAAATATATATAATATATGTTTTCAAATGATCTTAATTTTTTATTGAAATTCAAAATATATTGGAAGGCTTCATTACATTTGCTAGCTTTATTGTTATCTTCATTCTGTCTTCAGGATAAATCTCAATTCAAATAATACGATAAAATAATAATAATAAAGGTACATCAGTATCACTGAATCTACTCGCATCATTAGTCTCTTCATAAAAAATATTTTTCTCAAAACCAATAATAAGACATTGAGGTTTTTCCATGCCACTTTCCATTCCAGAGTCAAATAAGAAAAATTAACATTAGGAGCATTCTTATAAAATGTGTTACGTTCATAATAACTAAAATCGATTTTACTTTTTTTATTTAATCCTTCTTGGACAATTGTTTGATTATTTTTACTAAGAGCATTGAAGGTGCACATTGAGATTTATTTCTTCTTTTTGTATATTACTATCTGCAGCTACTGCGGCAAGGAACCCCCATTAATACCATTTACTCTATATACCGCTCTGTAATTATTGTTTCTCTTAAAACAGCTGTTTGATCTTTTTAGGCTCACTTCTTGTTTCACATTCATCTCCAAGAAAACCAGATTCATTTCGATCATCAGTACCTGTAATCAAATTGTATATTGATAAATTTTGGTCACAATAAGTTTTTGAATTTATTTCCTCCACTCGTTTTAAGTGGAACGGAATAATACAGGTAAGCCACAAATTAAAAGTCAAATATTATCAATAAAAACGTAAATGTCACCAGTATCATCTGATAATATAGACTAAATCTCTAAAAAAAATCATGTATATTTTCTTCTCTTTTGAGTTTAATATTAATGTTGGAGTTAACAGTTTTCATTGTTTCCGGTTTATTTGGTTGCATCAAGTGTATCGATCAAATGTAGTTACAAGAAGTTGTATCAAGTGTAATGTCCATTTTTTAGTTTAAATCAATGCTTTTTTGTTTTAGACTATAAAAAAGATGACAGCTTAATACCACTGGAAACTTAAAATGATTAACAAAGAGTTAGCGAACACCGAAAATATGATTTTAAACCAAACTTTAGAATGTTGGAACTAAATTAAACGTTTAACTTCAACGAACCTATATTTAATTTTTCAAAGTTAGGTTTAACTAGACTATTCGTTTATAATTCTACTTTCAAGTAACAGAAAAAATAGTCAAATGTTATATAAGAAGTTGACAATTTAAGAAACCAAATGGCTATAATGAAGCAATTGTTGATGGTTTTGATAATGTACTTGATTATGTATCACCCGCAATGATTAATGTCACATTACCAGGATCTATCAACTATCTGAAAAAGTAGAGACAATAAGACAGCAAACCTTTAGTAATGTTATAATAGAAGCAAACAAGAATTAAATCAATTGTAAGATGAAAGCAATACAGGGAGCAAATAGTTTTGATAAAGACAACTCAATAGGACAGGACCTATATCAGGATTCATTAGGCAAATACACCGCTATGGTAAAGACGCAGCAAAAAATGTTGATTTTGCGGGATTCAATGCAGTTATTATTTACCGTAATATAATATCAAGTGTATATATAAAATTGGTAAAGACAAAAATACAATAAGCAATTTTACTTTGCTTGAATCACTTGGTTACATGAATAATATTATTCCACCTATTTATTGTGTTATATCAAAACGTTACTAAGGATAGAATAGAGTAAATCGAATTTTAGTGTTAAAGATGAACATGGTAGACCAATTAATTTTACTGCAAATTTTATAAGTTTTAGTCTATAGTTGAGGCAGTTAACAGTAAATGCTTAGCAGCTTCGCTGATAGTTAACAATGAAAATAAAAAACTCTCCTCACAGACAAATAATTGAAAGCATTGATTCCAATTGACTCTTGTTTTACTGTTATTATCCACATCCATTAGAATAACTATAAGAATTCAATTAGATGACTTATAACATTTTTTTAAAAGACGAAAATTTGTATATTCAGTCTCAAATTGACGTAAGAATTAACCATAAACATTTTAAAAACATTAACTCGTTTTATAAATAGAGTAAACATATTAGAATTCTCTCTTACACTTCAACAATCTGTTGAAAATAGATTTTGGTAAAAAAAACAAATTACAGTTATTATGTCTACCAATAGAACCCGATAACACTAAAAAATTCTAGGTAAAATAAGATCGTCATCACCCATGTTAAAGTGCCATCCGGAAGTGACCTCTGATCAGACCAAGTTCAACGCACACGGTGTGTTCCCAGACCAAAATTACAGGGTCTGGGATTTGGTTCCAGCGCACAATAGAATGATCAGAGGTCACTTCGGTCGGGGGATGGTATGATCAGAGGTCACTTCGGTCGGGGGATGGTATGATCAGAGGTCACTTCGGTCTGGGGATGGTATGATCAGAGGTCACTTTGGTCTGGGGATGGTATGATCAGAAGTCCCTTCAGGATGGGAATGGTCTGATCAGAGGCGGATTCAAGCGCACATTAGTCTGATCAGAGACCATTTCGAGCGCAATTTTTTTTTGATTTTTTGTTTTTTTTACAGAGAGATGTAGGCTCTGTCAAGAGGCAACAAAAAGCAGCATTCTGATCACAGACAGATCTCGAGTCTCCTGTCTTTGATCAGAACCAAAGGGGTCCAACTGATTGAACATGTCAGTCCCCTTACAAGTAAATTTTGTTTAACTGTAGTATACGATGTTTTATATGGAAAGCTGTCTAAATTTATCCATTGAGTTGGAAATATGCACTAATGTATACTAAATAATTTTTTGCTCAGCAGTTGGGTTTTCTTTTCTTTAGCAATAATACTTTTAGACTGGTCTTTTCTTTAAATGAATATAATAATGCAAACATCATTTTGTATGAAATGAATATATTATAACAAAATTCGCGCGGTGAGGTGATTTTGAGCGCACAATAGTCTGATACGGAGTAACTTTTGAGCGCACAAGAGTCTGATCAGAAGTGATTTTGAGCGCACAATCGTCTGGATAAGGGTCTGGGTTCGAACTGGGCCATGGTCGCACAATCGTCTGGACAATGGTCTGATTATGGGCTGATCAGAGGTCCTTTCCCTCTGGGAAGGTCTGATCAGAGACAGTTTCGAGCGCACTTAGAGCGCACACGGTGTTTCAATCCCACTTTTGTCTGATCAGAGGATACTTTGGTCTGGGAGGGTCTGATCAGAGGTAACTTTCGTCTGGCACGGTCTGATCAGGGGTCACTTCCGGATGGCACCTCAACCTGGGCAATGAAGTATTCTAGTGAATAGTCTCGACCCTTTTTGGACTCAACAAGGTCAAGTTTACATTGATTAAAGCTACTCCGTCGATCACCGAAAGAGCTTTGCTCTTGGCATGTCAAGCTGCTACCTGAACAATCACCCTCAGTAACTATCGCTTCTTGTTGACGTTTGTTTTCTGTAAGAGTCACGTATATGTTGATTAGCTATTAATCAGCAAAATTTGATTCAATATCCGATTGAATTAAAGCCATGATATGTGTTTTTGTAAAAACAAAGGTGTTGTTTGTATACCATAGCTATCAAATTAATAGCTATCACCTTTAAATCTATCTCTACTTTTAACTAGAAACCATTAACTACATTTGAATCTAGATTAACAATTATTTTATGATTAACATCATCAACACTCAAGCCTCTGATCGCGCATCACATTTTCAACAGGAATAGAACCACATTTCTATTTCAATGCGATATTTTTCATAGCCTCTTTCATAATATAATAATTTTCACATAATCCTTAAAATGAAGAAATATCAAAATTCATATCCATTTTCTAATGTTTGAAAATGGGACTAGTATATAAAATGTTAAAAGTTTTATTGATTATAGCATTTACGCTTTTTTTTATCACACACCGGTTAAAAACTCTAAGTAGAAAGTAGTGGATAAAACAAGGAAACCAACCACCAGTAAAATTTGACCCTTTCTCCTAACGCTAATCGCGCATGTCGAATCGGGCCAAATTTTACTGCTTGTTGGTTTCCTTGTTTTATCCACTACTGTATTCACCACTATAAATACATATTACACGCACAAATTTGTGTACAAAAATGTACATTGCCAGTAAAATTTATGCATTTCATACGCTAATATCCAAAAGTTCTCAAAGCTAGTTTTAAGACTAATTTCATATCTAATAAGCCAATTTATATTGAAATAAATCAGGTTAATCATCTCACAAAGTTTTTTTTCAATAGAACCGAATGGACTGAAAATAACTCAAAATTGCTTAGAAATCGATAATAAGAAACAAGTTTTTTTAAAATTTTGACTTTACCCTTGGAGACGATTGATCTATGATGTTTAACTGAGTGATTCTATGTACCAGGTTACATTTTTTTGAGCCGAAACTTGAGAGGTCTTGTTAAAAGGTTGACTCACCTTTACCACGCTACGGCAGTATTGCTCGACCTTTCTTAATGGCAACTGTGGGGGAGGACGCAACTACAGAATGCTTGAACACGCTTAATTTTCATTTTTAAGCTCACTGAACTCTTAATAATCAGGTGAATATATTAATGTATTAACACTAAGGATATCAATATTAATGTATCATCTGTAGGGATATCAATATCAATATTAATATTAAATATATTTCTCAATAACCAATCACTTGTTTATCATTCATTAAAATTGTAGTTCTGTCATGCACCTAGATTGTAGCTGGCTATCCTTCTGAACTTCTGCCAAAAATATTGTAAGGAACTTTTTCCATTCTGAGTAGTAGTCTGTTGAGACTAGGATCCTTGGATAGCTTTCACATGCTTGAGAGAAGTTGATATAACTCTGGACAGTAGAGTAGGAATATCCTTTATCGTTCAGTAGTTGTTTCAGGGAATATCCTTATTGTTTTCTTGATGATTCTGTTTCACTTTCCCCCATATGTATCCTTTGTCAGAAATTGTCAGTAGACATAAACGATTCAGCTTTCCACCCATGTTATTGACTGTGGTGAGATAAGACTCAAATTCACCAACATTGAATGAATTCCTGAGTTTATCACGAAAAGATAAATATTTTGGCACTCTCATTTCAAACTTGTCCGGTGTATCCTGATGCTCGTAATTTAGTAGGTCCTTCTTGAACTTGAAGAGGAATAACTGGAAGAGTTCTATTTTAGTTCGTTTTCCTGTCTCACTTCCATGTTCGGCGGTGTTGTCGGGTATGTATTTGTTCTCCTTTCAAAATGTAATCATTTGAGTTGTTAAATTAGTCAACTCGTTTAGATTTTCTTCAGATAAAGAAGTGCTTGATAAAGCTCCAGTTATTAAAGTCTCGTCAATTGAAGAAAATTGTTTAAAATTTTTCGATAGTTTTTGTAGTTGAGTGAAACTCATGATGAATAGCCAAAAAGTGCCGTGGAGAATAAAGGTCCCAACATGGAGAATCATTCTAGAATATTCCTTTTTCTAGAATATTCTGACATGATTTTTAACTTAAAATTAGGTATCCTTTCCCAAGTAATTACCTGTTTGAAAGTAAAATAATAATTAAATGCTTCTATTAATGTGAATTCTTTGTATAATTTATTAAAAATTAAATAAAAATTTTAATAAATACTGACCTTACTAGCTATTCCTACTAGAATATAAGGGCATCTTATATTCGAAATTTTCACTGGTTTGATTTCATTCTGTTAGTGGTTGTGGCTTTCTTCGTCAATGGTGGCGGCCATTTTAGCATGACATGCACTTTTCATTCGATGTGTATTTCGATGTTGTACCCAGCTTGTTGACTTGATCTACTATTAGTGGTTGCTAAATGTGAAAGAAAGCTAATTTCACATAATTTTTTCATTTTAAAAAATTAATTTTTGTCCAAAAAAACAATTAATTCATAAATTTTCAAAATAAAGAGTGAAATCCCTCTTTTAAGAGCGAATCACTCTTTAAGAGCGAAATCGCCCCTATCGGAGTGATGCCCCAGTACAAAATCACTATCTATCGCGCTTAAAGAGTGAAATCCCTCTTTTTTAATTAATTTTTAAAATTATCTAAATATTTATAATATTTACAAGAACAACTTTCCTCAGTTTGGCCAATAAGAGATCTGTGAAACAGTTCCACTGTTCCACGTAGTGGCAACTTTATTGATCTGGGATCCGCTGATCTTTCAGTTAAATTTATACTAAATCCTCTAGTTAATTCTACATCTGGATGTTGTTTCTTTACATGAGCTCTTATCCCATCATATCTCACAACAGAAGGACAATATATAGACAATTAATTTTAGCTGAAGTACAATTTCTACATGTATACTCTCATCAAAATCAGTTAGTGGTTTTTCAGAGTTACATTTATTACAATTTCTAGTTAGACTTCGGTGTTAAAGTTAGAGTTAGAATTAGAGTTAATAATAGAGTTAGAGTTAGAGTTAATGCTAGAATTAGAGTTAGAGCTAATGGTAGAGTTAGAGTTAATGCTAGAGTTAGAGTTATAGTTAGAGTTAATGCTAGAGTTAGAGTTAGAGTTATAGTTAGAGTTAGAATTAATGCTAGAGTTAGAGTTAGAGTTAGAGCTAGAGTTAGAGTTATAGTTAGAGTTAATGCTAGAGTTAGAGTTAGAGTTATAGTTAGAGTTAGAGTTAATGCTAGAGTTTGAGTTAGAGTTAGAGCTAGAGTTAGAGTTAATGCTAGAGTTAGAGTTATAGTTAGAGTTAATGCTAGAGTTAGAGTTAGAGTTATAGTTAGAGTTAGAGTTAATGCTAGAGTTAGAGTTAGAGTTAGAGTTAGAGTTAATACTAGAGCTAGAGTTATATCCAGATTCATCTTTAAAAGAACAATCAGTTTTCATCGGTGAATTTGCAAACGAGCTTCGCTCGTGGTTAACCAAACAACTTTGTTGAGCAAGTTCCTTGATACAAATACCACTTAATGTTTTATCACCACATGCACTTTTACTAATTTTATCTTCATGACGTATTCAAAAATGAAAAGCTAAATTAAAAGGGAGTCTATATTTATGTTTACACTCTAAACATCTTATAACCATTTATAATTGGTCAAATTTCAATTATACCAAACATATTTAGCCAAGATTTCAATTACATCTTTAGTATTATCTTTAGACGCGACAAACTGTTAAATATTTCTTCCCCGTCGTATTGAGTGTAATAGTTTTATATCTTCTATCTAAAATCACTTAAAGGTCTAATTCCGTTTTATCTCTAACAATATCTATAATTTCTTCTCTAAATTCATCATTATTTCCATATAGTCTGTTTAAATACCTTCGTCCCTCTTTATTTAAAATTCCAGTCCCTTTATTTATATATTCTCCTTGTAGCTGCTTTTCTTCCCTATATCCAGAGTTAACAAATGTACTTGCTCTATTTAATATATTACTTGCACTCGTTGCCTCATGTCCAGCAGTTTTTATTGTTGTATCAGGACTCATATAGTTATATATCACTAAACAAGTACCTATAATTCCTATAATAGTTGATGCTAACCTAAAACCATCTGCTTTAACCATTTCTTTTGTTAAAACATCATTCTGTATTTTAATACCTTTTAATGTAAGAAATTTATTAAAATAGAAGTGATAATTATCATGATTAATAGTATTTATATCTGTAGCATTTATCATGAGTGGTTTCATATATGCTATAAGTTTGTTTTCATCTTGGCTTTCTAATTTATCTTTTAAACTAAGAGCTTTTAAATCAAGGAAACCAACTCTCGAGTCATATATAGTTCTATTCTTATCAATAAAAAAAGTATTCTCTTTCCTATTATATTTAATTATACCATAACGAAGTTCACCTGACATCCCGTCTGTACAATAATAATAGTTACTATTTAACTCACTAATTATTTTATTGAAGTTATGTTCACATTTATATATTTCATTAAAATTTTTAAATAGATCAGCTCCATTATAAGTTGTTAAATAAATAGTATCCGAACTCATTCTTGCTGTATTGATTATTTGGGCTGGTTTATGACACATTACAATCATTTGAAAATTATTATGTCTACCTTCTTTGAAATAATAAACTCTATCCTTATTTAACTTATCACCCATATCATCAAGTACTATTACACTATCTTTGAATTTAGACTTTTTTTGATGTGATCATATTTATATCGCATGTATTTAATCCAATATAAAACTCACCAGTCTCAGGATCTATCCAATCTCTATCATCTTTACATGCTATGATTATATTTTTAGCTTGCTTTTTTTTGGTTTTGGTTTTGGTCTTGGTTTCGGTTTTGATCGGTGTAGCCGCGTGGTTTACCACAGACGGAGTCTGTTCGCGGATCGTAACCACTTTGTGGATCCAAGTATAACTTTAAGTATTTTCTAATAAAATGTGTTTTGCCTGTACCAGTCCCACCATAAACAATAGTATGTAATGGTGACTTTTCATATTCAAATCTAACTAGACTCCTATTCATAAGCCCACCAAAGCTTTCTTCTAGTTTTGTATATTTACTTGGTATTGAATCATATATTAAATAACAAAGTCCACCAAGAAAATGAAAATTATAACTGCGCTACCCGTCTCCATTTTTATACCTATTAAAAATGCTTATCCTAACTTTTGAGGAATTCAATAATAAATTTAATATTGATAATAATGCTATGAGTGATATCAGAATAAAAGATATAGGAAAAGATATAAGTCTAACACCAATTGAAATAGTATTGAGAGATCAGAATCCAGATAACACAAGTGAACCTTACTTCAACATTATTGTGAATCTACATCCAACTGATGGTACACATTGGGTTTTAGTTATAAGAAGAGAAGATGGTCCTGTGTATTACCTCTATAGTTTTGGTGTTGAGACCCCACCATTATTTTTAGAAGAATATGTTGACCTAGGCTCTAATGAGAGAAAACAGCAATTTGATGAATCTTATTGTGGGGCGTATTGTTTATATATGATCTACCTTATTAATAGAGCAGTTAGAATTAACAATGCTTTGAATATTCTAGTTAATCAATGTAAATATCCAGGAATATATAATGATTGTTTTTGTTTAGGTTTTAGTAAAGATCTACGAAGTAGCTTTGCTAATAATGATAATGTTAATGATAATGATAATGTTAATGATAATGTTAATGATAATGATAATGATCTACGAAGTAGCTTTACTAATAATGATAATGATAATGATCTACGAGGTAGCTTTACTAATAATGCTAAAGATAATGATAGTGTTGAAGATAATGTTAATGATAAAAATAAAGATCTACGAAGTAGCTTTACTAATAATGATAATGATAATGATAATGATAATGATAATGATAATGATAATGATAATGATAATGATAATGATAATGATAATGATAATGATAATGATAATGATAATGATAATGATAATGATAATGATAATGATAATGATAATGATAAAGATAATGATAATGTTAATGATAAAGTTAAAGTTAATGATAATGATAATGATCTACGAAGTAGCTTTGCTAATAATGTTAATGATAATGATCTACGAAGTAGCTTTGCTAATGATGTTAATGATAATGATAATGTTAATGATAATGATAATGTTAATGATAATTTTATATATCTATTTGATGCAAACAACAAAGGGGTAAACCTAACAACAAAGAATTTCTTATTAACAATATCTCTGTAAATATAAAGGAAGACCTACAATCATGGCTAAATGATGATAATATAATTACTGAAGCTACAATCCCAGAGAACTTTAGATGTATAATATCTGGTCCTAGTGAATGTGGTAAGACATTCTTATTAAAAAAACTAGTTCAGGCTAGAATATACTTTGATAAGCTATACATCATTGGTCATACTGGTGATCAATATGAAGGTGTAGAGATTTATAATCGACGAAGTCGCATCTCTGTTGACGATAAAGCAGATGATGAGTTTGTTAAAGATATAAAAGATTTACCCTCTCCCGATCAACTACCCAAAGACTTAAAGAAACTAATGATATTCGATAATGATAGAGCCAAAGAACCAGTTATTAATGAATACTTTTGTAGGGGTAGACATAATAAATGCAATATGATTTATCTTAACCAAAATCTATTCACAATAGATAGACAGAGCGTTAGAGAGAATTGTAATCTATTTATTTTATTTGAACAAAGAGGTAAAGTCCTCATATCTATATATCAAGATTCCTTTATTAATGTTGAACTTAGTTATAATGGTTTTGCTAATATATCAAATAAGGTATGGAAAGAGCCTTATAATTACATTGTCATTGATATAACTAAAAAGAAAAATATTAATGGTAAACTAAGATTTAATTGGGATTGCAGAGTTTCGTAGTTTAGTTTAAGTTTAAGTTTATATCTACACCAGATGTAAAGTAAAGTTTAATACATCACCATTAAAGTATATAGAACTTCCATGCTCATCTTTAAAATGAAACTCGATATATTCTATTCTATCTTTAGTTTCATTTTGATACAAGATATCAGTTGTTATAATATTTATCAAGTAACCTGGTGGTTCTGTTAGAGTAAAAGTATATAGTATGTCTGTGTTATTCCCATTATCTTTAACACCAGATATCTCATTACAATGAATGTTAATAGTACTGAAACCCATAATATCAACAATTTTCTGAGATGTATTTTTACCTTGTTCATATACTAATTTTCTAAAGCCCAGTAATAGGGCTATTGAATTTTCTATGTCAAAGTTAATTGCACCTTGTTTTACTTCCATTAAACTTTTCATTGTATTCTTATCAGATTCTATTATAACATTACCATTAGTTTCCTCTTTTAGTAATTCTTCTATTTCGAATAATTCATATGCTCCTGATATAATACCTAAAATACGGGTATCTGACCATGTTTCACCCTTGATATCATATATGAATTGATTGTTCCTTCTATTCACATTAAACACCGAATTATAAAACGATAATCCAATTAAACCTAATTTTGATGAGTTAAGTATAGGTTCACTAAAGTTAAACTTTTCTGTTGGTTTTATCATTCTAAAGTTAAGTGTATGCTCTTCTTTAGTTTTACTTAGAGTTTCATTTATCTTTCGTAGTTCATATAAGATTAACGAAGTTGTATTTCCCGTGATTAAACTGTCAGTCATTTTATTGTATTCAAATATTAGATTATATTTATGGTGAAACATGGGCGGAGCCCCATAGTTATAATTATAGCTTTGGTTATATTTAAATATTAGATTATATTTATGGTTATAATTATAGCTTTGGCTATCCGCGAAGCGGTTACACCGATAGTTATAATTATATCTTTGGTTTTAGTCATAAATATAATTATAGTCTTAGTTATAATTAAAAGTTAAATTTTTATCTAATAAAAATGGATTTTAATTTGAATACAACTTGTGGTTATAATAATGATATACACAAAAGTAAGATTATAAAGTATAAACCAAATAATCTAGCAACAATGAATACGGTTAATACCAATATTAATATCATTCTCAATAGAGAAGAGAATCATTTAAATTTGCGTGATTCCTATCTAGAGATAGAGTTTGTTGTATTAGATGATGCTGGTGGAGTATATGCTAATGATGCTAATATCAGATAGTTAATTAAGGTTTGATTGCATTATTTAGTTCAGTTAAGCTTGAAACTAGTGGTGGTAGGACCATTGAATATGTAGATCATTGTCATCCTAATCTATTGATGTATAAGTTATTTACTAGTACTGATGATGAATACGAGATTGGTTTTGTTAGAAATTGAGGTAATAGAGATAGTCATCTTAAAGGTGCCCATTTTGCTGCAGAACGAGGTCATATGTATATGATGATTAAAATGAGCGATCTATTTGATTTTGTAAATGATTTAGAAAAGATTATATATGGTTTAGGATTTAAACTAATATTAAAAAGAAATAATAGTGATCTCTATTTAGAGTTAATGCTGGTTCTGGTGCTGTTGCTAATGATGCTAAGATAGAAATTAGAGATATATCTTGGTGTGTGCCTAGTATTGATCCTAGTAATGATAATAGAATTATTGTACAAAAAGGATTAAATAAAAAGAATAATATAGACTTCAGTTATTATGAAAGAAAGACATTTTATAAGAATGTACCCAATGCTACTAACTTCTTATTTGATCTAGGTATAGAAAGTGGGATGGAAAGACCACAATATATAATAGTTGGTTTTGAAAATAATAATGTTAATGAACAAACTCATGATGCATGTACATTTCATATGATGAATGCTACAGAATGTTATTGTAAGAATGGTAGCGACTTTTATCCTGAGGATAGAATGATTACTAATTAAGGTACTCATAATTATATTGAGGCTTTTAAAGAGATTGTTAGCTTTAATAAAGATTATAATGGGCTACCACATAATATAAAACCATATATAAATCATAGAACATTGAAAAGCTGTTATAAAATATATGTATTTGATACTAGATATCAAAGTGATCATATAGGTACACGACCAATACAACTTAATTTTAAACTGAGTGCTGCAGTTGCCGATGTTATATGTCGTGCATTAGTATTAACTAGAAAGGTTATTAGTGTGTATAGTGATGGAAATACGATGGTTTATATAGTATCATAATTATAATTATAACTAGGGCCCTAGTCATTATTTTAGATATATCTCTAGCTATAATCATCTGCGAAGCAGTTCTTGATAATGATAATTATAAATATAACTATTTCTTACTTGTCTTAATGGAGTCAGTGTTGACTTCCAACAAAAGGATTTAGAGACTTTATTTATGTTAATAAATAAAAACTAAGATACTCAACTCTGATTGGTTGAAAATATGGAAATACCTTTCCTTTAGATGTTTATCTGTTTACCCGTTGGTAACACAACACGCTACCCCTTTAGTCGGTACCAGTCATACCTGATATAATAATAAAGTATATTTCTCTCTCTCTACTCCGCTCTTGTTTTAGTATTGAGATATACGTTAGAATTTAGCATTGCGGCCGGTGCACTGTCTACTGAAGCTCAGATAGAAGAGTAACAGACTAGAGAATTAGAACTTTAGTTAGTCAGGTAAGCCTTAAGATTTGACTATATTCTTGAGACACCATAAGACAGAAGTAGAGTAACCTCTCAAGGTAACCCTATCTCAGCACACGTCTTATTTGGTGCGACCGGTGCCGGACTATATTGAAATAACAAATTTTCATCTTTTATTCTCCATAACGGAAAAATTAACAATTGAACAAAACAATCTCTAGATCTAACAAAATAATAGTAACAATGGCCAGTAGTTATCTACAACAAACAAATACTAACAATTTCCTAATACCGTTTACAATCTCTGATGATTGTCCGCTAGAAAACCGCGAGACAATACACAAAATACTAATAAATTTGAAGAATAACTTCTTCAAAGAAACAAAACATATACAACAAATCAGTATTCATAGAAACCACCTAGCACATTATTAATACTACTGGGTAGAGACCAACTTAACAAACATTATATATTCACATTAACAGATGAAACAAGAAACAAAAAAACGTTTTATAATTTTCAAAATGAAACAAAATTATCAGACATGTTTAAAACATTCTTGAAACGACATGAAAATTCTCAAGATAGATCAAAAATAACAGCAATACCAAATACAATATACGAATCACTCCGAAACACAATCGGATATTTGAACGAACAACAAAGACAAATACAGTCAGTAAACGATAGACTCAGAAATATTAAATTATAATAACTGGTTAACAAAAATTATTGAACTAAAAACAGAATTCAAAACAGCTACATTTGTCAGAATTAACATCATCTCAGAATTTACTTTCTTATTTTGGTTAGATAATTTTGAACACATCAACGAAAAACGAATAGAGTTTGGAGAAGCATTTCAAGAAGCGATTGAAAATCTGAATGAAGAATTTAGACACATCTGGGACGGTGAGTACTATTCACCACACTTCGAAAGTACAATAAAAGTATGTTCAGACAGTATAAATTACATACAAGGACTAGAAGATTATGTACAAATCACAGATCAAGGACAACTGGGTTCCTCATCGTTTAGCCTGTCAAAAACACTTACAACTACGCCAACACCAAAAGACGTTGAAATAAACACAAGTCTGCAAGCAAAACAAAAATCAACGATAAAACCAGACAAACCACTAACCTCAAAATTGTTTGGAAACCAACAAAATGTTGTAGACGAAATATATATTTCCGATTCAGATGAAAAAGAAAAAGAAATAAAATTTGGGAATTGGATACCACCAACGGTGAATCAGAGAGTTAGAAAGAAAACTCAACAAACGATGAACCAAGACTATATTAGAACCAATACATATATAAGCTCACTAAACGAAAACAATCATAATCACGATTTACATTGGGAACAACAAATGTACAATTATCATGATCTAAAAGACGAAATCACAGAAAAAGTAACAAATCATACAAATAAATTAATAGACAATATAGAAAACAAATTTAGACTAATAAACGAAAACATGGAAAGAAAGCAAGATGAAGCATTACAATCAATGTTTAACAGATTCGAAAGAACGATAAATGACATTAATATACAATACAATACACGAACAGAAAACAGAAATGTAGAAGACAATAAAATACAAAACAGACACGAGATTAGAACACGCAGATCAACACCAAGTACTATAAATTCAAATACAACAGAGGAAAGAGAAACAACGGTAACAGAACCTCCATTACCATTCTATAAACAATTAACATCAATGAGTATAAACGAAGAACCACAAATTGAACAAAACATAAGTAGCGGTTCAGTACCAACGACAATAAGACCATTTGATGGCACAGATCCAGCATATACTGTCGAAGAATATCTAAACAGTATAGTGGCAGCCATGATATTTAGCAGTGGCATAGAACCAGTAAACAAACCAGGACACCACCAATGGAAAGTAAAAAGAGCAGCCTTAATATTACACACACTACAAGGTCCAGCTCGAAAATGGTATTCAACTCTTCCGAGTGAAACCAAATTAGATTGGGAAACATTTTGCAAAGAATTCTCAGATATGTTCGATTCAGAAAAATCAAAACAACAAGCAGAAATAGTATTACAACAATTAAAAAAACATACAAACGAATCATTACGGTCACTTGCCATGAGAATAGAAACACTTGTCAAAACAGCATATTCATTATATACAGAAGATTATAGAAATAGTGTAATGAATCAAACATGCATAAGATGTTTGGATAATGAACTAAAAACGGCAGCCTTGAAAAAACATGCAAACCATAAACAAACACCAAGAGAACCAGAAATACCATTCAAAGCACTAGTTGACAAAATAGATCAAATGGACTTAACAAGAACAATAACGAACAATCATAAACGATTATATGAAATTAACCAAACTACAAATAACATTAATGACGACTTAAAACAAATTAACATAGCTTGTATAAACGACCTAAAGCAAAACGACTTGGAACAATTTGAAGGAACGATCTGTAACGTTCTAAATGGAATAAACAACACATACGATAGAAAAAATTTTAAAGGAAGACCAAAATTTGCTCTATTTTGTAGTTACTGTAGTTCACACGGTCACACAAAAGGCCGATGCTTTAAAAGACCAAGACTAGAAAGAATACCAAGACCAAAAGAAAAAACATTTTATGGTCACATTAGAAATAATCAAAATTTACCGAATAGAAGAATCGACTCAAACAATGTCAATGGAAGACAACTACCATCAACATCACCCGTGTACAACAGCTCAAGAAGCAGAACGCCATATAGACCACAATCAAGAAATAACTACAATAATATGTCAAATTATCAAAGAAACAGTGATTCTAATAACAAATATAATAATAGAAATACAAGTTACAATAGAAACAATTTCAATAGAAGTAGAACAAACAGCTACAACAGAAACAATAATTATACTAGATATAACAATATTGATCAAGCTCAAGATACACAAATCGCAGCCAATCAAGACACCAATAACCGTATAACAGAAATAATAATAATAGTAATAATAATTATAACAGACAAAGATTTGATAACAGAGATTCAAATAGAACTGATAGATACAGACAAAGATCAAATAGCAATAACAGACAATTTTCAAACAATAACAATAGAAATGATAGAAGAAATTCGTCACATCGAGAACAAAATAACAGACATCAATCAAAAGACGGAAGAACAGATGGAAACAAATATAACAATAAAAAAATAAAGGCAGAATAAATAATATAGAGACAGATAGACAAAACGAAGATCCACCTGGCATTGATGAATACGAATACACATCCGAATCATCAAATGAAGATCAAGAAATACTTGACAAATTTTACAACGCGAACGAAGACACATGAAATACTATAGTGAATGCGCTAGAAAGTAACCAACATGGATACTACCAATGTATCAGTGTAACAAATTCGAACAAGACTTTACAAAGCAAAAACCAGTATTTGAAGTTGATTTTCTCTGGACTCTGGAGCAACATTAAGCCTCTTAAAGGAAGACACCTGGAATGAAATAAAATACTACAACTCTGATATACATCTCGAACGAGCAAACAAAACACTAACAGCAGCAAATAATACAACCATAGAAACATTTGGAACAATAACTTTAAATCTAACACCAGATAGAATATCAAACAACAGAAATAAAATACAACACAACTTTAACATTCATTTTTTTGTTACCTAAGGTAATCACAACATACTCGGGACTCCATTCTTCAAGGAACATATAGAAACAATGAATGTAAGTACAAACAAATTAACAAAAAACACTAACACAACTCTAGATAAGGACATTACATTCTTCATGAACGGTACGAAAGGATACCCCTACTACTCTAGACTATATCCAATTTATAACAAAGAATCAATCTATCTCGAAAAAGAACAACATAGATGCATAACATTTCCGATACCCATCTTCAGAAAAATGGAAAAGTCAAACGGAAAAGCAATTTATAGTTCAAACTACTATTTCGAACCATTTAACAAGTATCACAATCTATCATTCACGGATATAAAAGATCTTTCAACAGAAAAAGAACACTTCATGGACATATTCTTAGTCAATAAAAATCAACACAAAATAACAATTAATGAAGGCTTAATTGGTTTTATGTATCAAAACATTACGTTCACAAATCATAACGAAGAAGTGTATCAGACTAATTCCATAGACTTATTTACAGCATTATATCACTTAACATATGAAAATGAAAATGATATCAACGAAATACTAAACATACAAGACAATGAAACAATTGAACAAGTAGCAACAATCGAAAGAAAACCAAATTTCAAATGCAAATTTAACATTAATAAATACACAGAATCAGAAAAAGAATTTATTCAAATGTTCGATTTTCAAAATTCACACTTAACCCAAAACGAATTCGAAAAAGTAGTAACAATCATATTAGATTACAGACAAGTCTACGCAACGACAAAATTTGACGTTGGAAAAACAAAAGTGAAGTTGAATCTACCTATAAAGAAAGATGCAATTTTCAAGAAACAAAGAATAAGCAAAGTACCAATACACTTAAGAGAACGAATCCAGAAATTACTGGACGTACTAAAGAAGTACGACATAATTGCACCAGTGAACAAAGAACAACTATCTACAGGAAATACATTCACAAATCCAGTAATTATATTTGGAAAAGGAGAATCATTGAAAATAGTACTAGATGCACGATACTTAAATAGCATGATTGATGAATCAAAGTGTAATTGGCCGATCGAACCTGTTGACGTCGCACTTACACGCATAAATGGATCAATATTCACAACAGCTGATCTCAATAGCACATACAACCAAATACCACTGGACGAAGAATCAATGAGATACACTCACTTTACAACTGGCAATGAACAATATTGCTTTAAACGTTTTTTTTACGGAATATCAATCGTACCCGCAGCATTTGCATCAATACTAACACATTTTCTTTATCCACTAATTCGTAAAGGAACAGTAATTACATACGTTGACGATATATTCATTCAAACAAACTCAAACGAACAAATGTACGAAACCCTCATCGAATATCATAAAGTACTCTTAAAAGAGAACCTAAAAGCAGCGCCTGATAAAACATACTTTATGTTGAAAAAAGTCAAATTTCTTGAACATATAATTGAAGATAAAAAAGTGAAACCACTGACATCAAGAATTGTCGGTTTTCAGAAACTAGAACCCCCAAAAAGTATGAAGGCATTACAAAGATACTTAGGAACAATTAACTTTCTTGCAAAATACGTATATGGCATGCAGCCAATATTACAACCTTTCTACAATCTTTTACACAAAGAAACTGATTTCAAATGGACACAAGAACATCAAAAAATTTTTGAACAGATAAAAAAAACAATAATATACAAGTTAGAATTAACAATGCCAGACACTACAAAACCATTTTACATCATAACAGATGCATCGAACACAGGCATTGGAGCAGCATTGCTACAACAGCAACCACCTGAAAAGAAAATGAAATTAGTATCAGCAAATTCTAGAATGTTCACACCTATAGAAATGCGACTATCTACATTAATCAGAGAATGCTCTGCAATCATTTTCGCATTAACAGAGTACGAATTCCTGTTAACAGGCTCAAATCACCCAATAGTACTATTTACAGACCATAAACCGATTATCTACCTATTTACACAAAAGAACAAACCAAACCATAGAGTTTATAGATTTCAATTAATATTAATGAAATTTCCAAACGTACACATAATTTGGACAGAAGGAAAAAACCTAGCCCTCCCTGACCTTCTCAGCAGAACAGTAGACGAAGAACATTTTACTAAAACACGCGACATAACAGTAGAACTACCAGAAAACATAAAATTCTTCTTTGCAAAGACACCATTCGCAAATAACCTAGAATGCAAATATAGCATATGCAATAATACAAATGACGAAAATAAAGATAGAACACATTACCCCATACTAGCTAACATCCACAACAATTACTTCGAAATTAATATCGACAAAAATGAATATCACCCAATATCATAGGAAAAGTATCACAAAGAGACAAAAACAAATCTGATACCAAAATACAAACCGAAAATAAAGAATTGGCAATCTCCAACGGTAGAGAAAGATTATCTCATTATTGAGAAAAATCAAAAAGGACCATACACAGTCCATCATGACGATGATTATCTTAGATTGATAAATAACATAAAAATACAACAAAAACAAAACTATGAAAATGCAAAAATATCAGACATTTTCTATGACGAAAAAACAAAAGTAACAGAGAAACTAATCAAAGAAACTTAAATATTAGACCCTGTACTTCACAAAGTGAAGATGTGGAAAAAAATAATAGTAAACCACATTCAGTAACAATGGACATACGTGGAAATAAAGGACTATTCGCATACTTCAGGAAATACAAATCGATCATCAATGATGAAAAGTCTGAAATAATCAAAATTTTGATAAATATTCATAAAAAGTCAATACAACGAATCTGTCTACCACTAACATTATTACTATGCACATTTTACGAGAACCATTGCCTAGACCTAGTAGGTCACACGGGACTCGAAAAAACAAAACGAAACATAATGGAAAAATACTATTTTCCAAACCTTACAACTTGGATAAAAGTACTAATTGCAGATTGTATACAATGTCAAACAAACAAAGTGTTTGCGAACACAAAATTGAAAAGTAAACAAGAACAACTAGCACCGACAAAAACTTTCTTTAACGAAATGATAATGATAGATACAAAAGGACCAATTTACCCTACATCGGAAGGAAATCACTACAACTTTGTCGTAGTTGATGCATTTTCACATTATGTTACTATAATGTGTGCACCAAAAAACAATGCACACTATGCATTTACAGCTTTAGTTGAACATTGGTTCATGAAATTCGGACTACCCGAAGAAATCCGATCTGACAACGGATCTGAGTACATCAATACAGAATTAACACATTTATGCAATTACTTCGAAATAAAGTTTAAACCAAGCACAACATATGCACCTTGGACAAACGCATTAGTGGAAGGGACAAATAGAATAATTGGACAATTTATTAGAACATTACTAAATGAAAAGTATAATAATTGGTCACGAAAGGCAAAATTCTTCCCATACGCGTACAACACACAATATCAAACACGACTAGGCATGTCACCTTATGAAGTCGTTTTCAGTCAAAAACCGAGAAAACCAACGAAAATTAAACTTGGAACAACAACGGATGAAATGGGTAACTGCAACCCATCGGATAAAAGTGCATGTAACACACAACCTACACATACACACTTGGAAAACCATTTCAGCCATCCAAAAATAGCAAAGTTACAAAAAGGAACATTTGCTAAATGGTTCCTCGATACAGAAAAACATTATAACGATACATATCGGTCAATAACAAAGATATTACAAAACAGAAAAAAAATAACAGATGAGATGAACATTCGATTCAGAACAGCAAAACCTCTAGAGAAAAATACTTTCGTATTAGTAACAAATCAACAACAAGTTGATGGCGTATCCAAGAAGCTGTTACCACTAAAAACGGGACCTTATCTTATAATAGATAAACCTACGGAAACAACATATATATTAAAAGATAACAATAAGGAACACATAACAATACATAGAAATCATATTGTACCGTACTATCCCAAGGAAAAACATATTAAAACAGAGTTACAAAACTATTTACTGACCAGTGAGATCCCAACATTAAAACAACCAAACACGTTAATTACAACAGAACCGAATATAAGAAGAACAGATAATACACACACTCACAATTGTAATCTTCGCAAGAAGAAAATAACATTAATAAAATAGTACATACTAATCAAATATCCTCAAAAATAATAGTAATAATAATAATAATAATAAAATACTAATAATAATGACAATGATATTATTTCTAAATAACAATAAATCCGATATTTATATAACTAATAACTATAAACCAATATCACTATATAATCAGAGAAATTATGAATGAAATCTATCCATTATAAATTCCACAGGTATAATATATCCTTTTCACTAACCAACAGATTCAATCATCAAATTGACATATCAAATGCATTCATATCATGCATCATTATATTCATTTAACACCCGTTCATATCTCTACCTACACCTATATAACAGTAAACACACTTTTTGCTACACTGAAACTACCCGATTCTATTATCTATTTTACTATTTCTACTATTAAAGAACGTTCAGCACTTCTACACTATTTAAGTACGTTCAGTATTTCTACAGTGGCACACATACCTAATCCGAAGTTTGTGTGCAAACCACCAACCACAGTAAAAGTATATTATAAAAAGACATTTATATTAACATATGAAAATATCAAAAGAACAAACATGATAAACATAAAAACGAAAATAAAAACTAAAAGGTGTTAACAGTCACCTAACCACCTAACCACTAACCTATTATACACATTTTACACATTTGTTCACATCCAGTAATGTAACAAAAAAATCTGCGAATCCGTCACATCTTAACCACCCTGACATTAACGTTTCATAAATACCTTTACAGAACAATAACCATTATAAATACCACCGTATAATTTAACACCTTCTAGTGGGAAAATTTATCAAAAACAACAAACATAAAAAAGGAATTTACTGTCTCGGACATATAATGTTCGGTCAACCGTTCCTGTAGAGAACACTGACAAATGACAACTTCAATCTTCTACTGTAACAAACTTCTGAATTCTTCATCATAACATTCTTCTGCAACCATCAGTAATTGGCTCACACTTACCAGTGATAAAACAATTAAAACAAATAACAAAGATTCAAATAACAAAACACCGAGCTTCCATATGGATATACTAACACTAATAGGTACTGATAGTAGCCCGTGAAACCCCTCACTATAGATATGACACAGGGTAATTTCTCATGTAAACAAAATTCAAAAAACAAAATTCAAAGAAACAAATGTAAATCTACATGTCCCGAAGCTTGAAACTGGAATAGACGTTTAGAGATTGTCAATATTGTGCGATAAACAATAACCAAATAACAAATAGACAAATGAAACAAATATTCAAATAACAAATCTAATCCTCTGAACAGGATAGAGGACTCACGGAATGGAATAGATAATTTGTAGAAATCAATATTCATGAATATGAAAACGGAGAATTAATGATACGACGAAAAGATACACAAAAAAGGAAATAACCAAAATAACACTAATCAAGGAAGAAATAGAACAAACAAAATTAAATGAAAGCTAAAAATAAACATATAAGTAACACGCGCAAAAGGAAATAACTTCCTCTTTTAAATAACTTCCACTTTTAGAAGAAGTAATTTGCTACAACCGCCCATGTAACAACTCATGTAACAGCACATATAACAGACATATTTCGGACAAAGTAAATATAAATGTAAAGCGAAAATAATTAACATTATGAACCCAAGTAATAATTGAATAAACCAGTAATTGAATAAATCAGTAATTGTAACAATCCAGGGCACTACAAATCCATCGCGACCCACTCGACAACGGATATATCTGAAACACAAAACATTTAAATCACAGTAATGTTATAACATATCACAAACAAATACTCATTACATAGTCAGCTAAACATCAACAGAGTAGATCTTAAATTAATCTCTCATCTAACCAGTGGTCATATAACATTCGACCATTTAACCTTCGACATTTTGGATATTTACCTATTATACACCATTCGTGTGTACATCAGACCTATGTACGTCATACTTATACATCATTAACAACCACGGACGTCATACATCTCATTAGTTGGAAACCGGACGTTATCAATCAACGTCATAAACATCATTAGTAAACCTCATTAGTGATAACAAAGGATCACTAAAATTTAACAGGAACCCCAATAACGGGAAGAAACGAACAAATTGATATCATCCTCAGTGGAGATAAAGGGATGTTAAAACAAGTTTACAGAGATTTACTGTCTCCTTGCATACGCAATTAGTAACATATATAAATGTTAAGCTAATTAACATTTTCGACACCGTGAACAAGATGGTGATTAACATGACAGATCTAACGAAGATCATTTAGCAGTTGAAGTTACCACTTCAAATGCACAAAAGCGATTTCAACATTGACGTTATTACTAAAACACACTAATTAATAGTTGCAGAATCTGCAACCACATTTCTCATTAACACCATTTGCACCAAATAACTTGGTATAGTTGGCGTCATCAGACACACCATTCAATAAAAAACTACTTCAAACTAAATGCTAACATGTAAAACAGTTACCAACATTAGTCTAATTAGAAGATACTGGCACCAACTTTAGACTAATGACCATCTTTAACACTAATCACATACCATGATAGAAGTTTGCCATCATACCGTCAAACACACTAATTACATACCACAAAACTAATTACAAGGGATACCTAATCGTACCAACAAAGTTGAAGAAAACTTCAGAACGAAACTTCAGATTCAAAATTTCGGAAACTAACAATCTAATTAAATCCAGAAATTAGTAAAATTGGCAACTTCAATACCCAAAAAAGAAAAACGGAAGATATGTTAATGTCACCAACATTGTAGAGAGCACCGAATATTTAAGTAAAAATCACAATTCCGATTTTGTCTTGTACAAATCACAACCTCTCTCAAATCAGAAAAATTTCTTCATTTTCAGCTAAGCTGATAGCAAAAGTTAAAACTAACTAAAACTCAGTTCCTAACCTAACACAAAATCTTAAAGTTCAAAATTCCAACTCAACAAAATCTCATCACCAATTGTAAAGACAATTCTTGACCAAGTCAGAATTTCATAAACAAGTTCTTGCCCCATTCTCAACCAGAACAGAATTTCAACCATTTCTTCAAAATCTAATTCCCTGTAATTTCTGAAATCATCCAGAGTAATTTTGTATAAACTGCTTTTAAATTTTTATCACATCCTTATCAATTTTCTACATAAGACGATTCGACAAACCAGGTAAACTGAATTATCTTCATTTCATTTCAGAAAGACTCATACATCATTATAGTCACCATCGTAATGAAATTCCACCTATGTTGTCAGTCTCAGAATTTTTAAATTCATTTAATAAGAACCAATTTGTCATAAAAATATCAGTCCAAATAGACCATTTTATTGAATTTGACTACCCATCTGGCAGTCATATACATTTTGATGACGATAGCGTTAAACTAACAAACTGTAAAGTATCAACTCAAGATTATCTCTTTATCATAGAAGGAACAACAAAAACTGGACAAGAGATAAAACTCTTTTGGGGAGAAAAACACTTTGATTTACTCAAAACACAGCACCGTGTACCGAAACAATCACAGAATTTGAAACACTGAAACAACAAATTAACACCAGAGAGTGTGTCAACTTAAACCAGTTACACACAGTTTTCCTTGTATTTTTAAAAAGGAAGCTATACACCTCATTGACAACAGAACAAAAAAGTAACAACTGTAATGATACCACTCATTGTTATAGTCATATATCAATAAAGCTTTCGCAAAATTTGATAGTGCGACACCGTTAAGTGTCAGTTACAACAGTAAATAACTGTCACTTTCCAGTGGAGCATTGTATCCAATTTACACTAACAATCACACTAACATCCACAAACAAATTAAAGACAAGTACAAATACAATAGTTTCAAAAATTGATTTGACAGAAGCATTAATAGCAACATATTTATTATTATCTAAAGCAATATTTTTCTTAACTATCTTTCTAGTACCGTGTATCGTAGTTATTTCCACGTACCTAGCTATAGTAACCATAACTGAAGTCGTACGAAATCATAGAGTAGTCTATGCAAGCCCACCCGTACAATAAAAACACCTCATGAATGAAATAAATTCTGATATATTCCACATATGCAAATCCCATATAGATATCATAGAACTCGAAATATTTAAGTTTAATAAAATCGCACTTATAATTTACTTCTTCATACGTATGTGTTTAAGTCTGATAGAATATTTTCTGCACCCATAAAAGTTGATCCTATTCCTGATATTGAAGAATCCATTTACTACACCCTACACTCACAAAAATTCTACTTACAAATAGGATTTCCAGAAAATTATCAATTATACGGTAACGTCATAATATATCAATTAAATCTCAGACTAGATCACAACGAAATTTGGATATCGAACCTAGGAGCACAAACACATCCACCAGGACAAGAATTAACACCACTCATTATTTTACAACCACCATTCATTAATCTTCCACCCCAAGGACCTGGCTCAGGAGCATAATAAATAGCCCGCAAAAATAGCGTCATCAAGCAATAAACAAAGTAACAATCACCCACAAAGACCACACCATAACGAAGTTACAGACTTAACAAATAATCCAACTTCACCAGAAATTGATGATACTTTAAACCCAGATAACGAAAACCCGTATACTGTACGACGGGAACGACCGGAAAGAAGAGAAATTCTAAGAGCACGACGTCGATCGTCATTATCATTTCCAACACAAGACTCAACATTAGTCTCATATGGATCAACAGACATAGAATCTAATATAATAAGACCTTTAGAAACAGGACACTCCGAACCACCAAGTAGAACAGGAACACCTACATTGCACAATTTTAGTATCAGTTCACCAAGTGATAATTCGGCTAATAGTACAATCCGAACACCAACATCCTCACAAATAAGAGCAAATCATTTTTCTTCATTTTTTGGAATCCACCCCCGCCGTTATACGGACCTACCAATCTTGTTGATACACTTACTAATTGGTCAAGAAATAGACTAACAAACACTTTAAATCTCACACATCGCCAACGCAACGCAGCACTTAACGTTTTAGCAACACCATCTCTCGAACTTAAATTTAACACAACGATAAAATATAACACTATCTTTAATCATCCATTTCACGCTACAACACCATCTATAGTCACGACCACAATCCCAGCACCTTTCATCTGCATTGAATTTATATACAAAATCGATAGATATACAAAACAAACTTTAGGGTTTGCAACATTTTACAATCCAAACACAAGTCTATCATACACATGTCGATTCAACTGAAAGCTATCATTCTCATATTATTATTAATAATAATATACATATATATGAAAGTGAAACAAAAATTCAAATGGAACAAAGACTGAAAAAAGAAGCTAGACAACGCATAAAAGACCGTATACACAAAAAATGGAAAAACAAATCAAACATTTTAAAAATAAAAACAAAACAAGAAATGATAAAGCCATTAATAATTGCCATACATTTTATCAACAAAAATATGATAACCTTAGACACTATGTCTTTCATCAAAATCATACCAACACTTATCCAGAATACTTCAACAATACTAAAATAGAAGAATTAATTAATTTAAAAATAATTCAGACTACGAAGCAATGTGGGAAATAGCCATCAACAAATGGACACGAAATTGGAACTTCTATAGAGAACGATTAACAGATAGTTTATTAAACAAATTTGAAATGAACAATAAAAGACAAAAAAGACAAACACAAATAGACTTTGTTGAATTAACCGGACAAAATATTAATGGCTCCGCAACAGGACCACAAGATATATTCATAGAACACTATGATTGTGATGCAGAAGAAATCACAAATGTTAAATACTACGAACTAAACAAAATTAATACATGTATATTTAAACAATTAGATCTTGATATGACAAAAACAGAAGTACAATTATTATCAAAAGCACAAGCAGTAGAAAAAAACGCATACGCAGTTGCTGGAACAATTAAAGAACGCGTAGAATGGTGTTCACAACAGACCGACTACATTGGAGCAAATAGACCAAGCTATTACCTTTCAGACGCACAAAGAACAAAAATATTAGACGCGGATGAAGTTCGAAACGAACTCGCTAGAATAAACCTTCTCAAGAACACAAGATATAAACCAACAAGATATATTATCTCATTCAACTATATTGCTAATCCACCACTTCAGAAAAAGATTGAAGAAATGCAAGGTCGAATACAATTCGATATGAATACCCCTTTGGTACTGCCATACGGACGGATAGTTTATGATTACACAAATCCAATGTGGATACCAAGCGCAATTAAAAATGCACAATCAAATTGCATGAAAGGACCACGAAAACAGAACAGAATAGATATACTAGACTGGACACTAGAAATACGTGAGGTATCATTAATACTAAATCTAGACAACAAAGAAATATCATATATGGGAACAAAACTACCCTGCGATCTCCGCAAAGGAGAATGCCTCCCAACACCATTAACAAAAGCAACAATAGTATGGGAACCACAAACACATTGTCAACTATTTGAACTAATTAGATTTGATGCATTCATGGTAAAGTACCAAGATAGATATTGGATAGAAACAAACGCTGAATGGACAACAGTCCAACAACTTGACATAACACAAAAAATAAAATTGAAAAAAACAGACACCATCGCTACTAGATTCGAAGTATTTCCACTCGTCGAACGCGAGTTAGGATCATTGCAACCATTACACAAATCAGAATATGATGATATATACATCATCTACGAATACGGATTCCATATGCATACTGGACAAAAAGTAACAAGAAAGAAAGATAAATTTGACAATGAAAAATTTATCAGAATAAAACCAGAACAAATAATATCAGAGCGTACACGATATGAAGACGAAGATAACAAACAATACTACTACGGTTTTGTAAACGAAAACACACATTTGAACATGAAAATGGACCTTTACATGAGTAACATTTACTCACGAATAAGTTTACAAGCTATAGAATACTATTCAAAAATTTGCGAACAAACTAGAAACCTTCGACAATTAACATTAACACAAGTACAAAAGAACACTCCGCTATTAGGATATATCCTCACTGGAGACAGATCAATATTTGTCAAACAAGAAGGAGTAAATGTAATGAAAATGTACAAATGCGCAAAAAAATTATCACCCCTATATGTACCACAAACACGCGAATGTTATGATAAAACACCATTTCTATACAAAAACAGAGTACAATACGTACACCAACTAACACGACAAACATACTTATGGGCGAAGAAAGTCCCATGTTCACACAGTAACTTTGATCAATTAATATCAATAGACACTGAAGGAACAGCGAGATACAGAGTCACACCATACCCTGTAAAAGTCGAGACCGTACTGAATACTATTTCACCTGAAGAAATAGTACTAGACAACATGTTTAGTAAAGCAATTTTGATAGAAAGTGGTATATACAGTAGAGAACAATTAATTCAAGAACGACAACGAGATCTGCTACACGAATACATGCGAGACCGCGAAAAACCATTACAGGAAGCTACATCAGCAAATGCGCAAAAATTGTTAGAACTGGAACAACTAGGATTACTACAGACATACAAAAATTATGAACAATCACTAAAATGGTTAAAAGATCTAAATATTAATGGATATAACTTCCAAATCGACCAACCCAGTGTCAACTGGAAAGAAATTTTTGACGGCGCATGGCTAAAAGAACCAATATTGTCAATTTTTGGTTGGCCATGGTACATCTTAGAAAAAATGGCAATCATATACGCCATGATTAGTATGATACTATTTTTTAACAAATCTTATAATAAAATTCTATAATGCTTTTGCAATTCATAAAGCAATTGGCAAACAGGCTAGTATTACAAAAATACTTCTAACAGGAATATTTGGTATCTTCTCACAGACATTAACACAATTAGTAGCACAAATTCAAGAAGAAGAAACTAGTCAGGATAGTGATGAAAATTATTCACACTATACTAGACATAATAAATCGAGGAAAAACATTTTTCGCCGACATTCTTCAGACATAACACATATAACAGATCACAACGATAATGATAAACCATCACAACTTTATATTGATACTAATTACAAACACTATAATACAACTATTCGCAGAACAGGTAAGGGACTACAGTTACGAACAATAGATTCACCACCGAAGAAACAAAAACCACCATTACCAGAACGAAAGTACAAACAAGACCCATTAAAAATTGAAACATTAGAAACAATAACTGAAAACAAACTACCTATACTACCACCACAACTCATCACCCCACCACCTGCATATCAATGTTTAGGGAATAGCGTATCTTTTAATACACCCAAAACAACATCGCTTACTATACCAGATATCGCACCCATCCCTAGTGCGCCTAATATCCAACAACAAGCATCAACATTTCAGGGAAGTTCATATGAACCTCTTTTGGGTATTAGTAAAACAACGCCATACGAAATCCCACAACCATCACCTACATCGACAAACCAACAAAACCTCATACCATCAGTAAAACTAATGGAAATACAAAACCCCCCACCAATAGATTTCAATCAGTTAAAACTAGCAGCTAATAAAATGCATAACCGCAGTCATAGTTTAGACATTCTGAAAAAAGATGATCAACCACATACGAATGAAGTAACATATTTTGACACTCATTCGGCAGATACATATGAAGTATAAACCTTTACTCAGCTATGAACAACTAACATGCTTTATACTATTTCAAAGACATTTTTACTTGCCAGATATCCCACTACTTATCCTAATTTAAATACCAATACACCCGCCACTCATATTTCATGTATTTTCCTATATTTATACTTAACACATCTGATACATTCGAGAAATACATGTAAACTTCCTATTCTTTGCAATATAACATACATATATAAGTAACACAATGATACTAACCAATTCACCACAGAAACATATTCCTGTACGATTATGAATGGACATTGTATTCATAAATCATAATACCGTCAAATGAATAATCACAATTGTATAACAGACAATAACAAAGGTACCACTGATAACCAGTGTGTTTATAACAAACTAAATGAACAACGTTTCATATATAACCCTGTAACAATCAGTTGTAACTAAGACAAAGTTAAGAATATGTAACAAATTGAATTACCTTTCAGCAAACAAGAAACGATATGGCAAACAAAATGGACTATGAGCCCGAGACTCCATACCGAGCAAATTCGCCCCTCAGCTACGACGTTGAGGAATGGGAGCTCAGTTCACGATCAGGACGTTCAAGTCCAGGAACAATACGCGATAACGCCTCTGATTGCAGCATGCAGACAGACGATCGTTTTGATAACCCACAAGACCGGATAACAACTATGAGAGTCGAAGTGGAATGTGCCACTTCCGATCAACACACACAAACAGCGTTGAACCAGCCAACACCAAAAGAGATCGCACAGGTTATAAAAGAACAAGTTACTAGGAAAAAACAAACAGAAAACAAACGTAACCAAGATTCCTTTTATAATAGAACAATTAATAACGTAACAGAACAAGGAACCAGTACTAACGTACATAGTTACAAGAATAACAGACCACGTAACGGTGGCATAAATAACACGCCAAGTACAGTATACCAATCGCCACCTCTACCTAACTATCCACCACCAGTACGACCACCTCCACCTAACAATAACGAACACGAATTACCGCAATATCACGTTCAACAACGTTTATCACATAGATATCCATCACATATAAGACTGAACAATCTACGATTCCCATACGCCGTAACGCCCCGAAGCAACAGTAGGAAATCATTTTTCCACCTTTCCACTAACGAACAATCCCCAACAACAACAGTAATGGAAACAATATGGTTTCAGGACAAAGATCCCCGAACACTGAATAACCCACATAACAGTAACTATAATCCATTATTAGGTTATCGTAATTGGTTTCAAACGCCATTCGATTCACGGGACTATAACTTTGTAATGGCACCGCCACACAACCTAAAAGATCGCGTCTCCGAATATTTTCCACCATTACCTTCTGAGAACACGAATACAGTGAAACGTAGTACTAAAAATATGGGACGCGATAAATACCATCAAACAGCATGCCCAATTTTAAAACAGTTCTATAGCCTAACAGAACGCTTTTTATACGACTACGACTACGAATTCAAAATACCTGTAACATGTACATTTGATAACCTCGTAGCAAAGGCATCACAAGACCTTTCCGCATACAGTGTTTTTGACCACCAGATTTTTCAACTCAGCTTCAATTATCTACATGCGACACCAAAGGATGTTCAGAACAATAATTATAGAGTACATGAAACGAAGCTGGTCCACAACTTAATATACAATACGTTTTTACGCGATAAGAACAAGAATACTACAAAGAGTTATATACATATAAACGATCAATTAACTTCACCATATTTTCTTAACTACGGATACAGACTAAAATGGGAATACAAAAATGGAACACTACAAAATTTCGACCCTGTGAAGAATTACTATATGTTCCAACCCAAAGAAGCGCCCGAACCACCGCTCATTGTATCCATAGAAGCCTTAGAACCGTGTGAGGAATATCACACTTACCATTTGGAGGACAGCGTAACAAACAGAGCTGTCCTAAACAGGATACAATTTAACAAAGAACGCAAGACCTCGGATATCGAGAAAGAATTACGAAACTCGATAAAAGCATCAATAACAGAAGTGTCACTAGATGAAATAACTGATCTCGTGGCATATTTTCTTTCAAAAGATGATCACTTCATCAAGGAATATCAGCAATAAAGGGATCGAACCAATCACCCTAAACAGACAGAGAAATTCTAACAAGGAATATTCTGTAACAAGTTTTGATGTAGTAACAAGTTTCGTAATACTCAGAACAATATCATTGTAACATTGTTATAAATATTTACTGTTATACATCTAACTATAGATGTTCCTCTGCATATTTCCCGTGCAATAAATATTTTTTAAAAGCTAGTAACAAAATCCATTTTGCAAACAATCCATAAATGTGATTGAACCCCATTTATACTAGTATGACACTTAATGTGTAATAAAATCTAAAAACACAATAATTTTTTTTAACTTTATCACTTACCCCTATTCTTAGTTACTTGTATACATGTATATATGCAAAGTTTTCCATAGTTAGATATATGCAATTTTATAAATAAAAAGAAAACAAAAATAGAACAAGGTATTAGTAATAAGAGGAATGAGTAACACAGTGTATAATAATACACTGTAGTAATGTGTACTAACAAACATGCACAATTCTAACATAGATTGCATGATTGCTAACTAACAACATGAGTCATAACATGACAACCCTGTTAACATAATCATTACTTTAACCATTTAATACATGTAGAATCTTTCATACAGAACATAACATACCGTACAAAAAGTATTCGACAGTAGTTACCAATACTTTACAGACAAATACAACAAAAGGTAGAACAGACGAAACATTGAGAATATTCACAATTCGAAATTTTCACATTTAAAACAAAGCACATGATATTCTAACACATACCATGCAATCATATGTAATACATTAGCAACAACTAACAACTATGTTTGTAACAAATACTCAAATACTTTTCCTTCAAAAGGAAAAGAGGAATTATTTGGAAGATTGAAGATTGTATCGTATTCGGCGAACCTTTTACACAATGATGAAATAACCGTTAATGGTAGTAAGGCAATGGGACATTTTCGCGCTTACCCATTATTAAGGAAATAACCGAGATCTGTAACCTTCAAAAAGCTTACAGATACGACAGACGCGAAAAATAACATTGAACAATAGTTACCCCACACCAGTAGAATTATGGCAAAACAAATCGTAAAAACTAATAGCATCAGAATAACCCCTGATTTCGGGAGACATCAAGAGTAATAATACATGTTCATCTTCAGTAACAAAATATAACATGGCCAAAAAGTCACATGTCACTAACAATTTCCATGATTGTCCACAAAGACTTCGATTGACAAATAAACTCACTACCCACGATTTCTTTGTCGAATTACATAATTACAATTTCCAAAAAACTCTTCCAACCGGAAGGGATACTACGTATTAACACAGAACAATTACAAATACATAAACATAGAGAAAAATAGTAAACACTTTAACAGCTAACAAAAATAAATCAGGTAAGTCAGGTAAGTCACCGGACATCAGGAGCACCACACACATCAACACTGGAGCTACCCAAAAAGGATCTTCATCCACTGGAAGTGGTACTGGAATAGATACTTTTGAGGTTGTTGATGTTCATTCCTTGCTCTGTGGGCAACCTATGTCTGGGACTATTCTCTTTGACGAAACCGATTACCAAGCAACACATTCAAAAAGAAAGAAAAAATCCTTCAGAGAGAATAAAGAGAAATTGACTTATAGTACAGAAGACTTTCAAAAAACTCTAAAACCCGGATAGATGGAGTCAGTGTTGACTTCCAACAAAAGGATTTAGAGACTTTATTTATGTTAATAAATATAAACTAAAATACTCAACTCTGATTGGTTGAAAATATGGAAATACCTTTCCTTTAGATGTTCATCTGTTTACCCGTTGGTAACACAACACGCTACCCCTTTAGTCGGTACCAGTCAAACCTGATATAATAATAAAGTATATTTCTCTCTCTCTACTCCGCTCTTGTTTTAGTATTGAGATATACGTTAGACTTTAGCATTGCGGCCGGTGCACTGTCTACTGAAGCTCAGATAGAAGAGTAACAGACTAGAGAATTAGAACTTTAGTTAGTCAGGTAAGCCTTAAGATTTGACTATATTCTTGAGACACCATAAGACAGAAGTAGAGTAACCTCTCAAGGTAACCCTACCTCAGCACACGTCTTATTAACAAAACCCCAAGCATAAATAATATCTAGTTTCTTTTTATTCTCTCCAGCCTCAGGCTTAATCTTAGCCTTGGGCCTAACCTTAGGCTTAGACTCAGGCTTAATAACAACAAAGGGATTATACTTTTTAACATCCATTATTTTTTATATAAAAAAATGAGTCTTTTAAATAAGTTCAAAACTAATTCATATTGTGTTGGTGGTAGACATTATAGTGGTTATATTAATATAAGAGGGGTTGTCTCAGCTGAAGGAACTAAGACGTTAAGGGGTAATTGTGTTAGGTGTAGAAGGAATCAGTCAATGACAGTATCTGACGCGACATTAGAAGCTGAGGGAGTGAAAGATTTCTTTAAAAGTGTTTGTAAAGCTACGGTTAACTTTGGAAAGAAAGTTGCTAATAATCCAGTAAGAGCATTAGAAATAGCATGTAAAATAAGAAGTGCAGCTGCAAGTAGAAACCCTAGAGCTGCTTTATCAGCCACACCTGATTTAAATAAATTTGCAACTACTGATGAATGTATAAAGGTAGTACAAAAAGGAAGAGGGTTATACTTAGGTACAAAGAAATGATAATTTAATGATGGCTTAGACTTAGACTATAGTTTCAGTTAAAACTCTATATCTATCTATCTATCTGCGAAGCCAGTTCCTGGATAAATATTAATACTAATATTATTATTACTAAAACATCGTTATTACTAAGCACTAATGGCTTTAATCTAAAAAAACACTTAACTTATTTTTCTTGTTCTTCTTATATTCTTCAAATACCTTGACCAATTCATTATATTCATCATTATCTATTTTATTATCTTTCTTTGATTTAGTATATAGTTTATTAAGCTTGTCGCTAAACTGTTAACTGAAAATATACATTTGTGATTACTTTATATTTTTACTTCTTATTTTAGTATTAATTGTTTTTGATAATGAACCACAAACAGTTGCTGTAGCAAAAGCTGTTGGTATAGAATAAGGTAATCCTATACCTGTTAATGCAACTGATGTTGATGTTGCAGTTGTTGCTATAGATTATAATAGTATTTCTGTTACCTCAGCAATGTTAATATAACTCTTATATCTCCTTAACTTCTTATTATAGTTAATAGTTTCAGTTTCATAATAATTTCTAATATCTTTTATAATGTTAATGTTGTTGTTAAATTTTTTATTGGCTCGAATCTTTTCATTTATTAATCGTTCTGATACTGAAGACAGATCTGGATATAGTAATTTCGCACTCAGTGCTCTTGGGTTAGTCATAGTTTGGGTTATTAAAATTAGTAAAATATGGGAGGGTGCACATTTGTAATTTTATAGATATCCTTCATGTCAATTTTATCATTATCTTCTAGGAATAAACCACGAGCCTTACTTATTGTTAAGTTGTTCCCCGATGAGTCAAGAAGTGGCTTTCCCGATGGACCTCCGGTCATGCTTCGCCATTGATGTTTCGCTTGGGTAAATCTATTTCTTGTCATCTTTGTATTTGTTTACAGTAAGAAATGAATCTACCAAGTAGCTGACCGTAGGTCTATCCAGCTTCGCTGGCTTAGGACCGTAGGTCTATATTTAATGCTTCTAAAAGTTTATTATTAGATTCAAAATCAAACTCGGATTTTAATAATTCCTGTTCGTAATATTTACCTTCTATTATCTCTCCATTCATATCTTCTATCTTATATGTTGGTGGTTGTGTGTTCAAGACATCATTAACTTTACATAGTTCTCTATTTCAATTCGAAGTGTATCCCTTCGTGAAGATATTGCGTCTATCTGCATTTCTAACATAGTCACCAACTTTAAATTTTGGTGTTGCTTTGGTAGATTTGACATAGTATCTAACTTTATCAAGATTATTAGAAGCATCAACTGGTTTCATATTAATTGTTGAATGAGTGTTATTGTTATATGTTATGACTGCATCATTTAGTATAATTACCCAATTACCATCACCATTGATGAACTTTGGTTTATTAATTATGTGTAATTATGTTCTATTGAATCTCTCCATAAACACAGCCTTTAAATCACTATATGTAGAAAATAGTTTTGTTTCATTTTTTAAGTAAAGATTTAAATGTTTTATTGTAAAAATCACTACCACTATCTACCCACAACTTTTCTGGTTTTCGAACTTCGAAGCCACGTTGTGGACTTTCGGAGCCACCCTGTGGACCTTCTGATAGGATTGTTTTAAAACCATTAGTTATAGATAAACCAGATTTATTCTTTAATGGAATAGCCCATGCATATTTCGTGAATATATCTATAACTGTTAATATAAACTTATAATTATTTTTGTGTTTACTTGGAGATGACTTATCAATTAAATCAGCTGACCATGTTTCATCTTTATATAATGGTATTATTGTTTCTCTTCTAAAATTTCTTATTTGAGGACTGAATACTTCTTTAGCTAAAAGTTGTTGTTGTTGTTTTTCCATCATTATTTATTTACCATAGTTAAAAACAAAATTATTTCACCATATAATCCATCATGACCAGCTTTTGTTTCTAGTTTTAATAATTCTAGTCTTTCTACTAAACCATTTAAATGGCAATTTCGTTGATTATTTGGATTAGGGTTGCTATTTAATCCCCTGCCAAATACATCATCTTTTACCCCCATTATACGTTTTATTGTTCTATACCTAGCGCTTTTCTTATCCCCTTTTCCTACATCATATCTAATATCCTTTAAAATGGAGTCAATGTTGACTTCCAACAAAGAAGTTTTGTAGACTTTATTATTTAAATAAATAAAGACTGAAAATACTCTTTCCTGATTGGTTAAAATAGAAGAAATACCTTTCCTTCGATGTTTAACTATTTTCCCTCACACACAACCTTTTAGTTGGTACCGATCAGAGTAATACCCAAACCTGATATAATAATAAAGTATATTTCTCTCTCTCTACTCCGCTCCTGTTTTGTATTGAGATATACGTTAGACTTCAGCGTTGGGGCCCGTGCACTGTCTACTGAAGCTCAGATAGAAGAGTAACAGACTAGAGATATAGAAGTTTAGTTAGTCAGGTAAGTCTCACTATTGTAATATAGTTTTGAGATACTATAAGATCTCAGTAGAGTAACCTCTCAAGGTAACCCTACTCGAGACACGTCTTATCTGGTGCGAACAGTCGATTGCGTTCCGAACAAAAACAAAAACAAACCTAACGGAACTATTATTGGTAACCACATCATTTAACCTGCATATAACAGCATACTAATGGCTACCAGCCATCAAACACAAATGACTACCAGTCATTTCTTAACAACATTTACAATTGCTAGCGATTGCCCGCAAGAAAACCGTGAAATTATTTACAGAAAAATAATAAATTTGAAGAATAACCTCTTCAAAGAAACAAAACATATACAACAAAATAACATCCATAGAAATCATCTGGCTCATTACCTACCAGTTATACTACTGGATAGAGACCAACTTAACAAACACTACACATTCACCTTAACAGATGAAAAAGGAAATAGAAAAATATTCTATAGTTTCCAGAATGAGACAACACTATCTGATATTTTCAAAACATTCTTGAGGAGACGCAAAGATTCCCAAGATAGAACAAAACTATCAACAATACCAAATACAACATACGAAATACTACGAAATACAATCGGATCTTTAACCGAACAACAGAAACAAGTACAATCAGTAAATGATAAATTACGAATTGACATAATAAATTACAACAATTGGCTAACAAAAATTATTGAACTTAAAACAGAATCGAAAACAGCAACATTAGATGTTTAAAAAATTATTTCAGAATTTACATTCCTAATCTGGTTAGATAATTTTGAACAAAATAATGACAAAAGAATACAATTTGAGAAACATTCCACGAAGAGATTGAACACTTATGTGACGACCTCAAAAACGTTTGGAAAAGTGAGAACTATTCACCACACTTTGAAAGCACACTAAAGGTAAGTTCAGACAGCTTGAATTAAATGGAAGGATTAGAAAATTATGTAAAAATTATGGACCAAGGACAGGCAGGTTCTTCATCTTTTAAATTGTCAAGAAGTTTGACATCAACGTCAACACCAAAAGACGTTCAAGTAAATACAAGTTTACAATCAAAACAAAAATCAACAATAAAACCGAATAAACCATTAACATCAAATTTGTTTGGCCATCAAAACAATATAGCAGACGAAATATACATTTCTGACTCAGATGAAAAAGATTTCAAATTTGGGAACTGGCTACCGCCATCAGTAAATCAGAACGTTAGAAAGAAAAATCAGTGTCCAACACAACATAATTATTATAGAAATAATACATACATTAGCTCATTAAACGATAACCGTGAAAATCAAGAATTATACTGGAAACAACAAATGCACAATTATAAAGAACTAAATGATAAAATAACAGAAAAAGTAACAAATCATACAAGTAAACTAATAGATAGCCTAGAAAACAAATTTAGACAAATAAATAAAAACATAGAAAGAAAACAAGAGGAAGCAATGGAAAGGATGTTCAACAGACTTGAAAGAACCATAGATGACATTAATAGACAAAATAATCCACGAACAGAAAACAGAAACACAGAAAATAACAATTTACAAAATAGACAACAAGAAAATCGTACACGAAGAACTAATTCAATCACAACAGAAGAAGGAGAAACGACAGTCGTAGAACCTCCTCTACCATTCTATAAACAATTAACATCAATGAGCACAAATGGAGAACCACAAATAGAACAGAACATTAGTAGTGGTTCAGTACCAACAACAATTAGAACATTCGACGGTGCAGACCAAGCATACACGGTTGAAGAATACTTAAATAGCATTGTAGCAGCGATGATATTTAGTAGTGGCATAGAACCCGTAAATAAACCAGGATATCACCAATGGAAAGTAGAAAGAGCAGCTTTAATTTTACATACTCTACAAGGACCAGATACTTTACAAGGACCAGCTCAAAAGTGGTACTCCACTCTACCAAGTTAAACAAAACTGGATTGGGAAATATTCGCAAAGAATTCTCAGACATGTTCGATTCAGAGAAATCAAAACAACAAGCAAAAATAGTGTTGCAACAACTACAGAAACATACGAATGAATCCCTGCGATCATTAGCATTACGAATTGAAACATTAGTAAAAACAGCATATTCACTCTATACAGAGGACTATAGAAATAGTGTAATGAACCAAACATTTATCAGATGCTTGGACAACGAAATAAAAACATCAGCTTTGAAGAAACATGCAAACTATAAACAAACGCCAAGAGAACGAGAAATGCAATTCAAAACATTAGTCGATAAAATTGACCAAATGGATTTATCAAGAACAAAAACAAATAATCATAAAAGATTATATGAAGTCAACCAAACTACGTCAAATATCAACGTAAATCTCAAACAATTGAACGCAGCTTGTAACAATATTAACGATCTAAACCAAAATGACCTGGAACAGTTTGAAGGAACAATCTGTAACGTTCTTAACGGAATTAACAACACATATGATAGAAAAAACTTTAAAGGAAGACCGAAGTTTGCACTATTTTGCAGCTATTGCAGCTCGCATGGACACACAAAAGGCAGATGCTTAAAAAGAACACGATGAGAAAGCATTACACGACCAAAAGAAAAGTCATTCTATGGACAAATGAGAAATAACCAGAACCTACCAAGTAGAAAAATTGATTCAAACAATGTTAATGGACGACAATTACCATCAACATCACCAGTTAACAACAATTCACGAAGCAGAACTCTATATAGATCACAATCACGAAATGGATACTACAATAATTCCATAAGTAAAAATAACAGAAATCAACAATATTACAGGAATTCATACAGAAATAACAATGATAGAAGTGGCAGCTATAATAGAAACAATTTTAATAGAGGTAGAACTAATAGCTACAACAGAAACAGTAATTATAACAGATACAACAAAAGTAGATCAAACTCGAGATATTCGAACCGTAGTTTTTCAAGACAAAATTCACCATACAACAGAAGTAATAACAATAATTACAACAACAAAAAATATAACAGACAAAGAAACTATAGCAGAGACTCAAACAGAAGTGATAGATATAGACAACGATCAAATAGTAACAATAAACATTATTCTAGCAATAACAGAGACAATAGAACAAGTTCATCAAATAGAGAGCAAAGCAATAGATACCAACCAAGAGATCGCAGTAAAGACGGAAACAGTTACAATAGCTACAATAAAAACAGAATAAACAACATAGAAGGACAAACACAAAATGATGATCCACTTGGAATAGATGAGAACGAGTACTCATCAGAATCAAATAATGAAGACCAAAAAATATTAGTTAAATTTTACAACGGAAACGAAGATACATGCAATACCGGAATAAATACACTAGAAAGCAACCCTACCTGGATATTACCGATGTACCAATATAACAAACTAGAACACGATTATACAAAACAGAAACCAATACTCGAAATCGATTTCCTATTAGATTCTGGAGCAACATTGAACCTCTTGAACGAAGATACATGGAACGAAATAAAATTCAAAAACCCAGAAATACAACTCGAAAAAGCTAACAAAACACTTACAGCAGCAAATAATTCAACCATAGAAACATTCGGGACAGTAACACTTAATTTAACAGCAGAACGAACGTCAAACAGCAGAAATAAACTTCAACAAAACATTAATATCTATTTCTATATAACACAATGCAATCATAACATTCTTGGAACTCCGTTCTTCAAAGAATATATAGAAACCATTAATATGAACACAAAAAACTAACAATAAATACTAACACATTTATAGATAACGATATTACTTTCTTTATGAACAGCACAAATGGATATCCCTACTATTCTAGATTATACCCAATCTTCAATAGAGAACCAATGTATTTTGAGGAAAACCAGCCCAAATGCATTACATTTCCAATACCAATTATCAAAGAAATGGAAACATCAAGTGGAAAAACAATTAATAAATCATTCTACTTTTTTTTATCAAAACATCACTTTTAGAAAACACAACGAAGAAATGTACCAAACAAACTCAATAGACTTATTTGCAGCATTATACCATTTAACATACGAAAACGAAAACGATGTCAATGAAATATTAAATATACAAGACAAGGAAACAATTGAACAAGTCGCAACATTTGAAAGAATACCTAGTTTCAATTGCAAATTCAATATTAACAAATAAACGGAAACAGTGAAAGAATTCCTCCAAAAGTTTGATTTCCAACACTCATACTTAACACAAGAAGAATTTGAAAAAACTAAAGTAAAACTGAAACTACCAATGAAAAAAGATGCAATCTTTAAAAAACAAAGAATCAGTAAAGTATCGAGACACCTTCGAGAACGAATTCAAAAACTACTCGATGTATTAAAAAAATACGACATAATTGCAACTGTCAATAAAGAACAACTATCAGCGGGAAATACCTTTACAGACCCCGTAATACTATTACGAAAAGGAGAATCCCTAAAAATTGGACGCTCGATACTTGATTAGCAGGATAGATGAACCCAAATGCAATTGGCCCATTGAAGCTGTTGACGTGGCACTAACACGAATAAACGGAACAATTTTTACAACAGCTTATCTCAATAGTGCGTACAACCAGATACCACTAGATGAACAATCAATGAGATACACTCATTTCACAATTGGCAATGAGCAATATCGCTTTAAACGATTATTTAATGGAATATCAATAGGACCAGCAGACTTCGCGTCAATACTAACACACTTTCTTTACCCCTTAATCAGAAAAGGAACAGTATTCACCTATGTTGATGACATTTTTATCCAAACCAACTCGTGCGAACAGATGTATGAAACACTGATAGAATATCACAAAATGCTATTGAAAGAAAACCTTAAAGCAGCACCTGATAAGACATATTTCATGCTGAAAAAAGTCAAATTTCCAGGACAAATAAAAGAAGAGAAGAACGTAAAACCACTAAATTCAAGAATTGATGGTTTCCAAAAACTCGAACCACCAACAAGTATGAAAGCACTCCAAAGATACCTTGGAACAATAAACTTTCTTGCAAAATATGTCTACGGCATGCAACCAAAACTACAACCATTATATAAACTTCTACACAAAGAAAGTGATTTCAAATGGACAAAAGAACATCAAACAATTTTCGAACAAATGAAAAGAACAATAACACATAATTTAGAGTTAACAATGTCAGATACTACGAAACCATTCTACGTAGTAACAGATGCTTCGAACACAGGCATTGGAGCAGCATTACTACAACAACACCCAACTGAGAAGAAAATGAGATTAGTCTCAGCGAGTTCAAGACTCTTCACACCTATAGAAATGCGACTATCCACACTAATTCGAGATTGTTCAGCAATAATATTCGCTCTCACAGAATATGAATTCTTGCTAACAGGCTCAAACCATCCAATTGTATTATTTACAGATCACAAACCGATCATTTACCTCTTCACTCAGAAAAACAAACCTAACCATAGAGTCTACAGATTTCAACTCATTCTAAGGAAATTTCCAAATTTACACATTATTTGGACAGAGGGAAAAAACCTACCCCTCCCCGATCTTCTGAGTAGAACAATTGATGAAGAACATTTTACTAAAACACGTGATATAACAGTGGAAATACCAGAAAACATAAAGTTTTTCTTCGCAAATAACCTATTTGCGAAGAAAAACTTTATGCAAATAACCTAGAATGCAAATAACAGCATATGTTTTTCTTTTGCAAATAACCTAGAATGCAAATACAGCATATGTAACGACACAAATGATGAAAAGTCAGCCAAAACACACTACCCAGTATTAGCAAACATACATAACAACTATTTTGAGATAAACTTTGATAAAAACGAATATCATCGAATTTATTTCGAAAAATATAATACCGAAACTAAAACCAATTTAATACCAAAATATAAACCAAAAATAAAAAACTGGCATTCTCCAATAGTAGAAAAAGATGATCTCATTCTTGAGAAAAATCAAAAAGGACCTTATACAACACATCACGATGATGACTACCTAAGACTGATCAATAACATAAACATAAAAACAAAACAACAACCAAATTACGAAAACACGAAAATATCAGATATCTTCTATGACGAAAAAACAAAAGTAACTGAAGAATTAATCATAGAAACACAAATATTAGATCCTGTACTTCACAAAGTAAAAAGGTGGAAGAAACATAATAACAAACCACACTCAGTAACAATGGAAATACGTGGAAACAAAGGATTATTCGCTTACTTTAGAAAGTTTGAATCAATAATAGTTGATGAACGATCTGGAATAATCAAAATAGTCATAAACGTACACAAAAAAGCAATACAAAGAATCTGTTTACAATTGACATTATTACTCTGTACATTCTATGAAAACCACTGCATTGACCTAGTAGGTTACACAGGACTTGAACAAACAAAACGTAATATATTGGACAAATACTATTTTCCAAACCTCAATACTTGGCTAAGAATATTAATGGCTGATTGTATACAATGCCAAACAAACAAAGTGTTTGCCAATACGAGAACAAAAAGCAAACAAGAACAATTAGCGACAACAAAACATATTTCAACCAAATGATAATGATCGACACAAAGGGACCAATCCAGCCAACTTCTGAAGGAAATAACTATATTTTCGTGATAGTTGATGCATTTTCACGTTACGTAACGATAATGTGTACACCAAAAAATAATGCACATTACGCATTCACAGCATTATTCGAACATTGGTTCATGAAATTCGGACTACTCGAAGAAATTAGATCGGATAACGGATCAGAATACATTAACACAGAACTAACACACCTTTGTAATTATTTTGAAATCAAATTCAAACCCAGCACCCAGGACCAACGGTCTAGTAGAAAGAACAAATAGAATAATTGGACAATTTATCCGAACATTATTACAGGAGAAATTCAATAATTGGTCACGGAAAGCAAATTTTTTCCCCTACGCATATAATACACAATACCAACTAAGATTAGGTATGTCACCATATGAAGTTGTTTTTAACCAAAAACCACGAAAACCAACAAAGATGAAACTTGGAACAGCAACAGACGAAATGGGAAACTGCAACCCAACTGAAACAAGTGCATGTAACACACAACCAACCCACACCCATTTAGAAAAACAATTTAGTCACCCAAAAATTGCAAAAATTCAGAAAGGAACATTTGCCAAATGGTTCCTTGACAAAGAAAAACACTACAATGAAACATATAAAGCAATAACCAAAATTCTACAAAACAGAAAAAAGTTAACGGATGAAATGAATCTCAGATTCAGAACAGCAAAACCACTTGAGAAAAACACTTTTGTATTAGTCACAAAACAACAACAAGTTGATGGAGTCTCCAAAAAACTGCTACCTCAAAAACAGGACCTTATCTTATCATCGATAAGCCCACAAAAACAACATACATATTAAAAGGTAATAATAAAGAACAAATAACAATACACAAAAATCACATTGTACCAGACTACTCTAAAGAAAAACATATAAAATTAGAACTCCAAAACTATCTCCTGACAGAAAATGTTCCAACTCTAAAACAACCTAAAAAAACCACTAAAAGAGAATCCGAAATACGCCATCCGGAGAAAGAGCAAACTCATCAAAACAATCTTCGTAAAATGAAGATAACACTAATATAAATAAAATACCACATTTACCCCATTTTTCTACGATATCACTTATTTCATTTTTCTATAAATTTTAATATATTACAGAATAATTCAAAACCACATCTATATACTACGTCTTAACATATGAGTCGTGAACAATGTTTAACTTCATGCACAACGTTTAAAATAACGAACAACTTCTCATTTTATGTGTTATGTAAATGACACACTGCAATTTATGCATTTACTATCCAGACATCTACACCTAACGGTCATTTTAACATTCAGTATTCTACTGCCTCAACTATGTACACAGTATTCTACTACTACAATACTAAATCTCTTTACCCTACATAATACTTCCTCTAGAGAGATTCTTTCAAAAATTTTTAATATATTCCTTTCATATAAAAAAACGCAGAGCACCCCCTAACCCGAACCAATCTGTGCGTATCCCCTAATCATCAAAACAGTATACAAAAAACAACTAAATTCATTAAAAACAAATTAATATATCACATTAATAAAGATATCAAAAATAAGAGACATTAAATTAAAGAAGCACATCAAAACTAAAAAGTGTTAATAACAACCACCTAACCACTAACCTTTATAATCCAAACTTATCAGAAACTACTCGAACAAATATCCAGTTCATAAAATAACCCCATAATAAAAACTCACCGTTTAGTGAAAATACTATCAAAACACTGATAAATACACTGACAGATAATATGAAAAATACAAAACAAGTACACATACACCTTCAATGACAAATCGTCACTTTCGATTTCACATTGTAACCATCGTAACCATTTCTTTCAAACTGACCTTCAGTCACTTGCATATTCTTCATCTTCTTTTGCACATTCCTCAACTTCTCATAGACCACGTCGTTCCAACATCCTCTCATCCAATCATCGATAACAAACCAATTCAGTAAACAAGATAAACAAATAATAATAAATTCAAATAACAAAACAAATATCCAAACAGGATATACTAATACTAATAGGTTTTGATAGTAGCCCTTGGAACCACCACTAATGAATGGAATATATCAAATAACAATATCCCCTCACGTTCGAGGATTCACGGAATGGAATAGATACTTTGTAGAAGTTAAAGTTGAAAAAGAACAGTAAACAGTGTACACACATGAGTAAAGTTGCAAAATAACAAGAGTGATTTAAATAACAGAGTAAACCCTGTTACAACGGCAATTAGTAAAGAATGGAGGAAAAAACTAAAGAGAATAACAAAAGGAAGCTATAACGTAAAATAACTGTACCTCATACAATACATAAAAAACAAATGCATGAGTTATATACAATAAAACAGTGGAACAACTTCTTTCTTTAAACACGCGAAATAACTTTAGATAACTTCCTTTTCTTTCATTCCTGAATATAACCTCTACAGATAACTTATGTCGAATAAACGTTTACGAATCCACAGAGTAACATATTTGTTTCTCGCAATGTACACGCAAATGCAAAGACACCAAAAAAATGTAACAATCTCTATGTGATAACAAAGCTGTATTATAACATTCATGTGAACTCATACACGCAGTATCGTATTAACACATATTAACACGTATTTCGTTAACATCTACGTATCGTACCTGAAACAGAGATGAAATAACACATTGAATACACTAAAACCTTGTATACGAAACATACCAAGTTTCACATATCACAAACAACCCCCCTTCGAATTCCACACATAAACGATTTGATCAATTTAAATAGCACTTAATATTCGGCCAAATAACCTCGACAATTTGAACACATATGTGAATAACCTCTATAAAACACAATAACTGTACGTCACAACCTAAAGACGTCATAAAAGCAAAACGGACATTAGAAAAGCGGACGTCATAGAATTCATTAGCAAACAAAAACCTCATTAGCACCTTCATTAGCAAAAGAACACCGATGATCAAATGTAACAAGGACCCAATTACCAAAGCAGAAAGAGACACATTCTCTTTATACCATCATAGATGAAGAGATTTAAGAACACATTATAGGGACTTAACATTTATCAGCAAACGCAATTAGTAACAAACCAAAATGCCAAAACAATTAACATTTACAACGCCATGAACGAGATGGTGATAACCATGATAGATCTGACGAAGATCAATTAGCAGTTGAAGTTACCACGCCAATTGCACAAAAATCAATTTGAAGTTAACGAAACTAACAAATTACCAATAAACATTTACACCAAATAACTTGGTACCCAATTAACATTTACACCAAATAACTTGATACCCAAGTAACATTTACACCAAACCCTTTCGTTGACAGACTACCTTCCCCATCAAGTTATTGGTAACAATCAAAGTTGATGCCACAAGGCACCTATTGATTAACGGACAACTTGAAACTAAATGTTAACTAGTAAATAGACAATATCATTAGACTAACTACCATAATCATACCATGACGACAGCACGTCATTATACCATCAAACATACCAATTACAGGAGAAAAACAAACACAACAGCAAAGTTAAGGAAACTTCAAAAGAACCTTCTAATAAATCTTCGAAACTCTAGAAACTAATTAGATCCAGAAAAATGTGAAATTATCAACTTCAAGAAACAAACAAGAAAAACGGAAGACATCTACATGTCAGGAGAACTGTAGAGAGCAACCGAAAGTAAAACAAAAATCACAACTCCGATTTTGTCTTGTACAGATCACTACCTCAGTAAAACTTTAATTTTTTGCAAATTTCAGCTAGGCTGAAAAACACAAAACAAAATTTGTAATACTCAGTCAGAAAAATTTCATAACTTCAATTCTAAAATATAATTCTTTCTGACTTGTCTCAGATTGTGATAACTTTCTAAAAATTTTTGAAAATCTTCTAAAAATTTCTATCTTCATTTTCATCCTCAATATCAATCCCATTCTCAACCTGTATTGTCACACTACATTCAAACGAATTCAATTCATTTTGAAATTTTCACTTCAGTAAAAACTCAGATCATTTCTCTAAATCATTTCTCTAAACCGATAAACCGATAATCTCCAATTTTTCAGACAGTTATAACAAATTTGTTTCTTTTATCATCAACCATTCTCCACAAAACATTTCAACAACAAAAGGTAAACTGAATTATTTTAATTTTATTTCTGAAAGACTAATTCACCATTATAGCCTTCACTGTAATGAAATACCGCCCATGCTTAGTGTATCAGAGTTTATGCAATCACTCAATAGAAACCAATTTTTTATAAAGATAACAATCCAGCGAGACGATTTTGTTAACCACGACTATATTTCGGATGTCATATACATTTTGACAAAGATAGTGTTAGAGTAACCGATTGTAAAGTATCACTCAAAAAGTTTTTTTTTATGATAGAAGGTAAAACTGAAACTGGACAAGAAATAAAACTTTTTTGGGGAGAACAACATTTTGGTTTACTAAAGAACACAGCTCCTTGCACCGAAACAATTACAGAGTTTGAAACACTGAAACAACAAATTAACACAGATATATGTGTTGATATAAACAAACTACATACAATTTTTCTAGTAATTTGCAAAAAAGAAGCTATAGAATTATTAGACGATAAACTAAAAGCATAGAACCATACAGGATACCTATTATAGTCATAGTTGTATACCAATAGAAGCACAAGAACTTGCTAGTGCGGCACCGTTAAGTGTCAGTTACATTAGTAAATAACTGTCACCTTGCAGTGGAGCATTTCATTCAACCCCAGCTACGTAGTATACAAAACAAGTATACAAAACAATTTCACCTTTCACTAAAGTTACGATATAACATACTATCTCTCTCTCACACACACACACACACACACACACACACACACACACACACACACCCACTTCCTACAAAAATACAAACAAAATCACAGTAATTTCAGTTTCAAAAATTGATTTTCCAGACGCATTAATAGCAATATACATAATATTATCTAAAATAATATTCTTCTTAACTATCTTTCTAGTACCCTGCATAGTCGTTTTTTCTACGTACTTAGCAATAGTAACAATAAACGAAGTTATCAGAAACCGTAGAGTTATCTATGCAAGTCCACCAGTACAATAATACAGTAAAAACTAATGAACGAAATCCACTCCGATATATACCATATATGTAAAACCAATACAGATTAGGAACACAAACACAGCCACCACAACAAGAACTTATACCACTAATAATACTAGCACCACCATACATTCAACTTCCACCACACGGACCTAGTTCAGGAGCATAAATTTAATCCGCAAAAATTGCGTCATCAAACAATAATAGTAACAACAATAACAATCAATAAAGACCACATCATAACGAAGTCACAGATTTAACAAACATACCAACATCCCCGGATTTTGATGATAATTTAAACCCAGGAAACAAAAACCCATACACTGTACGGCGAGACCACCCGGAAAGAAGAGAGCTCTTAAGAGCACTACGTAGATCTTCTTTATCATTTCGAACACAAGATTCAACATTAGTTTCATATGGTTCAACAGATATTGATTCTAACATAATTAGATCTATAGAAGCAGAACAGTCAGAACCTCCAAGTAGAACTGGAACACCAACATTGCACAATTTTAGTATAAATTCACCAAGTGATAATTCGGCTAATAGTACAATCCGAACACCAACATCCTCACAAATAAGAGCAAATCATTTTCTACCACCAATATTTCAACAAAGACAAGATTTCAGTTTTGTCCAGGAACATTTCAGTGTACAACCACTACCATCAGCGAATAGTTCACTTTGTTCAGCAACTTCACCACAGTCTGCGAGTAGTAGCACAACAACACCACAAAGAACAAATCATTCTTCGTCAATAGACACTCCTGTCAGCATACCACAAATCGATTTAAGAAATTCCATACAACAGCCTAGGAATACAGCTTTGTCACCATCGTCATTTATATCAGAAATAAGACTACCATAAAGCCATCCAGGTAGAACAAGATCAACGCCAATCTTAAATCCATATCCACCTACACGAAGTAGGGTTAATAAACACACATATCCCTTTGCATTAGATCACAAAACTTGGAATCCACCACCACCACTATACGGACCCACTAACCTAGGAGATACACTTACAAATTGGCCAAGAAATAGATTAATTAACACACTAAATCTTACAGCGCGACAACGTAACACAGCACTTGAAGTCTTAGCAACTCCAAATTTAGAATTAAAATTTAACACGACAATAAAATACGGAACTATCTTCAACCACCCATTTCACGCAACTACACCATCCATAATAACAACAACTCCAGCACCATTTATTTGCACTGAATGCATATATAAATTTGATAGATACACCAAGCAGACGCTAGGTTTCGCAACATTTTATAATCCACATACAGGTTTATCACATACATGTCGCTTCAACTAAAAGCTATAAAATTAATACTGTTATTTATAATATTATACATTTACATGAAAATAGAAACGAAAATTGAACTAGAACACAGGTTACACGAACGTGTTAAGCAACGTCCAGAAGATCGTATCAATGACCGAATGACCAAACGTATAAAGTAATTCCAAAACAAAAACAAAACCCTGAATAAATATTCAAATAATTCACAAAATAAATACACAGGAAAACTCAATAACGTTACAAACCATTTAATACACAATCACAATCACACAAACCTCAAGAGCTACCCAGAATATTTTACATATAATACAAAAATAAAAGAACTAGAAGAGAAGAGTTTGAAAACAGTTTAGACTACGAAGCAATGTGGGAAATAGCCATCGATAAATGGACACGAAATTGGAATTTCTATAGAGAACAATTAACAAACAGTATACTAGAGAAATTCAACATGAGCAATAAAAGACAAAAAAGACAAACAAAAGTAGACTTCGTAGAACTAACAGGACAAAACATTAATGGCTCCGCAACTGGACCACAAGACATCTTCATAGAACATTACGATGCTGAAGAATTTACTAATGTTAAGTATTATGAACTAAACAAAATTAGTACATGTAAATTCAAACCACTCGATTTATCTTAAGATTTATTAGATGCAGATGAAGTTCGAAACGAACTCGCTAGAAATAACCTCCTAAAAACACAAAAAAAAAACCAACACGATATAATATTTCATTTAATTACAAAGCTAACCCACCACTTCAGAAAAAGCTCGAAGACATGCAAGGCAGAATACAATTTGAATTTGATACTCCTATGGTACCACCATACGGAAGAATAGTCTACGATTATACAAACCCGATGTGGATACCAAATGAAATTAAAAATGCTCAGTCAAACTGCATGAAAGGACCAAGAAAACAAAGCAGAATAGATATACCAGATTGGACATTAGAAATAAAAGAAGTATCATAAGGACTAAACTTGGACACTGAAGAAATATCATATATGGGAACAGAATTACCATGTGATCTCCGGAAAGGAGAGTGTCTACCGACACCGTTCACAAAAGCAACAATAGTTTGGGAACCACAAACACATTGTCAATTATTTGAACTTATTAGATTTGATGCATTTATGGTAAAATACCAAGACAGATACTGGATAGAAACAAATGCCGAATGGACAACAGTTCAACAGCATGATATAACACAAAAAATAAAAATAAACAAAACAGACACTATTGCCACCAGATTCGAAGTCTACCCATTAGTAGAACGCGAATGCGGTTCACTCCAGCCAATACACAAAACAGAGTACGACGACCTTTACATAATATACAATTACGGATTCGATATGCACACAGGACAAAAAGTAACAAGAAAAAAGACAAAATTGAAGAAGAAAAATTTATAAAAATTAAACCAAAACAAATAACATCAGAACAAGCACGGCACGAAGACGAGGAAAACAAACAATATTACTATGGTTTTGTAAACGAACACACACATGAACATGAACATGAACATGAAAATAAATACACAGGAAAACTCAATAACGTTACAAACCATTTAATACACAATCACAATCACACAAACCTCAAGAGCTACCCAGAATATTTTACATATAATACAAAAATAAAAGAACTAGAAGAGTTTGAAAACAGTTTAGACTACGAAGCAATGTGGGAAATAGCCATCGATAAATGGACACGAAATTGGAATTTCTATAGAGAACAATTAACAAACAGTATACTAGAGAAATTCAACATGAGCAATAAAAGACAAAAAAGACAAACAAAAGTAGACTTCGTAGAACTAACAGGACAAAACATTAATGGCTCCGCAACTGGACCACAAGACATCTTCATAGAACATTACGATGCTGAAGAATTTACTAATGTTAAGTATTATGAACTAAACAAAATTAGTACATGTAAATTCAAACCACTCGATTTAGATATGACAAAAACCGAAGTACAACTACTATCAAAAGCACAAGCAGTAGAAATAAAAGCGTACGCAGTTACAGGAACAATCAAAGAACGCGTAGAATGGTGTTCACAACACACTGATTATATTAGAGCTAACAGACCTAGTTATTACGTCTCAGATGCACAAAGAACAAAAATATTAGATGCAGATGAAGTTCGAAACGAACTCGCTAGAAATAACCTCCTAAAAACACAAAAAAAAAAACCAACACGATATAATATTTCATTTAATTACAAAGCTAACCCACCACTTCAGAAAAAGCTCGAAGACATGCAAGGCAGAATACAATTTGAATTTGATACTCCTATGGTACCACCATACGGAAGAATAGTCTACGATTATACAAACCCGATGTGGATACCAAATGAAATTAAAAATGCTCAGTCAAACTGCATGAAAGGACCAAGAAAACAAAGCAGAATAGATATACCAGATTGGACATTAGAAATAAAAGAAGTATCATAAGGACTAAACTTGGACACTGAAGAAATATCATATATGGGAACAAAATTACCATGTGATCTCCGGAAAGGAGAGTGTCTACCGACACCGTTCACAAAAGCAACAATAGTTTGGGAACCACAAACACATTGTCAATTATTTGAACTTATTAGATTTGATGCATTTATGGTAAAATACCAAGACAGATACTGGATAGAAACAAATGCCGAATGGACAACAGTTCAACAGCATGATATAACACAAAAAATAAAAATAAACAAAACAGACACTATTGCCACCAGATTCGAAGTCTACCCATTAGTAGAACGCGAATGCGGTTCACTCCAGCCAATACACAAAACAGAGTACGACGACCTTTACATAATATACAATTACGGATTCGATATGCACACAGGACAAAAAGTAACAAGAAAAAAGACAAAATTGAAGAAGAAAAATTTATAAAAATTAAACCAAAACAAATAACATCAGAACAAGCACGGCACGAAGACGAGGAAAACAAACAATATTACTATGGTTTTGTAAACGAACACACACATGAACATGAACATGAACATGAAAATAAATACACAGGAAAACTCAATAACGTTACAAACCATTTAATACACAATCACAATCACACAAACCTCAAGAGCTACCCAGAATATTTTACATATAATACAAAAATAAAAGAACTAGAAGAGTTTGAAAACAGTTTAGACTACGAAGCAATGTGGGAAATAGCCATCGATAAATGGACACGAAATTGGAATTTCTATAGAGAACAATTAACAAACAGTATACTAGAGAAATTCAACATGAGCAATAAAAGACAAAAAAGACAAACAAAAGTAGACTTCGTAGAACTAACAGGACAAAACATTAATGGCTCCGCAACTGGACCACAAGACATCTTCATAGAACATTACGATGCTGAAGAATTTACTAATGTTAAGAATTATGAACTAAACAAAATTAGTACATGTAAATTCAAACCACTCGATTTAGATATGACAAAAACCGAAGTACAACTACTATCAAAAGCACAAGCAGTAGAAATAAAAGCGTACGCAGTTACAGGAACAATCAAAGAACGCGTAGAATGGTGTTCACAACACACTGATTATATTAGAGCTAACAGACCTAGTTATTACGTCTCAGATGCACAAAGAACAAAAATATTAGATGCAGATGAAGTTCGAAACAAACTCGCTAGAAATAACCTCCTAAAAAACACAAAAAATAAACCAACACGATATAATATTTCATTTAATTACAAAGCTAACCCACCACTTCAGAAAAAGCTCGAAGACATGCAAGGCAGAATACAATTTGAATTTGATACTCCTATGGTACCACCATACGGAAGAATAGTCTACGATTATACAAACCCGATGTGGATACCAAATGAAATTAAAAATGCTCAGTCAAACTGCATGAAAGGACCAAGAAAACAAAATAGAATAGATATACCAGATTGGACATTAGAAATAAAAGAAGTATCATTAAGACTAAACTTGGACACTGAAGAAATATCATATATGGGAACAAAATTACCATGTGATCTCCGGAAAGGAGAGTGTTCACAAAAGCAACAATAGTTTGGGAACCACAAACACATTGTCAATTATTTGAGCTTATTAGATTTGATGCATTTATAGTAAAATACCAAGACAGATACTGGATAGAAACAAATGCCGAATGGACAACAGTTCAACAGCATGATATAACACAAAAAATAAAAATAAACAAAACAGACACTATTGCCACCAGATTCGAAGTCTACCCATTAGTAGAACGCGAATGCGGTTCACTCCAACCAATACACAAAACAGAGTACGACGACCTTTACATAATATACAATTACGGATTCGATATGCACACAGGACAAAAAGTAACAAGAAAGAAAGACAAAATTGAAGAAGAAAAATTTATAAAAATTAAACCAAAACAAATAACATCAGAACAAACACGGCACGAAGACGAGGAAAACAAACAATATTACTATGGTTTTGTAAACGAAAACACACACATGAACATGAAATTGGACCTCTAAATGAGTAACATATACTCAAGAATAAGTCTACAAGCAATAGAATTTTATTCAAAAATCTGTGAACAAACTAGAAACTTTCGACAATTATTACTGTCACAAGTACAAAAGAACACACCACTCCTAGGATATATCCTTACTGGAGATAGATCAATATTTGTCAAACAAGAAGGAGAAAACGTAATAAAAATGTACAAATACGCGAAAAAATCATCTCCCTTGTACGTACCACAAACTCGTGAATGTTACAATAAAATACCAATTCTATACAAAAATAGAGTACAATACGTCCACCAATTAACAAGACAAACCTATTTATGGGCGAAGAAAGTACCATGTTCACACGGCAACTTCGATCAATTAATTTTTATAGACACTGAAGGAACAGCTAGATATAGAGTAACACCATACCCAGTATAAGTAAAAGAATACTGAATACAATATCACCCGACGAAATCGTACTTGATAAAATATTTAGCATTTTAGTGGTATATACAGTAAAGTGTTATATACAGTAAAGAACAACTAGTACAAGAACGAAAACGAGATTTACTACATGAATATATGCGAGACCGCGAAAAAACATTACAAGAAGCAACATCAAAAAATGCTCAGAAATTACTAGAACTTGAACAAATAGGATTATTACAAACCTATAAAAACTACCAAACAATCACTTAAATGGTTAAGAGATCTCAACATTAATGGATATAACTTCCAAATTGATCAACCAAGTGTTAACTGGAAAGAGATCTTTGACGGAGCATGGCTAAAAAAACAAATATTAACAATCTTTGGTTGGCCATGGTACCTCTTAGAAAAAATGGCAATAATATACCCCATGATAAGTATGATATTATTTATAACAAATCTTATCATCAAATTTTATAACGCTTTTGCAATAATTAAAGCAATCGGAAAACAAGCAAGCATAACAAAAATTCTACTTACAGGAACATTCGGAATATTTTCACAAACATTAACTCAACTCGTAGCTCAAATACAAGAAGAAGACAATAGTCACAACAGTGATGAAATCAACACACACTACGAAAATAACAAATCACTAAAGCAGAAACAAAAATTTCGTCGACACTCCACAGATTTACCACATATAACAGACCATAATGACAATGATGAACCTACAGAAGTTTATGTAGATACGAAATATAAACATTATAACACAACAATTATAAGAACAGAAAAAGGACTACTATTAAGAACATTAGAATATCCTACGAAGAAACAAAAACCACCATTACCAGAACGAAAACATAAACATGAATCGTTTAGAGTAGAACCGTTTAATGTAGAACCATTGCAAACAATATCGGAAAATAAAATACCAAAACTACAACCACAACTCATTACTCCACCACCTGCATATCAATACTTAGGAAATAACGCACCCTTACCCAGTGCACCGCAACAACCTACATCATTTACGCACATTCGTATGAAACGCCTTTACCTATTCAACAGTCAACACCTTATGAAATACCTCAGCCTTCTAGTACATCAACAAGTAAACAACCTTTAATACCGTCAGTAAAACTAATGGACATACAAAATCCACCACCTATCGGTTTCGACCAATTAAAATTAACGGCTAACAAAATGCATAACCGCAGTCATAGTTTAGACATACTAAGAAATGACGATCAACCACATACAAATGAAGTAACGTATTGTGATTCGCATTCTGCGGACACTTATGAAGTGTAACAAACCCATATTACGAAAACATCTAACATATATTACTTTTTATATATGTACCTAATACATGTATCTGATACTAATATGCACCTGATACTAATATGATTGACGAACAACAAAGAATTACACTGATCATGTAACTTGTCACAATTTGCAACAAGATCGCTAAACAGTGATAAATAAAAACATATAACATCATTCGAATGGCAACAATATGAAATGATAACAATTATACCAGTAACAATACCTTCCATGTGAACTCATGCATTAAACAATTTGTGCGAACATACATCTAGTAAATTGAATAACCACATAGTCTACAACCTGATACTCAGAAATAATAATAATACTGAACAATTTATAGCAATACTTCTGTAACAATATTCGAATAACATTCCCCTGTAACAAAATCTCCATTACTTATGTACAACAAACAGTTAACAATTAAATATCTTTTCGCAAATGGCATCCAGAATGGATTACCAACAAGAATCTCCATATAAAGCAGACTCTCCTCTCAGCTATGACGTAGGAGAAGGCGAGCTTAGCTCTGGATCTTGACGTTCCATTCCTGGAAAAATTAGAGATAATGCATCCGAATGTAGCACACAAACAGATGACTACATCGATAAAAGTCACCCACAAGAATCAGTCACCACCATGAGGGTGGAAGTGGAGAACACAACGTCTGAACAATTCACACAGACAGCACTCAATCAACAAACACCACAGGAAATAGCACGTATAATTTCTGAAAAAGTTGTTAAACCAAAACAACCGGATGTAAGACGAAACCAAGAGCCTTTCAGTACTAGAAAACCTAATGATATAACAGAACAAAACACTAATACTAGTACACATAGTTATCAAAGCAATAGACCACAGAACAGATCTCAGAACAATAATTTGTATAATACCTCGAAACCGAGTGACACACATATGTCTCCACCATTACCGAATTACCCCCCACCAGTGAGACCACCTCCTCCTGAAGATTATACAACAGATAGTAACAAAATGCAACAACGTGTTCAACAACGTTGGGTCGAAAGAAATTCCAGTCATACTCGACCAAACAATCTACGTTTCCTTTATGCATTAACACCACGTAGTAACAATAGGAAGTCAGTTTTCCATCAATCAAATAACGAACAATCTCCAACAGCTACCGTTATGGAAACCATATGGTTCCAAGAAAAGGATCCTAGAACATTGAACAACCCACATAGCAGTAACTACAACCCATTATTGTCTTGCCGCAATTGGGCAGAAATGCCATTTGAATCTAAGAACTATAACTTCATCATTGCACCTCTCTTTAACCTGAAAGATCGCATATCCGAATACTTTCCATCGTTGCCATCTGAGAACACTAATACTGTCAAACGCAGTACGATAAATATGGGACGGGATAAATTCCATCAAGCTAATTTTCTCATGCTTAAACAATTTTATAGCCTAACGGAACGGTTCCTATACGACTACAATTATGAGTTTAAAGTACCTGTAATATGCACATTCGATCACCTAGTAGCAAAAGCATCTCAGGATCTCTCAGCATATAGCGTATTTGAACATAAAATTTTCCAACTTAGTTTCAACTTTCTCCATCCGACTCCGAAAGACGTACAGAACAATAACTTTCGTGTACATGAAATCAAATTGATTCACAATTTGATTTATTACACCTTCTTCAGAGATAAAGAGTATTATACAGATAAAAGCTACATCCGTATCAATGATCAACTAACATCCCCCTATTTTCTGAATTATGGATATAAACTGAAATGGGAATACACCATTGGAACACTCCGAAATTTTGATCCCATAAAAAATTACTACATCTTCCAACCTAAGGATCCACCTGAAAGACCATTGATGGTACCTCTCGAGGCACTTGAACCTTGCGAAGAGTACCATACATATCACTTAGAAGGAAGCGTAACAAACAGAGCTTTCAGTAACAGAATTCAATATAACAATGAACGAAAAGCAACAGATCTTGAAAAAGAGCTAAGGAAGACTGTAAAAGCTTCGATTACGGAAACAAACATCAACGAAGTTACTGACCTGTTGGCATACTTTCTCTCACACGATGAACATTCTCTAAAGGAATATAAACATTACAGAGATCGAACTAACCATCCTCAGCAAACAGAGAAATTGTAACAAATGGAAAATTGGAATAAGTAACAAATCTCGAACTTTAATAACAATGCCATTTCAATTATAACAACTTCATTTAACAATGGATTTGATTCTCTACATATATGCTTATCGTTTTCCTATATTGTACTAATTTGTAACAATACCATTTATAGCCATAAACATTCCAAATATACTACCCAAATCTCTTTGAACATGCTATTTCAATTACAGTTGATATATTTCAACTGTTACATTCCTGATTTGATTTGCTATTTTAGTCTCAATTACAACACTGTCTTTAAGTATCACTGATACTTGATATAATACCTTGATATAACACGTAAAGAATAATTGACTTCTTCAGAACAACAATTTTTATTGTTTCCTATTCTCCTACCCATTTTCTACCTTCAGATAGTAAATTGTACATGTACATCTGCAAAGATTATCCTTAGTTAAATATATGCAATTTTGTAAATAAGCAATAAATAAATTCCAAAAAAGTACCTGGTAATATTGTGTACCATGGAACCGGATATAAACAATAGCTTTATGCACTACAGTGTAGAATAACACACTATATGTAATGTATAACAGACATGTAAAACGAACAGTATATATAACGTATGCATAACACTACATAACACATTAGGTCATGACATGACAATTCTAAAAATTTCTGAGCAAGTGTCTATAGTAACAAACTGTTAATATTTTGTTAATCAAACTAACAATACGTCAAATAACTATATTGACACGTAATCTACTAACAGTACATAACAAAATATCCGAAGTCCATAACAACAGAAAAAACGAAAATATTACTAATTCGAAAATTTCATATTACTAGGATAGTCTACTAATTTATGACAACGACTTTTCATCGGTAAACCATTAATAGACAGATCATTCATAGGTAAACATTTCACATGTATAAACAACCATGCAATTATAACAACATGAAGTTAACAACTATGAACTATCATATGCAATAGTCTAGCAATTGCATCTATTCTACTAACAGTAACAACTAACAAGTTCTTTCTTCCCGAGAAAATTATTTGGAATGTTGAAATACATTATGTCGTATCCGGCAAACATTTATAAAATCAGCGCGCAGACAGATACTTTTACTAAATTTTAAAGTATGAAATAACCGTTAATAGTAATCAGGCGATGGGACATTTTTTGTCCACACCCATTAAACCTATAAGCGTGTTCTAAAACTTTTACTAAATTTAAACAATAAAGTAACCATTAGCAACCTTACAACATTTACAGATTCGATAAACGCTTCGTATAATATAACCGTAACAACTAACAAAATCACAAAACTGTGGAAGTATGATGATACAGTCTGTAAGGACTAAATTCATCAGAATAAATCATGAATCCGGAAAACATTAATTGAAATATTACATGTTCAGATCCAATAACTTAATCCAACAAAAATCAGATGTCACTATACCGTTTGTTATGACATATAGCAAATAACTTTTCGTTGTTGTAAACAACCTTCTTGTTGCTACTCACCCAACTAACCTCGATTTTTCCATCGAATTTCATATACCATTTTGAGCAAAGGTTTTATTTTTTCTTTCCAACCGGAAGGGATACTACGTAATAGCAAAACATAAATACCACCTAACATGATAGGCTAAACTGAAAAATTCTGAACATCTAACAGCTAACATAAGCAAACAAAAAGAATTCAGGTAAGTCAGGTAAGTCACGGGACATCAGGATCGCCTTCGACATCAACATCGGGCCTACCCAAAAGGATCTTCATCCACTGGAAGCGGTACTGGAATAGATACTTTTGTGGTTGTTGATGTTCACTCCTTGCTCAGTGGGCCACCTATGTCTAGGAATTGACCTACTGACGAACCGGCAAAAGTGCAACATACTCAACAAAAAGAAAAGAAAAACCTCCAGAGAGATTAAAGGGAAATTGAATATAGTACTCACAAAACTTCTAAAAAACTTAAACCCCGGAAAGATGGAGTCAATGTTGACTTCCAACAAAGAAGATTTGAAGAGTTTATTATTTAAATAAATAAAGACTGAAAATATTCTTTCCTGATTGGTTACAATAGAAGAAACACCTTCCCTTCGATGTTTATATATTTTCCCTCAGGCAAAACTTTTTAGTTGGTACCGATCAGAGTCATACCCAAACCTGATATAATAATAAAGTATATTTCTCTCTCTCTACTCCGCTTTTGTTTTGTATTGATATATACGTTAGACTTTAGCATTGGGGCCCGTGCACTGTCTACTGAAGCTCAGATACAAGAGTAGCAGACTAGAGATATAGAACTTTAGTTAGTCAGGTAAGTCTCACTGTTGTAATATAGTTTTGAGATACTATAAGACCTCAGTAAAGTAACCTCTCAAGGTAACCCTACTCCAGACACGTCTTAAAAAACCTTTTAACTTTGTTTTCATCTTCCTCGATATCATCATATAATACATTTGGTTTAGTAGGAAAGTCAGTAATTCCTTCTGAGAGTTCATATATATTATCCTTAACTAAAAATGCACTCTGCTCTAGGGTTATATCAACATAATTCATTTTATATCTTCTATTAGGCAAATCTACAAGATTTAATTTTAAATGAGGATTAGTTTGACCCCCCATTTTATGAAGAATTTTGGCTGTCTTTGTATCAACAAAAACTGGTGCTATATCTTGAGTTTCCTTTATGGTCCCCTTTAACGTTTCGTTAGTCTTGGAAGTGTTTTCACCGATCCGTGAAGCGGTTTCGCCGATCTGGAATTCAGCTTGCTTGATCATCTGAGTTTGTTTAACTAACACTTGATTTTGCCAATCTATGGCTCTTAATGTTTGTTCACTTAATGCTAGATTGTGTTCATTGTTTGCATTCAGTGTTTTAGTTAAAGGATCAAATAACTCTTCTATTTCACCATAATATTCTTGTTGTTTTAAATTATCTTCTAATCTATTTCTTCTGTTATGTTTTTCTAGATTATTTAATTTTATAAGTGTTTCTTGTTTAGTCATTTTTTATAATTATAATAAATCATTATACAGTGTAATTGCAGCAAGGATTTACTTTCTACCATCATTAATGGTTAGCTCTTTAATATTATTTATAAGTAGGTCTTTGTCTCCATCTAATGATGCATTCTTAATCGGGGAAGGGGCTTCGCAGATTTTTTTTTACTAGATCTCTTTTGAATAGATATAGATTCTCATCATGAGGATAGCTTTTAATATTATTTACATAAAATCTTTTATCATCAATTGTGTTTAGACTAATCTTACTTGTTTCTGTTGTTGTCATGTTATCACCAACTTTGTATTCTACATTCATCTACACTTCTCTCTGTGTTATACATTAGTGCATTATAATACCCCTCATGTTTAGCATCGTTACATTTCTTTATTCCTTTCTCTTTAGTATTCTTAGGATAGTCTTTGAAACTGTATGACTTTGGTGACAGGGCTATAAAATCTTCTATAACTTTACTACCTAATTCATGTTTGAATTTGCCTGGAACTTTATTATTAGTTTTGATTGGAGGATCGGGGAACCCGCCGTTTCGCGGATCGAGATTGGATAGGTCCATGTGTTCACCTTCGACATTACCCTCGCTAAAACTTTATACCAAACTATCAGTCTTCATATAATGGAGTTGTAGATCTTTGTGAGATGGTGGAAGAATATTATAGAATACATCATACAAGTGTAATTTAATTAATTCTAAGATAGTAACACCTACATATACTGGAGAATCATATTCTATTTTTGTCTTTATATATATATTCAATTTGGCTATAATCCTTATATGTAGTTATATTCTTAAATATTGGTTTACATATACTTTTCATTATCTTTTCTTCATCATGTAAGAACTTACTTTGAAGGAAGTGAGGAAGTGTAGGGGAATCATGCACATTCTTCCATATAGTGAATTGTTCATTAATTTCCTTACATCCTCCTCTGCTTCAGTTTTAGCTGTTGCTCTTTTATTTGTATTGTTTTTTGTATAAAATCTCTACATATATAATCTTGTTTAAATTTAATTACTCTATGTATTTTAGTTCCTTTTACTCCCATCTTAACATAGAACTTTACATCCTATAATGAACCATAAATTCGTTTTTGTTGTTTTGGTCTAAGATTAATTTCTCTGTTTTTGTTTTACTTTTCTCTCTTTCTCGGTATCCCAATTCATTATCATTTATCTTTCTCTTATCGGGCATTAATGCTAGTTTCTCTGTTCTATCTTTACATGTATCAGTATAATTAATTTCGCAAACTATATAGTAACCATGGTCACTATCATCTGGAGTATTTAAAATAACATCAAGAGTAGTAGTAGTAGTAGTAGTAGACTGGAAGTCCTTATAAGGTAGCTTTGCATCATTACATAGCCGTATAGGTTGTTTGCATCGATGTACCAGATATTTTTGTTATGGGAATTTATCCCTGTTTCACCATTGTTGACTACCCTATCACCCATTATACCAAATATACCACCTCTCTTTGCCTCAACGAAATCATCTAGCATTTGTTTATCTTGTAATGTATCTATTGTTACACCGCTTGACATTAACCAACAATCAAAACTATAGCCTGGGAGTTTTACATAGTGTAGGGGATTGAGATTGAATTCTTTCATACTTAGTTGAACATATTCATTCATTCAGTAGTCTAATATTTCCACATCATTTTGTAAATACTCTATTGTTAGATCTTTACCAGTTTTATGACTGTTGTCTTTATTAAAGATATCGACCTCTTCTTGTGTTGGTAATTTATTCGAGAGAGAAGATTTGAAGTCTTCTATTTTTAGATTACCTATAACTTCATCATACGAGTGCAAACCAAAGTATTCATATGGATATGAAGTTTTAGTTTTAAATCCGTATATCTTCGCCATTTGATCTAGAGGCATAGCTAAGAAGTTATAACTATCTGAGAATTTAAGACAAACAATGCTAAACATCTTAGCCTTACCAGCAGCTAGTGGTATGTTATCTACTTTTCTTTTATCATTATTCTGTTTAAAGAGTTCGCTGTATAGTAGGTTGAAGTCATAGCCAGAGCCATTGTGGACTATTACAGGAATGAAGTTTTGTTGTTTGTACCTCAGATTACATATTCTACATGCTGGTCCTCTATTTTTACCAGTTTCATGACAATGATCTTTTACTTTATTAATACATGTTTTACTGCATATATGACAAGTGTTATTAGTTTCATGATATAATTTATCTTCTTCATTAAATAACTTTTGTTTGTTGCGCTTGAAGTTATTCTCAGTTTCTATTTCTAATAGATCACTAGCAAATCTTTTGATACAATCAAGACCGAAATAGTATTTGAAACTACACTGCCAGAGGTAACCCACACTTATTGGTATGTGTTCAGCTGTTTTATATTTGCTAGTTGAGGTTGAGACGTTGGTGACACAACATTCTATATCAGCACTTTTAATATTTTTTATATTCTGACGTTTGTGTTCCTTTATAAAAGTATTTTTCTTCTTCTTAGGACAAACAACCTCGGGTTTGAAAGAGTTGTTACATTCGTGTTTGTCGTATTTAATTTGTGAATCAAATCAATATGTACGTCTATCACAATAATAGTATTTAACGTTATTTTTATTTGGTCGATCTAACAAGGTTTCTATGATTTTAATTAGAGCACAGTGTTCTGTAGTACTATCTCCCCAAACCAATATTCTGACATCTTTTCCAGCTTTATCAAAATCATCCACTGGTTTAAACAATTCTACTTTACCCCCACCACAAGGTGTGTATACCAAATATTAACATTGTACTATTTCTGTATTCTTAATATATATCCGAAGTCATCTTCATGTTGTTGTCTTGGTTCAATTAGTTTATTCTGGTATTTACTTTCACGTGTTGCGTGGTCCATGGCATGATATAGCCAAGCAGTAATAGTCAGTTGCAAGCAGTTGTATTTATAACTACATATATTCAATATTGATTTAGAGTTTTTGAGATTGGGGTTAAATCTATATAACTACCGATAGATGCTTTAGTTGGTTCAATGTTTATCTGAATACTTCTTAATCCGAGAAACTCAAAGTCATAGCCATAACCCTCATATATTTCCTTTTCAAAGTTTAATCATTGAGTGAAGTCTCCATTTTCATATATTGCGTTATTAATAATGTAGTCAGTGTTGAAAAATATTTTAATAGCTTCAACTTCTTCTTTGGTTCCCTTTTTGTACTCACACTCAGCTGTGATCCTATATTTAAAACTCATAACTTTTCTATGCTGGTAACAGTTTCCAATTTCTTCTAAAGAGTTATTAATGGCTTCGTCTATGTCTTCAATGTAATTTCCAGCTTTATCAGTAATATAAAATTCTTTCATGTTCTGGCTAGAGTTTATATCAAAGTATTCTGTGTTTTCTAGATACTTGCGATTATGACTATATGATTGAGTAGTTAGCGCTATTTTATTCCTAAATTCTTCATGACATTCTTTTCACTCATACTTAATTCTGTTGTAGATATTGTCGTCGGGTTTAGTTTTAGTTTTAATAATATCTTTAGTTTCAGTTTTAGTAGACGGTTTGACATAGATAAAGTCTCCATCCGAATCATACATTTTCTCTATCTTTTTATTTGAGGCTTCAGTTATAGCCTCATCCAAATCAGAATCAGTGAAACTGCTTCGCAGATCAAACATTTTCTCCAATAGTTCTTTATGTTTGGGATCGTATAATTGATGTCTGCATAAACCCTTCTTTGTTTCAAAGGATAAATTACAGACGTCGCAGAAGTTCACACTTGCGACATTACTGTTTGTTGAGTGAGAGATTGTGTATTTTGTTAGGGAAAATTTTGGAAAAAATAATTTTTCGAAAGAGAAAAAGGAAGTGTGATAACTGTAAAAATAATATTTGGAAAGAATGTTGTAATGATTGCAAAGAATTAGAATATTGTTGTTATATATGTAAAAATATAGTTAAAATAAAAAATTATATTAAACATTTGGGAGACCATTATGATAATCCAGATCAATATCTGGCGTGTAATATGTGTAAAGTTTACAAACATATTTCTTTCTTTAGTTTTAGGAATGGAAGATGCAGATTGTGCATCTATCTTAATAGATATAGATATACACATACCAAAGATAGATTCAAGGAATACGCTGAAAGGTTTAATATAAAAGTGTAGTATAGACAAGAAATAATATTTTGTGATGTACATAAGTGAATTTGCAAACGAGCTTATTATTTTTTTCTAGAATTAAGCCATTTCATAATTTAATGCTAGACTTAGAGTGAATATGTAGTAGTGGATAAAACAAGGAAACCAACAAGCAGTCAAATTTGGCCCGATTCGACATGCGCGATTAGCGTTAGGAGAAAGGGTCAAATTTTACTGGTGGTTGGTTTCTTTGTTTTATCCACTACTGTAGAAGAGAGTTTTAAAAGCTATGACGAGAGAGAAGAGGGTGAGAACCTTTTAAAAATTTTTACTTAATATCTTTGAAGACATATGTCTATGACCATACAGCTATTTGTAGTTACCTTGATCATCCTACTAAAAAAGTGAAACAAAATTGGTGTTGAAGCATTACAAGGCTTAGTTAAATCAAAACAATTTGTTTGTGATATAAGCTACTCTATTAATCGAATGCACCAGTGTATAACTAAGATCACCTTCGGTTCCTTCCCGATTTTTCTATTGTGACATGACTGATTGATTTGAGTGTAATAAAAAAATGCCCTCTTTTAATTTTCAACGTCACTCTAGCACCGAGATGAACACAGTATGTAACTGTAAGTGTGGTAGTAAACTAATTGGTGTTGTATGATTTAGGTATAAATGTGATCATAGCGAAGCTGCTGCGAACATCAGCGAATAGATAGTAGCAATAAGATAACTATCATTGACGGCCCTACTCAGATCACAACCCTAGTTGAGAAATCGTCGGCTAGAAAACGTAAGAAACCGTCGGTATCGTCGTTTTTTTCTAGCCAAAAACGACGAAAGCCCTTACGTCGGTATCGTCGTTTTTGTTCGTTATTAAACGTAAGAAAGAATCGGTATCTTCGTTCTTAGACGTAAGACAGATTCGGGATTGTCGTATTTTCATCGCAAGCGAGATTCGATATCGTCGTTTATTAAATGTAAGAAAGCATCGTTATCGTCGGTTTTTAAACCTAAGAAAGCATCGGTATCGTCGGTTTTTAAACGTAAGAAAGCATCGGTATCGTCGGTTTTTAAACGTAAGAAAGCATCGGTATCGTCGGTTTTTAAACGTAAGAAAGCATCGGTATCGTCGGTTTTTAAACGTTTCGAGCGCACTTTTGTCTGATCAGATGACGTTTCGAGAGCTGAAATAGGTTAAATACTGTCGGAAAAAATCTACAGTTGAACTAAGGAACAACTTTTTGAGATTTTCCAGAATGTTTTGGGTGTGTTCCCCTCCTCCTTCTCTCAACCGGGCTGGGGACCAGCTACGGCGGAGTTACAAACAAACAACTATAGGAGAATTGAAGAGAAAAAGGAAGTGTGATAAGTGTAAAAATAATATTTGGAAAGAATGTTGTAATGATTGCAAAGAATTAGAATATTGTTGTTATATATGTAAAAATATAGTTAAAATAAAAAATTATATTAAACATTTGGGAGACCATTATGATAATCCAGATCAATATCTGGCGTGTAATATGTGTAAAGTTTACAAACATATTTCTTTCTTTAGTTTTAGAAATGGAAGATGCAGATTGTGCATCTATCTTAATAGATATAGATATACACATACCAAAGATAGATTCAAGGAATACGCTGAAAGGTTTAATATAAAAGTGTAGTATAGACAAGAAATAATATTTTGTGATGTACATAAGTGAATTTGCAAACGAGCTTATTATTTTTTTCTAGAATTAAGCCATTTAATAATTTAATGCTAGACTTAGAGTGAATATGTAGTAGTGGATAAAACAAGGAAACCAACAAGCAGTCAAATTTGGCCCGATTCGACATGCGCGATTAGCGTTAGGAGAAAGGGTCAAATTTTACTGGTGGTTGGTTTCTTTGTTTTATCCACTACTGTAGAAGAGAGTTTTAAAAGCTATGACGAGAGAGAAGAGGGTGAGAACCTTTTAAAAATATTTACTTAATATCTTCGAAGACATATGTCTATGACCATACAGCTATTTGTAGTTACCTTGATCATCCTACTAAAAAAGTGAAACAAAATTGGTGTTGAAGCATTACAAGGCTTAGTTAAATCAAAACAATTTGTTTGTGATATAAGCTACTCTATTAATCGAATGCACCAGTGTATAACTAAGATCACCTTCGGTTCCTTCCCGATTTTTCTATTGTGACATGACTGATTGATTTGAGTGTAATAAAAAAATGCCCTCTTTTAATTTTCAACGTCACTCTAGCACCCAGATGAACACAGTATTTAACTGTAAGTGTGGTATTAAACTAATTGGTGTTGTATGATTTAGGTATAAATGTGATCATAGCGAAGCTGCTGCGAACATCAGCGAATAGATAGTAGCAATAAGATAACTATCATTGACGGCCCTACTCAGATCACAACCCTAGTTGAGAAATCGTCGGCTAGAAAACGTAAGAAACCGTCGGTATCGTCGTTTTTTTCTAGCCAAAAACGACGAAAGCCCTTACGTCGGTATCGTCGTTTTTGTTCGTTATTAAACGTAAGAAAGAATCGGTATCGTCGTTTTTAGACGTAAGACAGATTCGGGATTGTCGTTTTTTCATCGCAAGCGAGATTCGATATCGTCGTTTATTAAATGTAAGAAAGCATCGGTATCGTCGGTTTTTAAACCTAAGAAAGCATCGGTATCGTCGGTTTTTAAACGTAAGAAAGCATCGGTATCGTCGGTTTTTAAAGGTAAGAAAGCATCGGCATCGTCGGTTTTTAAACGTAAGAAAGCATCGGTATCGTCGGTTTTTAAACGTTTCGAGCGCACTTTTGTCTGATCAGATGACGTTTCGAGAGCTGAAATAGGTTAAATACTGTCGGAAAAAATCTACAGTTGAACTAACGAACAACTTTTTGAGATTTTCCAGTATGTTTTGGGTGTGTTCCCCTCCTCCTTCTCTCAACCGGGCTGGGGACCGGCTACGGCGGAGTTACAAACAAACAACTATAGGAGAATTGAGTCCGAGCAAACGGTAAAAATCCACGCTCTAAGACTCTGTAATTTTTGAAGTCCTGTAAACCTAGGTTGGGGGTCGATTTTTTGCTCGATCATATAAAAAAAATGATTTAAAAATAAAAATTTTTGATATTTGCACAAATTTTGTCTCCTTTGAACACATTCCAGTTGCACTTGCACCGAACTGATTTGTTTTTTGCAAAATTGCAAGTATAGTTTTCAAGTAAATTATAGCAAGAGCAAGGGCGCATTGGTTGCATTTATCGCAAATCTTATACTTTTTATTCAATATCACCGCAAACCTTACATCTGTTAGCAATTTTTAGCGGTGACACCTAGACCCGGGAGACTCTTGTATATCAATTTTCGATTGCCTACCGAATCTTGCAAAACCAAACACACCGAAGCTTTCTTACATTCCAGACCGAACATACCGACAATTTCTTTCGTTTGAAACCGATTATACCGAATCTGGCTGAACCGAACATACCGAATCTTTCTTACATTCCGAACCGAACATACCGAATCTCGCAAAACCGAACATACCGAAGCTTTCTTACTTTCTAGACCGAACATACCGACAATTTCTTTCATTTGAAACCGGTCATACCGATCAAACCGAACATGCCGACCATTTCTTACGTAGAAAACCGAACATACTAAACATTTCTTGCGTCGTTTTTGTTCGGTCTTCTCAACTAGGGAATGGTAACAGTAACTGCGTATCAATTTTGCTGATCCACGACGTAACAGAAGTAGCAATTATTAACAAAAATAATATCATTAACAGAAGGAGAATAATAACAAAAACAATAACAATAATAATCCCAATAACAATAATAACAGCAATATTAGCGATAAAAATAATAATAGTTTCACTAACAATAACAACTGAGAAGCAGAATACCCGATTAAGAGTGTTGAGCTCAGTTTACAATAAGAGACAATAATACAAAAAAATTCAAGCAGGAATTAATCTCGGTGTTCCAGAAAAAATCACATTGTCTGTTTCATTGCTTTAAGAATCCATAAAACACACCAAAATATAGAAAGTGCCATATTTACTTGACATTTCGGGATAAGTCGCGTTCAAATGAGCTCAATAATTAGGCGGACACGAATGGAAAACTAAACAAACCAAAATAATCCAAAATATAGTGGAAGAGCATGTTTTAACCTGGTGAAGATTATGTGACACAATTTTTTTTAACTGAGTGGGAAAGTTTCATTAGCCTTTTTGATCAGATTCCACCAAACGGCAAAAGCAATTTGGTTTTTTATTTGGTTCGATTGCTGGCTTGACAATAATAAGCAATTGCGCATATTATGTGTGTTCCCCTCCTCCTTCAACCATCAACCGGGCTGGGAAACGGCTACAGCGGAGTTACAAACAAACAACTATACGAGTTTTCGAGAAAAGCACTAGGTTAACAACCATGCTCAAACTCTAACTCCAAACCAAAAAACTATGATAAATTAAAACATATCGAAACCATAGAACATTACAATCCACATACTTCATTTTGAATAACTCTATGATCCGATAAAAAATCACTATTTTTGAAAATAGAATAAAAGAAAACACGGGCCAAGAATTTTCTCAAAAAAAAAAGACGGGGAATAGAGTGTAGAGTGTGCAAATAAAAAAATTACACCCCTATCCCTCCGCTTAATTAACGGCGGAAGAGTGTAATTACAAGAGTGTAATTTTAAGAAATAAAGGTGGAAAGAGGTAGTGAGGATCGCTCCCGCACCTTCCCTATGTCCAACAACTTACTTTCACTTTTCGCATTAACCATTAAGCCAACTGCTATAACAAATAAACGTTTCATTTTGTTTATAATGCTATTTCTATAAGAGTGTAATTTTTTCAGTCCACCCTAAATTACACTCTTTGCGAAGTGCGTAAAAAGAGTGGAGAAAAGAGTGTATATACATTGTGGAGTCAGACATGACTTCCAAAAAGGAATATTTAATATTTTGAAAGACTTTATTCAGAAGGACTGAAATACTCTTTCCTGATTGGATAAAAATGATATATTATTTTATCCTCCTTTCCCTCTATGTGTTTACCCATCTACCCTCTCTCAGCAGAAGAGAAAGTGATTTAGTCAGTACCAGTTACCATCCTGATATAATAATAAAGTATATTTCTCTCTCTCTACTCCGCTCTTGTTTTGTATTGAGATAAACGTTAGACCGTAGCATTGGGGCCCGTGCACCGTCTACTGAAGCTCAGATAGAAGAGTAACAGACTAGAGGAATAGAACTTTAGTTAGTCAGGTAAGCCTTAAGATTATATCTTATTCTTGAGACAACCATAAGACAGTTCAGGAAGTATCCTAATAAAGGTAAGCTCTAGAACACGTCTTATCTGGTGCGACCAGTGCTGAACTAAATCGGGTAAACAATTATAATTTCTGAGGGATATAACAAAAACTATTGTTAGAAAAACAGAACGGATAAAAATTCAAAGAATAACAAATGGCTTCCAAATTTGATACACAATCAAACCATAATAACGAATTAACACCTTTTACTATCGCAAATGATTGTCCACAAGAAAATACAGAATTAATATACAGAATAATATTAAATTTGAAGAGAAACCTCTTCAAAGAGACAGATCATATACAACAAATAAAAACAAACCGCAACCATTTGACACACTATCTACCAGTAATACTACTGAATAGTGATAGATACAACAGAAACTATACATTCGTATTAACAAATGAAAATAACAAAAGAAGAACATATTTTAATTTCCAAAATGAAACAACATTATCGGAAATGCTAAAAATATTTTTAAAAAGATATGAAGAATCACAGGATAGAACAAAACAAACAGCAATAACATCGACAACATATAACACAATAAGAAACACAAGTGGATATCTCAATGAAAGCCGTCAACAGATACAGTCTGTGAATGACAGATTAAGATCTGACATCAAAAACTATAATAATTGGTTGACAAAAATAATGGAACTAAAACCAGAAATAAAAACAGCTTCAATAGATATCATAAAAATAGTATCTGAATTTACTTTCCTCTTTTGGTTAGATAATTTTGAACATATCAATGAAAAACGAATACAGTTCGGAGAGACATATCCTGACGAAATAGGATATCTCTGTGATGAACTCAAAAATATTTGGGATAAAGAATATTGTTCGGAATATTTTGAAAGTACTTTACAGATAAGTTCGGACAGTATTAATTTCATTGAAGGATTGGAAAATTACGTGAAAATACTAGACCAAGGACAATCAGGATCATCATCATTTAATATAACAAAAAGTTCAACATCAACGTCAACACCAAAAGATACACAGCTGAGCAACAATTCACAAGTAAAACAAAAATCAACAATAAAACCAGATAAACTATTAACATCAAACTTAGTCGGAAACAACAATAACACAATAGAAGATGTAGACAATTCTGATTCAGATGAAAGAGAAATTAGATTTGACAATCAATTTCCACCATCGGTAAACCAAAACAGACGAAAATACCAAAACAAGGACGAAATTAATAGCAACAGAATGTACATCAATTCGGTAGATAACAAAAATAGTAACCAAGAACAAAATTGGGGACAACAACAATATAATTATGAAGACTTAAAAAACGAAATTACACAAACAGTAACAACACATACTAATAAATTAATAAATAACCTAGAAGAAAAATATCATCGAATGAGCCGAAACATGGAAAATAGACAAGAAGAAGCACTAGAAATGGTAATTAACAAATTGGATAGAACTCTTGAAAACCTACAAGGACAAAATAACTATAGAACGGAATACGAACATCCATTACATAACAGAAATCAAGAAAATCCTTTTCATAACAGAAACTATGAACATATAACAAATGAGAACATACAAAACACTGATAGACATAATAATCAACAAGGAAATCAAAATAGAAGAACAAATTCAATCACAACAGAAGAAAGGGAAACAACAGTAGTAGAACCGCCTTTACCATTTTATAAACAATTAACATCAATGAGCATAAACGAAGACCCCCAAATTGAACAAAATATTAGCAGTGGTTCAGTACCAACAACAATAAGACCATTCGATGGAACAGATCCAGCATATACTGTTGAAGAATATTTAAATAGCATTGTTGCTGCTATGATATTCAGCAGAGGCATTGAACCGGTAAATAAACCAGGACATCACCAATGGAAAGTAAAAAGAGCAGCGTTAATACTACATACTTTACAGGGACCTGCACAAAAATGGTATTCGACACTTCCAAGTGAAACAAAATTAGATTGGGAAATATTTTGCAAAGAGTTTTCAGATATGTTTGATTCGGAAAAATCAAAACAACAAGCAAAAATCATATTACAACAATTACAAAAACATACAAACGAATCACTAAGATCATTAGCATTAAGAATAGAAACTCTTGTCAAAACTGCTTATTCTCTATACACAGAAGACTACAGAAATAGTGTTATGAACCAAACGTTCATAAGATGTTTAGATAACGAATTAAAAAACGCAGCATTAAAGAAACATGCAAACCACAAACAAACTCCACGCGAACCAGAAATGCCATTCAAAACATTAGTAGAGAAAATAGACCAAATGGACCTAACAAGAACAATAACTAATAATCACAAAAGATTATATGAAGTAAACCAGAGTACAACAAATATCAATGAAGATCTGAAACAAATGAATATAGCCTGCAATAATATAAATGAACTTAATCAAAACGACTTAGAACAATTCGAAGGAACAATATGCAATGTTCTAAACGGAATTAACAATACATATGACAAAAAGAATTTTAAAGGAAGACCAAAGTTTGCACTGTTTTGTAGCTATTGTAGCTCACATGGACACACAAAGGGAAGATGTTTCAGAAGACCACGTCGAGATAGTATTACAAGACCAAAAGAAAGATCATTTTACAGTCACATGAGAAATAATCAAAACTTACCAAATAGAAGGATTGACTCAAATAATGTCAATGGCAGACAATTACCACCGACATCACCAGTATATAACAATTCCAGAAGTCGGACACCATACAGATCACATTCAAGAAATAACTACTATAATAGAAATTCCAGAGATAGTAGAAACACTCAAGGATGTCAAAGATCAAATAATTATAATAACAGAAGTACAAGTTATAACAGGAATAACTACAATAGAAACAGAAGCAATAGTTATCATAGAAGCAACAGCTATAACAAAAATAATAATAATAATAATAACAGATCAAATTCAAGATACAATGACAGAAATTATTCAAGACAACAATCACCTTATTCAAGACAACAATCACCTTATAATAGTAACAGAAATAATAATAATAATAATCGACAAAGGTACAACAGTAAAGATTCAAATAGAAACGATAGAAACGATAACTATCGACAACGTTCTAACAGTAACAATAGAAATCATTCAAATAACAATAGCAGAGATAATAGAGGATACTCATCCCAACGAGAACAAAATAACAGACATTATTCAAAAGAACGGAGAAATGATGGAAACAACAATAGCAAAAACAGAATAAATAGCGTAGAATTAGAAAAACCAAATAACGATCCACCTGGAATCGACGAATATGAGTACACATCAGAGTCCTCAGACGAAGATCAAGAAATACTGGACAAATTTTACAATGCCAATGAAGATACATGCAATACTGTAATAAATACATTAGAAAGCAACCCAACATGGATATTACCAATGTATCAATATCAGAAATTTGAACAGGACTTTGCAAAACAAAAACCTATGTTAGAAATAGATTTTCTATTAGATTCAGGAGCAACATTAAACTTACTAAATGAAGATACATGGAATGAAATTAAATACAATAACCCAGAAATGATCTTGGACAAAGGAAACAAAACACTAACAGCTGCAAATAATACAAAAATAGATACATTTGGAACAGTAACACTGAATTTAACACCAGACAGAATTTTTAACAATAGAAACAAACCACAAAACAATTTTCGCATTCACTTCTACGTAACACAATGCAATCATAATATACTGGGTACACCATTCTGTAAAGAATATATCGAAACGATAAATGTTAACACCAACAAACTAACGTTAAATACAAATACAAATCTAGACAACGATATTATCTTCTACATGAATAGTACTAAAGGTTATCCTTACTACTCCCGATTATACACAATCATTAATAGAGAAACAATCTATATAGAACCAAATCAACAGAAAAGTATAACATTTCCAATACCAATATTTAAACAAATGAAACACTCAAATGATAAAACAATACAGAAATCGAAATTCTATTTCGAACCAATAAACAAATATCATAAAGTATCATTTACAGATATAAAGGATTTTTCCTCAGACGAAGAATACTTTATGGATATACTATTGATCAACAAAAATAGACACCGAATTACAATAAATACAGGACTCATTGGTTTCATGAACAGAAATATTAGCTTCAAAAAACAAGATAACGAACTCTACCAAACAAACTCTATCGATTTATTCCAAGCACTATACCATTTGACATACGAAAATGAAAACGATATCGATGAAATATTAAACATACAAGAAAACGAAACTATTGAACAAGTTGCAACATTTGAAAGAAAACCAAACTTCAAATGCAAATTTAATACTAACAAATATTCAGAACAAGAAAAAGAATTCATAACAATGTTTGATTTTCAACATTCACACTTAACACAAGAAGAATTTGAAAAAGTAGTAAAAATCATATTAGACTATAGACATGTCTACGCAACAACAAAATTTGACGTAGGAAAAACGAAAGTAAAATTGAACTTACCAATAAAAAAAGATGCAATATTCAAAAAACAAAGAATAAGTAAAGTACCTATACATCTTCGAGAACGAATTCAAAAACTATTAGATGTTCTTAAAAAATATGATATAATTGCACCTGTAAATAAAGAACAACTATCAACAGGAAATACATTCACAAATCCGGTAATAATACTACGAAAAGGAGAATCTTTAAAGATTGTACTAGATGCAAGATATTTAAACAGCATGATAGATGAATCAAAGTGCAACTGGCCAATTGAACCAGTTGATGTAGCTTTAACAAGAATAAACGGAACAATATTCACAACAGCAGATCTTAATAGTGCATATAACCAAATACCATTAGATGAAGAATCAATGCGGTATACACATTTCACAATTGGAAACGAACAATATTGTTTCAAAAGATTATTTTACGGAATATCAATCGGACCAGCAGCATTCGCTTCAATTTTAACACATTTCCTTTACCCTTTAATTAGAAAAGGAACAGTCATCACCTATGTGGATGATATTTTTATTCAAACAAACTCTTACGACCAAATGTTCGAGACACTAATTGAATATCACAAAGTACTGCTTAAAGAGAACTTAAAAGCAGCACCTGATAAAACATACTTCATGTTAAAGAAAGTAAAATTCTTAGGTCACATCATCGAGGACAAAAAAGTAAAACCACTTACATCACGAATTGATGGATTCCAAAAACTGGAACCCCCAACAAGTATGAAAGCTTTACAACGATACCTCGGAACAATAAATTTTTTAGCTAAATACGTCTATGGAATGCAACCAATATTGCAACCATTATACAATCTACTACACAAAGAAAATGATTTCAAATGGACTAAGGAACATCAAAAAATATTTGAACAAATGAAAAAAACAATAACACATAACCTAGAATTAACAATACCAGATACAACAAAACCATTTTACATTATAACAGATGCGTCCAATACAGGCATTGGAGCAGCATTATTGCAACAACATCCAACTGAAAAGAAAATGCGATTAATATCAGCAAATTCTAGACTTTTCACGCCGATTGAAATGAGATTATCTACACTAATTAGAGAATGTTCAGCGATCATTTTCGCACTCACAGAATACGAATTCGTATTAACAGGTTCAAATCACCCAATTATTTTATTTACAGATCATAAGCCAATCATTTACCTTTTTACACAAAAGAATAAACCAAACCACAGAGTTTACAGATTTCAATTAATACTAATGAAATTTCCTAACCTACATATCATATGGACTGAAGGAAAAAACTTAGCTTTACCAGACCTACTAAGTAGAACAATAGATGAAGAACATTTTACAAAAACACGTGATATCACAGTGGAAATACCTGAAAACATAAAATTCTTCTTTGCGAAATCACCATTTACAAATAATCTAGAATGCAAATACATTATTTGTAACAATACAAACAACGATAACAAAGACACAACACATTATCCCGTTTTAGCAAATATACACAACAACTATTTTGAAATTAACATTGATAAAAACGAGTACCATCCGATATCATATGAAAAATATAATACCGAAACCAAAACAAATTTAGTACCGAAATACAAACCAAAAACAAAAAACTGGCAATCACCAATTGTTGAAAAAGATGACTTAATCATAGAGAAAAACCAAAAAGGACCATACATAACCCATCATGACGATGACTATCTTAGATTAATCAACAATGTCAGACAAGAACAAAATTTCGAACATGCAAAAATAACAGATATTTTCTATGATGAAAAAACAAAAGTAACAGAAGAATTGATTAAGGAAACACAAATAATAGACCCAGTACTTCATAAAGTCAAAATGTGGAAGAAAAATAACAATAAACCACATTCAGTAACAATGGACATACGTGGAAATAAAGGACTATTCGCGTATTACAGAAAGTTTAAATCAATTACAATTGACGAAAAAACTAACATAATGAAAATGATTATCCGAATAAAGAAACAAACAATACAAAGAATCTGTTTACCACTAACATTACTACTATGTGTTTTTTACGAAAACCATTGCGTAGATACAGTTGGTCACACGGGATTTGAAAAAACAAAAAGAAACATAATGGAAAAATATTATTTCCCAAACTTAACAACTTGGATCAAGATACTGATCGCAGATTGCATACAATGTCAAACAAACAAAGTTTTCGCTAACACAAAAACGAAAAGTAAGCAAGAACAATTAGCACCTACAAAAACATACTTTAATGAAATGATTATGATAGACACAAAAGGTCCAATACATCCTACATCTGAAGGAAATAATTTTATCTTTGTAATAGTAGACGCATTCTCACATTACGTAACAATAATGTGTGCACCTCAAAACAACGCACACTACGCAGTTACAGCATTATTCGAACATTGGTTTATGAAATTCGGGCTACCCGAAGAAATTCGTTCCGATAACGGATCGGAATATATAAATACAGAATTAACACACCTTCGTAATTACTTTGAAATCAAATTTAAACCAAGCACAACATATGCACCCTGGACAAACGGATTAGTGGAAGGAACTAATAGAATAATTGGACAATTTATCAGAACATTACTCAACGAAAAGTACCAAAACTGGTCTAGAAAAGCAAAATTCTTTCCGTATGCATATAATACGCAATACCAGACAAGATTAGGCATGTCACCTTATGAAGTTGTTTTCAATCAAAAACCAAGAAAACCAACAAAGATTAAACTTGGAACAACTACAGACGAGATGGGAAACTGTAACCCAACAAGAACAAGTGCATGCAAAACACAACCCGCACATACTCATTTAGATAAGCAATTCAGTCACCCCAAAATAGCAAAACTACAAAACGGAACGTTCGCAAAATGGTTTCTTGACAAAGAAAAACATTATAATGACACATATCAAACCATAACAAAAATATTAAGAAATAGAAAAAAGTTAACTGATGAATTAAATTCAAGGTTCAGAACGGCGAAACCACTTGATAAAAACACATTCGTCTTGATCACAAATCAACAACAGATTGACGGAGTATCAAAGAAATTAATACCTCTAAAAACGGGACCATATTTAATTATTGATAAACCCACAGAAACAACATACATACTGAAGGATAATACTAATAAACACATTACAATACATAGAAATCATATTGTACCATACTTTCCGAAAGAAAAACATATTAAATTAGAATTACAAAATTACTTACTAACGAAAGAAATCCCAACGCTAAAACAACGCAATACCCAAACAACATCAAAACGGTATACATCGCCTGATGAGATCACACAATCTCATAGTTATAATCTTCGAAAGAGGAAAATAACAATTCACCAACTTTGTCAGTAAATTCTACAATAAATAATAATTAATAATAATAATAATAATTATAATAATAATAATAATAATAATAGTACTAATACCATTACGGTACTACCTCTAATTAAAATATACAGTTTGTTACTCCTCAATGGCTAGTGTAACAATCTAAAGTGGAAATATAATCCACTCAACAACTAATATACTAACACGGCTATTTTAACACAAACTAGTTATAAAATATTCCTTTCATCTAATACAACACCTCAATAGTGTTCAGTACTCCTACACTTTATGTCCAACATTTCCATACTATGTTTCATATGTTCAGTATTTATACAAGACACACTGCCCCCCCTAACCCGAACCTTGTGTGTCATAACCCCCCCATAAAATCAAAACATAAAAAAGAACATATAAATTAAAAAGTACACAAACAATATGAAAAATAAACAGAACAGATATATAAAGAACACTACTAAAAGGTGCTCAAATCCACCTAACCTCTAACCCATAGAGAAATCACACAATACCAATGCAATTTAACTATTACATCTCATTTGATGCAAGACCCATAATTATGATTTTAACAAATGTTATATTATCCAACCGTTAACACCTTTTAGTAACAAGGATAAAACATTTATAAAAGACAGGAGAAAGTACACAAAGTAGGATGAAGCTGTCGACGTTTACAAACTGAATATCTGTACTCAAGCGTCTGTACTCAGAACTGACAACACACATCTCCACCGAAGATGTCAAACACACGTCTCCAACACACACGTCTCCAACACACACCAACACCGAAGATCTCCATCAATAAAACAAATAAACAAATAAACAAAGTATCCATAAAGGATATACTAAAACAAATGGGTATTGATAGTAGCCCATGAAACCCCGACTAGAGATTAACAAGGGTAATTTCTCATGTAAACAAGAAAACAAATCACAAAACAATTCAAATAACAAAGAGTATTTTTGATGTTCAAAAGCTTGAAACTGGAATAGACAATATGTGAAAGATGATATTTACAATAAACAAAAGAACAAAACATAATAAAGAAACAAATAACAAAGGATCAAAGATCGAAGATCAAGAGTGTTATAGTAACGTAAAACACTCTCGAAATGGAATAGATATTTAGAAATTGTTAAGAATTCAGAATAATCCATTTACGGAATAATAAGGGCAATAACGATAACTAACTACATAGAAAAACAATGAAAATAAGGAAACAGAACTAATTAAAATAGCGGTACAAAAACAATTAATGTACACCGTAGCATAATAAACTGTGTAAACGACAAAACGGAAGTTACAAAATAATAAGTACAAAATAAAAAGAATAAACATGCAGAACAAATTCAACAATGTGTCAGTCAGACGAATAAACGAATAAGCCGAATGCGCATATAACAATTCTCAGCTATAACGAATGTGAATAATATCATTCAGAATAACTTCTTCCTTATTTCTTCCATAAGAATAACTTGTTCCATACAGAATAATAACGGGAATACAGAATTTCCAACACTCCGCCATGTAATCTCCACCATTACATAAACATCGAAGACTTGATCTAAAACATAAATAAACATTTCTATATCATTACATTCGAATATCTATATATATTCACCAAGTCAAACTCATAATACATTTACACATTTCGACTAAGATATCTTCGATAGTATGAACGTTTTACACATTTTTGCAAACCAATTTGCAAAAACTCCACACATACGTCATTAACTAACACGTCATTTAAAATACGGACGTCATATACCTCGTTAGTACATCTCATTAGTGAGGAAACGGACGTTATATATCTCATTAGTGAAAATACGGACATTATTATTCTAACAAACTTCAATAACTAAAATGTCACAGACATCATTAGTAAAGAAACGGACGTTATCTTTAGAAACCCAAACTAAAACTAAAACCAATTAAAAGGAAGAAAGTACCAAATTGACGCCATCAATAATGAACACAGATATCTTAAATAACAAACGTCAGAGACAAACAGTCTCCATGCAGACGCAATTAGTAACAAAATACAAAGGGTAAACCAATTAACATTTTCACCTAACACAATGGTGATTAAACAAGACAGGTCTTACCAAGATCATTAGTAGATGAAATAAACATTTCAACTACGTCAATAATTAAAATTTGCAGAGTTGCACCATCTGCAGAGTTGCACCATCAAAGGCATACAACAGACAGACATACCATATAGCTAATTGGAACAAAAAGTACTAAGCTGATTGATGATAACTGGCACCACTAACCATCACCCACTAGCGCCACTAACCATCGTTAACTAACCCTCATAATGATGACAGAGATTACTTCAGAACAAAGATATGGCATAATTGACATAAAAACAGCAGACTACCTCTATAATTGGCACCAAGAAAGAATTAACATATCATGCTGAAAGTATACCATCTAACCATCAAACAACTGTCAACATACCAATTACAAGGAACACAAAGATCTCGAGAACAAAGAGCATCGGAACAATTAGAGAAAAGTCCAATTCATCAACCGAGGAAACTAACACCATAATTGGACCAAGTAATTTCAGAAATTGACAACTTAAAATCCAAAAAATGAAAAACGGAAGATATCAAAATGTCACCAACATTATAGAGAGCCTTCGAAAAGAAAGTAAAAATCACAATTCTGATTTTGCCTCGCACAAACCACAACCGTTAAACTTGTTCAAAAATTTGAAAAATTTGCGAAAAAACTCAGCTAAGCTGAAAATTCTAAATTCCACAAATACATAATTTAGTCTTAAGACTAAAAATATTCTATCTTAAAAGAGAAATTCAAATTCCTCAATATCTAATAATTTAAACAAATTTTGAATCATTTCATAACTTCTTTCATAACTTTTTCTATATTTGTCACAAGTCGTTCATTTATCCTTTTCATTTAACAATTCAACAACATCAGGTAAGCTGAATCCTTTCAAATATTCATTAAACTATCTGAACTTCTTCTACCAAAGACTAATCCATCACTACAGTCACCACAGTGATGAAGAACCACCAATGATAAAAGTGTCAGAGTTTTTAAACTCTTTGAATACGAAACAGTTTTGTATAAAAATACAAGTCCAAAGAGAAAATTTTGCAAAATTAGATTACTCTTTTGGAAATCACATTCATTTTGATAACGATAGTATAAGAACAACACTTTGTCAATTCTCGGATAAAGATTGTTTATTTATTATTGAAGGAAAAACAGAAAGCGGACAAGAAGTAAAACTATTTTGGGGAGAAAAACATTTTGAACTATTAAAACAAATAACCATTTGTAAAGAAACAATCACAGAGTATAACTTACTAAAACAACAAATTCAAACAGACCAATGTATTGACCTTAACAAACTAAAAACAGTTTTTATAGTTGTGTGTAAAAAAGATGCTATAACACTCATAGACGATAAAAACACGTCTTAAAAACAAAACCAAAGAGAAAAATTTTACGAAATATATTACCACACAAACTTTCAGATATGATACCAGTAATCGTCATAGTAATCTACAGATAAATACAATATAATAATTTTTGTAGTGCAGCACGGTTAAGTGTCAGTTACAATTGAGCAAATAACTGTCACTTCTCAGTGCAGCATTACACCTCACATTTACATAATTAATAACAAAGTTACACATTATATTTATCAGTTTCAAAAATAGATTTCAACGAATCTTTAATCACAATCTACTTTATATTATCTAAAGTAATATTCTTCCTAACAATACTTTTAGTACCTTGCATTGTAGTAGTATCGACATATTTAGCTATTGTAACAATAAGCGAAGTTATACGCAACCGACGAGTTGTATATGCAAGCCCACCAGTACAATAACCCGATGCATGAAACCCACCCCGATATTTACCACATATGTAAAACAAACATAGATATTGTCGAATTAGAAATATTTAAATTTATAAAAATTGCAATTATAATATACTTCTTCGTACGTACGTGCTTAGGACTAATAGAACATTTTGTAAACCCATAAAAATTGATACCAACCCAGACATTGAAGAATCGATATATCATACATTACATACACAAAAGTTCTACCTCCAAATTGGATTCCCCGACACATCACCATTACATGGTAACATTGTTATATATCAACTCAATATTAGACTAACAACTAACGAAATTTGGATTACAAACCTAGGAGCTCAAACACACCAACCAGAACAAGAATTAATACCAGTAGTTATACTAGCCCCACCGTACAAACAACATCCACCACCCGGACCCGGTTCTGGAGCCTGAAATTATCTAAAAACAGCAAAAATTGCTTCATCAAATAATAATAACAATAGTAACAATCACCCAGAAAGACCACATCACAACGAAGTAACAGACTTAACAAATATATTCACATCACCAGAAATAGAAGAAACAAACCCCGAAAACGAAAACCCATATACAGTAAGACGAGCAAGAACAGATACACGACATCTACTAAGAGGTAGACGTAGAGCATCATTATCATTTCCTACACAAGACTCTACATTAGTATCATACGGATCAACTGATATAGAATCAAATGTAATCAGACCTTTAGAAGCAGAACAAACAGAACCACCAAGTCGAATAGGTACACCAACATTATCAAACTTTAGTATCGCGTCACCAAGCCAGTCAAGCGTTCATACTATACCAACACCCACATCATCAGAACTTCGAGCTAACCCATTTTTACCGCCAACAACACAACAAAGACAAGATTTCAATTTTGTACAAGAACACTTCCGTGCACAACCAATACAATCACCGAATAGCTCACTTTGGTCAGCAACATCACCACAACAATCAGCAAGTACAAGTTCAACACCACGAAGAACACCAAGAACATCCTCATTAACAAATACATCTATCAGCGTACCACGAATCGAAATAGCAAATTCCCTACAACCACCGCAACATAGAGCATTATCACCTACTTCATTTATACCAGAAATAAGATTATCGTCTACACACCCTGGAAGAACTAGAGCAACACCCGTACTCAATCCAAATCCACCTACTTTAAGCAGAACTAATGATCATACATATCTTTTCCCATTAGATCATAAAACCTGGAATCCACCTCCACCACTATACGGACCAACTAATCTTGGAGATACTCTCACAAATTGGTCAAGAAGTAGACTTACAAACACCTTAAACTTAACACATCGCCAACGAAATTCAGCACTTGAAGTTCTAGCAACACCATCTCTAGAACTAAAATTCAATACTACAATAAAATACGACACCATATACAACCATCCATTTCACGCGACCACACCATCTATTGTAACAACAACGATACCAGCACCATTTGTTTGCATTGATTTCATCTACAAATTCGATCGATACACAAAACAAACTTTAGGATTTGCAACATTCTATAATCCCCACACAGGACTATCATACACATGCCGCTTCAATTAAAATCTATAATACTAATATTATTACTAATAACATTATTTATTTATATGAAAATAGACACTGAAATAAGATCAAGATATAAAACAAAACAAAATATTAGAGAACAAATTAAAGAACACATACAAGAACGTATGGAAAACCATATGGAGAGCTTACAAAAGAAAAACAGAATAAAAACAAATGACATAAATGTAACTGATCAAGATAACTTTAACAAGTTAATGGATCATGTATTTGATAATACAACAAAATTTGAAACGGAAATATATGAATTACCATCAAAGTATACATCACCAGACTTAAAGGAATTCACGAATAGTACAGATTACGAACAAATGTGGGAAATAGCCATAGATAAATGGACACGAAATTGGAATTTCTACAGAGAACAATTAACGGACAGTATTTTAGAAAAATTCCAACTAAGTAATAAAAGAAACAAACGACAGACAAAAGAAGATTACGTTGAATTGAAAGGACAAAACATTAATGGATCAGCAGTCGGACCTCAAGACATTTTTATCGAACACTACGACTGCGACGCAGAAGAAATAACAAACGTAAAATACTATGAACTGAACAAAATCAGCACATGTAAATTTAAACCATTGGACTTAGAAATGACAAAAACAGAAGTGCAATTATTATCAAAAGCACAAGCTGTAGAAATTAAAGCATATGCTGTTACAGGAACGATCAAAGAAAAAGTAGAATGGTGTTCACAACACACTCATTACATTAGAGCAAACAGACCAAGCTATTACGTATCAGATGCACGAAGAACGAAAATCTTAGACCCAGACGAAGTTCGTAACGAACTCGCCAGAATTAACGTTCTTAAAAATACAAAATACAGACCAACAAGGCATAACATATCATTCAATTACTTATCAAACCCACCATTACAAAAGAGACTAGAAAACGTACAAGGAAATATACAATTCAGAATAGACACTCCTATGGTACCACCATATGGAAGATTGGTATATGATTATACAAATCCAATGTGGGTACCGAATGAAATCAAAAATGCACAATCAAACTGCCTATCAGGCGTCAAAAAACAAAATAGAATTGATATTTTAGACTGGACTCTAGAGATAAAAGAAGTCTCGTTAATACTAAATCTTGATACAAAAGACATATCATATATGGGAACAAAACTACCATGTGATCTCCACAAAGGAGAATGTTTACCAACACCCTTTACAAAAGCAACAATCATTTGGGAACCCCAAACACATTGCCAACTATTCGAACTTATTAGGTTTGATGCATATATGGTTAAGTATCAGGAACGATATTGGATAGAAACAAACGCGGAATGGTCATCAGTACAAAAACCAGATGTACATCAAAAAGTAAAATATAATGATACATCCTCAATTGCAACAAGATTTGAAATCTACCCACTAGTTGAACGAGAATGTGGATCACCACAACCAATACATAAAACAGAATACGATGATATTTATATAATATACGAATATGGTTTTGACATGCATACAGGACTTAAAGTAACAAGAAAAGAAGACAAATTTGAAGAAGAAAAATTTATAAAAATAAAACCACAACAAATTATGTCAAATGCATACACAAGATATGAAGACGAAGAACATCAAAATTATCATTATGGTTTTGTAAACGAGAACACACATCTACAAATGAAAATGGACCTCTATATGAGTAATATATATTCACGCATTAGTCTCCAAGCAATCGAATTCTATTCACAGATATGCGAACAAACTCGCAATATTCGACAATTGACACTAACACAAGTACAAAAGAATACACCACTATTAGGATACATCCTTACAGGAGATAGATCCATATTTGTGAAACAAGAAGGAGTTAATGTGATGAAAATGTACAAATGCGCAAAGAAATCATCACCGCTATATGTACCACAAACACGTGAATGTTACGACAAAATACCTATACTATACAAAAATAGAGTACAATACGTACATCAACTAACACGACAAACTTACCTTTGGGCGAAAACAGTTCCATGTTCACATAGTAATTTCGATCAACTGATCTCAATAGACAAAGAAGGGACAGTAAGATACAGATTGACACCATATCCAATAAAAGTAGAAACAATATTAGAAACAATATCACCGGAAGAAATAGTACTTGATAATATGTTTAGCAAAGCAAGCCTCATCGAAAGTGGAATATTTAGCAAAGAACAATTAATACAAGAACGAAAAAGAGATTTACTACACGAATATATGAGAGATCGCGAAAAACCGCTTCAAGAAGCACAATCTGCTAACGCACAAAAACTACTCGAATTAGAACAATTAGGATTATTACAAACATACAAAAATTATGAACATTCACTTAAATGGTTAAAAGACTTGAACATAAATGGATATAACTTTCAAATTGATCAACCAAGTGTAAACTGGAAGGAAATTTTCGATGCAGCATGGCTGAAAGATCAGATACTATCTATCTTTGGTTGGCCATGGTACATACTTGAAAAAATGGCTATCATCTATGCGATGATGAGCATGATCTTATTTGTAACAAACCTAATTATAAAATTCTACAACGCTTTTGCAATACATAAAGCGATTGGGAAACAAGCAAGTATAACAAAAACATTATTAACAGGAATTTTTGGAATATTCTCACAAACACTAACCCAACTAGTTGCACAAATACAAGAAGATGATTACGACAATAATAACGATAATAGTAATGATGATAACAATTCACATTACAGTAAAGGACATAATACTTCACGAATACATATTCAACACTTCAGACGACATTCAACAGAAATACCAACATTAACCCGTAGAGATAAACCGACAGAACATTATGTGGATACGAACTACAAACACTATAACACTACTATACGCAGGACAGAACATGGTTTACAACTACGTACATTAGAGTCACCAACAAAGAAACAAGCACCACCACTACCAGAAAGAAAACACAAAACAGAACAATTCAAAATGGAAACATTAACAACAATAAATGAAAATAAAACCCAACCACTACCACCAATACCACCACAACTTATAACACCGCCTCCAGCGTACCAACGCTTGAGTAGTCTACCACCTGTACCAATCCCAATACCTATTCCAAGCGCACCTAATATAGAACAATCGCACATGCAAATTAAACCCTATTCATACGAATCACCTATAACACAACAGACACAATATGAAATTCCTCAGCCATCAAATAATCAACACAATCAACATAAACTAAAACCAACTTCCAGACTTTTAGAAATACAGAACCCGCCACCAATAGATTTCAACCAATTAAAACTAGCAAATAACAAAATGCAAAATCGTAGCTACAGCCTAGATATTCTTAAAAATGATCAGCCACATACAAATGAAGTCACATACTACGATACTCATTCGGCTGATACATACGAAATCTAAAAACAAACAATTCCTTTTAGTAACATCTAACATTACCTAATCACCCGCCATCACTTGCCAAATTTTTTACTTTACCATTTTATTTTTAATTTTTTAAATTTAACCTTTCATAAGGAACAATAAGACTAAAACAAACTACTTATAAACTATCTATACAAAAACGAGATCAGAATGTGTAACAATTTTTATTATAACAAACATATAATTAACAAACATATAATTATAACAATTTTTATTATAACAAAACATATAATAAATCGAAGATATAATTCAGACTAAACTAATCATATTTGAGTTTTAGCATTCAACTATGGCATCTAACATGGAGTACGACTCGCCATACAAATCAGACTCGCCATTCTCCTACGAAGTGGAAGAAGGAGAGTTGAGTTGTGAATCAGGCAGATCCAGCCCCGGGACTATTCGGGACTGTGCATCTGACTGTGGAACACAAACTGAAACAAATATGATCACAGAGGAAGAAAAGATCAAAACATTCAGAGTCGAACTGGAAAATGAAACACAAATCGTGCAGACACCACAAGAAATAGCACGAAAGATACAAAACAAATTTGGTCATAGACGAAATCTCCAATCTTTTGATACTGGTAACAATAATATTAACAACATATCGGAACAAGGAACAAATATAGCTGCACATAGCTATCAAAACACAAGACCACGACAAAATTATAATTATAACAGTAGTGACACATATATGTCACCACCCCTACCAAATTACCCCCCCGCCAGTACGTCCACCCCCACCATCAGACAACTACATAATTGATCAATCACATACACAGAACAATGTTCGACAACGTTTATTCGCGAGAACAACAATCCCAACCACTAACAATCTAAGATTTCCATATGCGGTGACACCCCGCTCTAATAACAGAAAATCGTTCTTTCATCAATCAACGAACGAACAGACCCCGACCGAGACGGTCATGGAAACGATTTGGTTCCAAAACAAGGATCCAAAAAATCTTAGTAACCCTCACGGAATGAACTACAATCCACTCCTCTCGTACCGAAATTGGGCAGATATGCCATTTGATTCTCGATCCTATAACTTCTTTATGGCACCTTTACATACACTGAAAGACCGTGTGTCTGAATTTTTTCCACCACTCCCGTCGGAAAACACAAATACTGTAAAAAGAAGCACGAAAAATATGGGTAGAGATAAAATACACCAATCTCAATACCCTAAGCTAAAACAATTCTACAGTCTCACGGAACGTTTCCTGTACGACTACGACTATGAGTTTCGATTACCAGTAAACTGTAACTTTGATCTTTTAGTGGCAAAAGCCTCTCAAGATCTATCCGCGTACAGCGCCTTTACACAGCAACACCAGATTTTCCAACTGAGTTTTAACTTCCTCCACCCTACACCAAAGGACGTTCAAAGTAACAATTATAGAGTACACGAGACGAAATTAATTCACAATCTGATATACTATACATTTCTTAGAGACAAACAACAGACAGAATCTAAAAGCTACGTCCATATCAATGACCAATTGACATCACCATATTTCCTCAATTACAGCTACAAATTAAAATGGGATTATACTATTGGAACATTGAGAAACTTTGACCCAATTAAGAACTACTACGTATTCCAGCCAAAAGACGCACCAGAGCGACCGCTCATGGTACCTCTGGAAGCAATCGAACCTTGTGAGGAGTACCATGTATATCACCTCACAGGGAGCGTAACAAATAAAGCAATTACAAACCGCCTAAACTTTAATAACGAACGAAAAATTCCAGATACAGAAAGAGAAATTTGCAATGCCTTACAGGCATCAATAACAGAAACCCCCTTAAAGGAAATCGTTTACTTACTTGGATATTATCTCTCAAAGGACGAATACTTCTTGAAAGAATATAATCACTACTGTGAACGGAGTAATCATCCGAAACAAACGCAGAAGCTCTAGTAACGCTCATTGTAACAAGTAACAATTCAACGTCTCAGTAATTAACGAACAAACTGTAACATCGCCAAACTATGTTTGTAATCTTTGCATATGTTTGTAAATCTTTATCATTTCAAACAAATTCTTCCAAATATTTAAATCACTTTGTAAATTCATGATTCTGGATCTTACCCCTGACTATGGAACATACCTATCATCTTATGTTATTTTCCACATCCATTTCTCATACTTAATGTTCACCAGTTTTAAAATAAAAAGTTTAAAGCCAAAAACAAGTTTTTATTTTTTTTAGATACAAACTTAACCTACTTTATACTACTGTATATGTAAATATGCAAAGATTTCCCCATAGTTAGTTATATGCAACACACATGCAATTTTGTAAATAAAGCAAATAGGCAAATAAAATAAAAACAGAACAAATAAAAACAGAACAAACAAACTACATGAATAATAAGCATGAATAATGTGCATAACATTTTAATAAATGACACATAAGCCATGTTAACAACACTGTGAGTAACACAATACTATAGGACATGACATTTTCTCATAAAACAGATTATAACATATCGAATTCTTTAATACAATTTACAATCTACCATACACAAGGTACATTACAAATTTATTGTTTATGACAAACTATAAATTTAAAATAGAGTAACATATACGAAACAGTCAGATTAAAAACAAAAGAGAACAGAATTTTAATTCAAATCGAAATTTTCACATGCAAATTTGTACAAGTAACAAAACAAAATACATGAACTATATGTAATTCAGATAGCTACTATACGACGTAACTATACTATACAACGTTAACTATAGTAACAACTAACAATACGATATCATTGTAACAATTCACATAGAAAACAGTATTCAGATCTCGGGAAACGTTGATCCTTGGATCGTAAGCGCGCAGACAGAGACGTTAATTTAATTTATGCAGTTGAAGAAATAACTGTTGATTGGGACTAGGAACTTGTCATCCGTGTGCATACCCATTACAAACTACTATAAGCGAGATCTGTAAGCCTTTAAAAAATTCATAAGAGACTGGCAGGTAAATGTAAAAATATAACAAAACGATAAGCAGCATTTTCACATCTTACAGATACGGAAAATGTTTCCTCAGTAACAACTCACAACAGGGCAATCGTAGAAGTATGACAAAACAATTATAAGAACTAATACCATTCAATAACTCATGATTTCAAGCAGGAGCATTAATTAATACATGTTCAATTTCTATAACAACATTACCAATCAGCATGGCCGACAAATCACATGTCACTAAAAACAAACACATTATTCGCCATTTCGTTGACATATTCTCCTTTATGTCACTCTCGAAACTATAACTTGTTAAATACCAATTAACATATCAAAATATAACATACATCTAAATTTTCTTTCCAACCGGAAGGGATACTACGTATTAGAACATGTAGTGAATCTAAAAACGATTCTTAACAACTAACAGCTAACAAACCAAGTAAACCAGGTAAGTCAGGTAAGTCGACGCCGGACATCAGGACGCCTACAACATCAACGACGGGCCTACCCAGAAGGATCTCCGCCCACTGGATAGTGTGGTGGTGGAATAGATACTTTTGTGGTTGTTGATGTTCATTCTTTGCTCTTTGGGTAACCGATGTTTCGGAATCGACTCACAGACGAGCCGGTCTTCAAGCAACACAACCAAAAAGAAAGAAAATCCTTCAGAGAGATTACAGAGAAATTAATAAACTATATTCTACTATATTCGATTGGAAGACTTTCAAAACAACTCTAAACCCCGGAAAGATGGAGTCAGACATGACTTCAAAAAAGGAATATTTAATATTTTGAAAGACTTTATTCAGAAAGACTGAAATAATCTTTCCTGATTGGATAAAAATGATATATTATTTTATCCTCCTTTCCCTCTATGTGTTTACCCATCTACCCTCTCTCAGCAGAAGAGAAAGTGATTTAGTCAGTACCAGTTACCATCCTGATATAATAATAAAGTATATTTCTCTCTCTCTACTCCGCTCTTGTTTTGTATTGAGATAAACGTTAGACCGTAGCATTGGGGCCCGTGCACCGTCTACTGAAGCTCAGATAGAAGAGTAACAGACTTGAGGAATAGAACTTTAGTTAGTCAGGTAAGCCTTAAGATTATATCTTATTCTTGAGACAACCATAAGACAGTTCAGGAAGTATCCTAATAAAGGTAAGCTCTAGAACACGTCTTAATTGCAATGTTTTAAAATTACACTCTTACACTCTTTTCCCCGATAACTCAGAGTTGAATTTGCATTACACTCTAATCCCAGCTAATTAGGGATGGATTACCCAGGTTGACCAGACTTGGAAAACTTACTAAGGCCTTACTACGGCACCGTATAAGTCTTAGAAAAAAAACTTACTAAGTCTTGTCAAGTTTCCTACGGCACCGTACTACGGCCGTACTAAGATTTATAAAGTGCCGTGCTAATGCCATATTAAGACTAATAAGGTGCCGTAGCAAGGCCGTAGCAAGATTAATAAGGTTTTTAAGGTAAAATAATAGCTGGAAAATTGTCGGAAAAGGCTCTAGTCAAGTTGAATAACCCGACTTTTGAGACTTTTCCAGTATGTTCTGGGTGTGTTTCCCTCCTCCTTTCTCATCCGGGCTGGGGACCGGCTACGGCGGAGTTACAAACTAAAGCTATAGGAGAATTGAGCAGAGCACTAGCTAAAAAAATACTAGGCTCGTAAAGCTCTCTCCAAAACAGACAACTATAATATAAAATAAAACCTGTAAAATTGTCGGAAAAGGATCCAGTCAAGTTGAATAACACGACTTTTGAGACTTTTCCAGTATGTTCTGGGTGTGTTTCCCTCCTCCTTTCTCATCCGGGCTGGGGACCGGCTACGGCGGAGTTACAAACTAAAGCTATAGGAGAATTGAGCAGAGCACTAGCTAAAAAAATACTAGGCTCGTAAAGCTCTCTCCAAAACAGACAAATTTAAAATAAAACAAAATCTTCAAAAATCCTAACATTTTTTCGCAATATATGAAAATGGCCGGTATTTTTACGTTGATTAAGTTCAAATATTCGATACAATCAAGGGAAAACCATAAATGGCCAAAAAAACGAAAAAATCCGAGATTCAACATTCGAACATATATACATCCGAGAAAAACATTCTTGACGGCGTTAAACGGTGCCTCTGGCGTGTTTCTGCGAGGCAATTCAGTCCATTTTTTTGTTTCTTGTGAAGTAAAACCTTCATGATGAGATGAAAAAACTTTCAAACCTCACCATGAAGGTTATGGTGTTTTATCAGTTTTGATACAAAATAACATACACAGAAATTTGACAAAAATAATAAATTGGAAAAAAACGTTGAATTAACAGCAACCAGTGAAATAGTTAGCTTAAGGGACTTGAGAATTGTCTGGAAAACACAAATTGTACGCAGAAAACCTGTTCGATTACAAAAAGCACACCTCAGCCAATAAAATCTGAGATTGGACATTGTTTTCAGGAATCCATCCTGAATAACCGTTCAACAAAAAAGTTTCAGGAAAAACAAATTCAATTGCAAGCAGTGAAAGCCTAGCGGCCAGAAATTGCACTGTTGATTAGCCATTTAGATGCCAAAACTATAGAGAACTTTCAAAAAATAGAAAATTTTGATTTACTTTTTTAAAGCGATCAAATGTATTTAATGTTGCGCATTTGAATATTCTTGTTCAATCATTCTTTTACATAGTTTAAGTAATCTGACTGTAGATCTGCAAGAGGACTTTAGTTGTTGTGAATGCTCAAAAAAACTCGAAAATGAACTTTAAAATGAGCCAAACTTTGAGTAAAAAATTTTTTTCTGAAACCAGAACAGATTTAATTGAACAGAACGCGAATCAAACACATATTTTTTCAATTCCTTCTTGTAAACCCTGCGCTTGTAGTTGGGGAATTATTCACCATTTATGTAAGTGGTACTGACAGTTTCATGTTAAAAAAATGCTACTTTTATCTGATTCAATTAAACCGCAAATTTTTTTTTTCGAACTTCATTTTACAGCTAATCATTTCTTTGAGACATAATACGTAAGCATTGGTCTTCTTTGGAACGAAATCTCAGTTTTGACGCTTTTGATGGGTATTTGAACGTTTTTTTTGCTTGATCAGTGACATGAACTGCAAAAGATCATTAGACTTCCAAAGTGTTCGGTACGACCTTAGAAGAGGTTTGCAACTTCGAACTGTTCCGAGGTAATTTTTTTGACCACAAGGGCTACCTGTAGAGCAAATTAAAGTTCGAAAACTTTACCTTAGAAAAATTACAAAACTTGATACGGCCTTATAAGGCACCGTACTAAGTTTTGTAATTTTTCAGAGATTTAAAAAGTTATACCCAGTGCCATAAAGTGATGAAAAAGTGAGTTGTATTAGATAAGCGATAGATTTAAAGTCGATTTTAGGGATTTAGAATTTAAAAATCAGTAATTACATCAATTGGCTACGGTGCCGTACAAAGTTTTGTAAGTTTTATACGGCAGCTTATAAGTCTTAGTATTACGGCCTTATAAGTCTTAGTATTAAGTTTTGTAAGTTTTATACGGCAGCTTATAAGTCTTAGTATTACGGCCTTATACGGTGCCGTACAAAGTTTTGTAAGTTTTATACGGCAGCTTATAAGTCTTAGTAAGTTTTCAAAGTTTCGTCTAAGGTGGGTAACCTGGGTTAAGTGTGAAACCTCGGCCCGGGAAAGTGGATATTTCCATGTGAATTACCTACTTTTTTCTAGGACCATTAGGCGAATCGTTCTTTTTGCAATACAACCTACATACTACTGGTAGTCTCTACTTCAACCACTCTATGGTACATTTGCGCGCAACAAAAGCACTATGTAGCTTTTTGTGGCTCCGGCGGTGATCTATTCAGCGATTGGTTTTGTCAGATTGTGATGACTAATTTTAAAGCAATTCAATTTTATGCCTGTTTGATGTGCATCATTTCAGCCCAAGTTCGGCTTCAAGGGGACCAAGATCCACAGGAGCGTGATTGACTTTGTCATCCAGGGAGGGGACATTACCACGGAGGACGGGAGTGGAGGCAAGAGCATCTATGGACCCTACTTCAATGACGAGCCATTCCACCATAGCCATGCTGGACCTGGGTAGGCCTTTACATCCAGGCCTAGGCCTCAACTTATGAAAAGACTTAAAAAGTCTAGTAGGGGGGGGGGGGGTGGGCAATATTGACTATAATTACACGGTCGAGCTTCCTAGTTAAAGTCGAGCTAATATCTTTTCATTGGTCGAGCTAAAGTGTTTTCATAACGAAGAAAGTCCAGCTGAATTCTTTTTATGGGTCCACCATTACTCTTTTAATAAACAACAAAGTCAAATTAAGGTCTGTTTTTTTCAAGAGTTCGAAATTTGGATCTTTTCCGTTTGTGCCCCCCCCCCCCCCCCCCCCCAGTACGTTATGCTTCCCCCAGTGACAGAGCACGTGTCATTACATAGTAATTCATTATCTAAAAATATTGCACGTGCGATTGGGGGTTGCAAATAATATGCACCCACTAAGCTGGGGGGGCACAAACGGAAAAGATCCCGAAATTTTTATGTTTTTCGGCTTCCCGGGCCGAGGAATTTGGCCAAAATTATGTAAGATCAGCGGCAACTAGCGTTGACAAGTCGGAAAATTCACCGCAATTTTCTTACATAATTTTGCGTTGAATGCGTTGAATTTAAAGTCAAAAATTCAACGCATTCAGCGCAAAATTATGTAAGAAATGGCGGTGAATTTTCCGAATTGTCAACGCTAGTTGCCGCTGATCTTACATATTTAGCGTTGAATTTAGCGTAGATCTTACATATTTAGCGTTGAATTTAGCGTAGATCTTACATATTTAGCGTAGAATTTAGCGTAGATCTTACATAATTAGTGTTGATTTTAGCGTAGATCTTACATATTTTGCGTTGAATTGAGCGTAGATCTTACATATTTTGCGTTGAATTTAGCGTAGATCTTACAAATTTTGCGTTGATTTTAGCGTAGAACTTACATATTTTGCATTGAATTTAGCGTAGAACTTGCATATATTTCGTTGAATTTAGCCTAGATCTTACATATTTTTCGTTGATTTTGGCCGAGATCTTACATAATTTCAACGTATTCAACGCATTTATCATGTGAGAAGTACTGGGAAAAATTTAAAAAAATTTTTAAGTTTTTGAAAAAAATTTGAATTCCTAAAATGGTCTGAAATGGTTTTTGCACCGTAAGGAACAAATGGTTATTTTTTGCTGTCTTCATTTTTCTCCATTGTCCAGTATAGGGGTCGAAACAGTAAAAAAATTAATTTTTCGAAAAAAAACTCGAAAAATTTGAAATGCTCAAATGGTCTGAATTGGATTTTGCACTATAAAAGAGCACTAAAAAAGATTTTTTTCTGACTTTTTGTTACTCACTTTTGGATTATAGGGTTCGAAATAGTGAAAAAATTAATTTTTCGAAAAAAAAACAAGAAAAGAAAAAGTTTTGAAATCGTAAAATGGTCTGAAACGGATTTTGCACTATAAAAGAGCACTAAAAAGTGATTTTTCTCACCTGTGCAGTATAGGGTCGAAACAGTTAAAAAAATAATTTTTTGAAATAAAACTTGAAAAGTTTGAAATCGTAAAATGGTCTCAATTGGATTTTTTTACTATAAAAGAGCACTGAAAAGTGATTTTTCTCTGACTTCACGTTTTTCACCTTTGCAGCATAGGGGTCG
>NC_134473.1:42927369-43026781 GCF_964194025.1 Convolutriloba macropyga | reverse complement strand
AAAAACTTGAAAAAACGTTTTGAAATCATAAAGTGGTCTGAAACGGAATTCAAAAAGTTCAACCTTAATTTTGTAAGATCTACGCCAAAACTCTACGCAAAAATATGTAAGATTGGCGTTGAATGCGTTGAATTTATGTAAAATTTACGCTAAATTCAACGCTAAATATGTAAGATCTACGCTAAAATTCAACCCAAAATATGTAAGATTTGCGTTGAATGCGTTGAAATTATGTAAGACCTACGCTAATTTCAACGCTAAATATGTAAGATCTACGCTAAAATTCAACGCTAAATATGTAAGATCTACGCCAAATTTCAACGCAATATTATGTAAGATTGGCGTTGAATGCGTTGAATTTATGTAAGATCTACGCTAAATTCAACGCTAAATATGTAAGATCTACGCTAAAATTCAACGCTACATATGTAAGATCTACGCCAACTTTCAACGCAAAATATATAAGATTGGCGTGGAATGCGTTGAATTTATGTGAGATGTACGCTGAATTCAACGCTAAATATGTAAAAGCTACGCTAAATTCAACGCTAAATATGTAAGATCTACGCTAAAATTCAACGCTAAATATGTAAGATCTACGCCAAAACTCAACGCAAAATTATGTAAGATCTACGCTAAAATTCAACGCTAAATATGTAAGATCTACGCTAAAATTCAACGTTAAATATGTAAGATCTACATCAAAATTCAACGCAAAAATATGTAAGATTGGCGTTGAATGCGTTGAATTTATGTAAGATCTACGCTAAATTCAACGCTAAATATGTATTATCTACGCTAAAAATCAACGCTAAATATGTATTATCTACGCTAAAAATCAACGCTAAATATGTAAGATCTACGCAAAATATGTAAGATTGGCGTTGAATGCGTTGAATTTATGTAAGATCTACGCCAAATTCAACGCTAAATATGTAAGATCTAGGCTAAAATTCAACGCTAAATATGTAAGATCTACGCCAAAATTCAACGCAAAATTATGTAAGATTAGCGTTGAATGCGTTGAATATATGTAAGATCTACGCTAAATTCAACGCTAAATATGTAAGATCTCCGCCAAAATTCAACGCAAAAATTATGTAAGATTAGCGTTGAATGCGTTGAATTTATGTAAGATCTACGCTAAATTCAACGCTAAAATATGTAAGATCTACGCTAAAATTCAACGCTAAATATGTAAGATCTACGCCAAAATTCAACGCAAAATTATGTAAGATTAGCGTTGCATGCGTTGAATATATGTAAGATCTACGCTAAATTCAACGCTAAATATGTAAGATCTCCGCCAAATTCAACGCAAAATTATGTAAGAATAGCGTTGATTGCGTTGAATTTATGTAAGATCTACGCTAAATTCAACGCTAAATATGTAAGATCTACGCTAAAATTCAACGCTAAATATGTAAGATCTACGCTAAAATTCAACGCTAAATATGTATTATCTACGCTAAAAATCAACGCTAAATATGTAAGATCTACGCAAAATATGTAAGATTGGCGTTGAATGCGTTGAATTTATGTAAGATCTACGCCAAATTCAACGCTAAATATGTAAGATCTAGGCCAAAATTCAACACTAAATATGTGTAAGACCTACGCCAAAATTCAACGCAAAATTATGTAAGATTAGCGTTGAATGCGTTGAATATATGTAAGATCTACGCTAAATTCAACGCTAAATATGTAAGATCTCCGCCAAAATTCAACGCAAAATTATGTAAGATTAGCGTTGAATGCGTTGAATTTATGTAAGATCTACGCTAAATTCAACGCTAAATATGTAAGATCTACGCTAAAATTCAACGCTAAATATGCAAGATCTACGCCAAAATTCAACGCAAAATTATGTAAGATTAGCGTTGAATGCGTTGAATTTTTGTAAGATCTACGCTAAAATTCAACGCTAAATATGTAAGATCTACGCCAAAATTCAACGCAAAATTATGTAAGATTAGCGTTGAATGCGTTGATATATGTAAGATCTACGCTAAATTCAACGCTAAATATGTAAGATCTACGCTAAAATTCAACGCTAAATATGTAAGATCTACGCCAAAATTCAACGCAAAATTATGTAAGATTGGCGTTGAATGCGTTGAATTTATGTAAGATCTACGCTAAATTCAACGCTAAATATGTAAAGATTTACGCTAAAATTCAACGCTAAATATGTAAGATCTACGCCAAAATTCAACGCAAAATTATGTAAGATTAGCGTTGAATGCGTTGAATTTATGTAAGCTCTACGCTAAAATTCAACGCTAAATATGTAAGATCTACGTCAAAATTCAACGCAAAAATATGTAAGATTAGCGTTGAATGCGTTGAATTTATGTAAGATCTACGCTAAATTCAACGCTAAATATGTAAGATCTACGCTAAATTCAACGCTAAATATGTAAGATCTCCGCCAAAATTCAACGCAAAATTATGTAAGATTAGCGTTGAATGCGTTGAATTTATGTAAGATCTACGCTAAATTCAACGCTAAATATGTAAGATCTACGCTAAAATTCAACGCTAAATATGTAAGATCTACGCCAAAATTCAACGCAAAATTATGTAAGATTAGCGTTGAATGGGTTGAATTTGTGTAAGATCTACGCTAAAATTCAACGCTAAATATGTAAGATCTACGCCAAAATTCAACGCAAAATTATGTAAGATTAGCGTCGAATGCGTTGAATATATGTAAGATCTACGCTAAATTCAACGCTAAATATGTAAGATCTACGCTAAAATTCAACGCTAACTATGTAGGATCTACGCCAAAATTCAACGCAAAATTATGTAAGATTGGCGTTGAATGCGTTGAATTTATGTAAGATCTACGCTAAATTCAACGCTAAATATGTAAGATCTACGCTAAAATTCAACGCTAAATATGTAAGATCTACGCCAAAATTCAACGCAAAATTATGTAAGATTGGCGTTGAATGCGTTGAATTTATGTAAGATCTACGCTAAAATTCAACGCTAAATATGTAAGATCTACGTCAAAATTCAACGCAAAAATATGTAAGATTAGCGTTGAATGCGTTGAATTTATGTAAGATCTACGCTAAATTCAACGCTAAATATGTAAGATCTACGCTAAAATTCAACGCTAAATATGTAGGATCTACGCCAAAATTCAACGCAAAATTATGTAAGATTAGCGTTGAATGCGTTGAATTTATGTAAGATCTACGCTAAATTCAACGCTAAATATGTAAGATCTACGCTAAAATTCAACGCTAAATATGTAAGATCTACGCCAAAATTCAACGCAAAATTATGTAAGATTAGCGTTGAATGCGTTGAATTTGTGTAAGATCTACGCTAAAATTCAACGCTAAATATGTAAGATCTACGCCAAAATTCAACGCAAAATTATGTAAGATTAGCGTTGAATGCGTTGAATATATGTAAGATCTACGCTAAATTCAACGCTAAATATGTAAGATCTACGCTAAAATTCAACGCTAAATATGTAGGATCTACGCCAAAATTCAACGCAAAATTATGTAAGATTGGCGTTGAATGCGTTGAATTTATGTAAGATCTACGCTAAATTCAACGCTAAATATGTAAGATTTACGCTAAAATTCAACGCTAAATATGTAAGATCTACGCCAAAATTCAACGCAAAATTATGTAAGATTAGCGTTGAATGCGTTGAATTTATGTAAGATCTACGCTAAAATTCAACGCTAAATATGTAAGATCTACGTCAAAATTCAACGCAAAAATATGTAAGATTAGCGTTGAATGCGTTGAATTTATGTAAGATCTACGCTAAATTCAACGCTAAATATGTAAGATCTACGCTAAAATTCAACGCTAAATATGTAAGATCTACGCCAAAATTCAACGCAAAATTATGTAAGATTAGCGTTGAATGCGTTGAATTTATGTAAGATCTACGCTTAAGCGTAGATCTTACATAAATTCTACGCATTCAACGCCAATCTTACATAATTTTGCGTTTTTTAACGTTGACACCTCGACCCGGGTAATGGATGATATCCGTGTGTTATATTGTAGATACTTGTCAATGGCCAACAAAGGTGAGAAAGACACAAACAGTTCACAGTTCTTCATCATTTTGCAGAGAGCTAGATGGTTGGATGAGAAACATATCGTGTTTGGAAAGGTTGTCGAAGGCATGGTAAGTTTACTCAATTAACCAATTTCATCAATTAAACTAATAACATTGTTTCTTATCTCATCTAGATTGCATTGGGTCACACCTAAGTTTTTACTTCGAATGAGATGATTTTGGAAATTCAAACTAATGGATGCTTGGGCGGGAAATAGCGAAAACTCAGGAAAAGTTGGGGGACTTTCATAGTTGTTATTTAGTTCCTTATTATTACCCTACAACTTTATCAAGAAAATGTTCCCAGCTTCAGAAATAAACAAAATCATAAAAAAATTACAGTGGCAATAAAGTCTCAATTTTTGTTCCGTTGCACTTCCCTTGTTGAAATTTTAACCAAAAAACATAAGAAATGATAGTTTTTGATCGGTTTTTTAGGGAAAAACGGCCAAATCCCTTATGTTTTTTTTCTTCGTCTTGAACGGTTTTGATAGTTTTTTCGACATAGGAAGTGATCGTTTTTAAGCGGTATATTAAGGAGAGGACCGTTTTTGATCGATTTTAAATAGTAGGAAATCACCGTTTCTGACTGTTGTTTTTAGGACAAGACAGTTTTCGACCGTTGTTTAGTTACGAAATGACTGTTTTTTGATCGTTTCTTAAAAACGTGAGCTCATAATATTACAATGCTGCTAATCAGATTGGTTCTTTTAAAAATAAACAAGGACTACCTAGACAGCTCATAGAATTCTTTTGAACAAAAATCCTATCTTACTCTTGTAACAATCAAGTATTGAATACATTAAAAATAAGTATTACCAAGTATTATATGAATTAATTTTAAAACACTCACGTGCACATTTCAAAATGTCGAAAGTCTACAGTGCCAGAAGCCAAAATGCCAGAAGATGCTACTGAGCCAGAAGTTGAATTTTGTTGACTTTCGTCATTTTAAAATGTGCGCGTTTCGTGTTTTAAGCATGGTTAAGTGACTCTGCAGAAGTCACTTCGAAATTCTGACTTAATATCTCGAACCGTTTTGCGGTTCTCGATAAACGCCAGAAATTCTCATAGTGACTTTAAGCAGAGTCACTTAACCATTACGTATTACAAAGAAGTAGTGAATACATTAATTTGTGTTGCAGGATCTAATCAGGAAGATCAACAACATGGAGTCCAATGATAAACACAGTCCCAAGAAGCTCATCATCATCGAAGACTGTGGACTCATCAAACACGACCCATACGTCCTCCCTGAGGACCAGCGATACGTTTAAACATCATTCAACAAAAACACAGGCAGTTGACGAAATAGTCAATCAACATTTTTTAAGATGATAATGTTTATAAGACGAGTTGTTCGCATAATTGTACCGCAGAGAACTCCATCTTTTCCTCCATAATTTATTATTCCTGCCAATAAGGTGATTCAGCCATATATTATACATAACTATCTGTTTTTTCATCCTTGCCAATTGTATTTGAAGTTAAAATTCGTTCCTTGTTTTGATTGAAAGGTCTGACAAAAATGCGTTGAATATGAGATTATTTGTGTTCCATCAGCAATGATCCTATTAAGTTGACGTATGTTATTAATCCTTCCCTAATGTCATCACAAACAACCTGGGAATAGCAAAATGAAACAAAGAGACTATGTAATATGCCTTTGCTCCCAACTATGAGCCGCAAATACTGTCGGTATATTTGGTAGAGGTCCTTTGTTCTAAAGTGGAGGTCCTCGTTCAGAATAACTAAGAATGAACCGGGGGATGATGGGGGTGAGAAGAGATCAATACTACGTGGTCATTGATAGACTATGAGAACAAGGAAATGCAGCGGGACGAAGTCTGATCATAAGTAAAAAATGAAAGATTTTTCGAAAGAGAAATTGTGGTATTTTGTGGTTAATTGTGAGTATCGCTGCGATTGCAACAAATCACGGGCTTCGATTTCTCTGAAAACGATTGCCAAGCATGCAAACAAATATCCATTTGTTTTGTCGATCTCGAGTAGGAGCAAAAACAATCTCTCGAGTAGGTGAAACAAACTCTTGTTCTGTTGCCCAAAATGAGGTCAGCGAATTGGAAAAAAATATGCAAATAAACCGGAATAAGTATGAGACCGGAAAAAGTAAACCAAAAATGAACAATATAAGGTCTGTGCATAGATAAATTTGAAGAATCAAGCTCATCAAGAAGAATTCTCAAGAAGAGCTCATCACAAAGAATTCACCATTTGAACGAGCCAACGTCTGATGAGAGGTTTTTACGTTGTGTATTGGACAGATCATGGGACATTGCCCCACGGAAGGGGTCTGATTATGAGCAAATTTGAGACACAGAACCTCAAATTTGGATTTTCTACGAGCAATTGAAACAGGTCAACAAGCAGAATGCCGTCTGTTCAAGACCTCCAATATATAAAGCCAATTGGACCCGTCAATAGTGAGCCTTGATGTGAAATGGTCTGATCTGAAACGAACATAAAAAAGCAATAATTTTTTATGAAAAAAAGACAGCCACTTATTACAATACGGATTATTTTCAAATTTTAGAATTCAATGATTAGACCGAAACTAGCCCGGCTATTACTGTTAGTTCATTAAGGTGGATGCAATGGTTCCCTGTGAAATGGGTATAAATAATTTGACAAAAGAGTTCAATTATCAGAGAAAAATGATGCTGTTTGTATAATTATCCAGTTATATTAGCTAAAAACCGGCAATTTTTCAAACCCAGAAACCTTTCAAAGAAAGCAGAGAAGTAAATTAGCCCTCTCTTGGGGAGAAGCATTTTTGAGCAATTTTTAGGTGTTCACTTACGGCAAATTTAAGCAAAGTTGACTAAAGAAGCTTTTTTCTAAAAATGCTGATTTTTTGAAACATGTAGCAAACATTTGAGCCTAAAAATTGGATTTTATCAACACTCTTCCATGTTTAGAAAACAAAACAACAACCCTTTTTAAAACAATTTCAACATAATTTTTTAGCAAAACGAAAAACTATAGGCAAAATTTAGGAAAATGAGAATGAAAACAACGGAAATCCGTCGAATATTCACAAAACTTTGAAACTCGTTAACTCACTGAAAAAACAGCAGATGAAAGAATCTATTTAATTCCATATTCTACGTAGGACGGGCTTTTAATTTTAATGATACCGCTCACAGCTCTCTACGATGAATATATCGATCGGTCAAAATTGACTGAACAAAAAAACTTATTTGAGTATATAGTCCCTCCCCCGCTAAAGTGGGTTGCAACAAAAACTCTACTTTTTGTCGTATGTACGTAGTAAGTACACGCACTGTCAATTACTTGTCTTAGCGATGGTTCAAACGTTTTAGTTCAATAGCTAGGGATAGAACAAAATTGATAAAAAACTGAAACGTTGAAAAATGGTTTAGAACTTTTGATAATTTCAATTTTGAATGCCGGTCACTGCGCCAGCTAGTTCAAACGACAGAAATACAATCCAAAACAGCTCTTTTTAAATCGGCTGCTTATTAAGATTCTCTCCAGCTACCTAACTTATTTGTGCTAAAAAACTCAAGATTAACAAAAAGTTCAATTAGAACACCAGTTTATAAAATGTACGTGCCAATCTTTCTATTAAACACGGTTTGATGTACGCAAACAACATTACGCGTATTGTCCAAACTTTAATTTATTTAAAAACTTCTGCTGTAACCGTAGTATGATAAAACTGAAGTTGCGATTAGTTTTAAACATTGTTTGATTAGCAAAATACCTTTTTGAGAAGCCACTGCTAAGATATAGTTAAATTTACGTGGCTTTTAAATGCGTCACTCTTATTCTCAACTCATTAGTTTTCATCTGCTTCTGAAAACGAATCTTACAAATCTTTATGTCCGAAACCAGTTTTAGTGCTCACTATTTGAACCCAGATTAAAATTGAGATATTAAATTTTCGTAGAATTTGAACTATTTAAGCAATCTGCTGAAATATATTTCACTCTTCAAAAACTTTTAGAGTGAAGGGTTGCCTTGAAATGCCTAAAAACTATTAACTGAATTATTTTTGATTCATGAACGTCTTTTTGTGTTACTAATTTCCTTAAGAACCGAATTTCTGTGGAGCAGAAAATATCTTGTAACTGTTCTTGTAAATTCTTAAAATTCTTGTAAATATCAGGCATAATGAAATAAAACTTCAAAACATAAAGCTGATCTTTTTAGTTTCACTTAATGTTTTTCTCTTTGATAGTTCTGTTGATCATATTATCTGTTTTCTTCATCGAAACTTTCTCCTGCAAATCGTTAAATCGTTACAATAACATCTGGTTTTCCACTGTTTCCCAACGCCTAACTCAACTATCAAAGCTATCATTTGTTAAAATAGTTATCTAGTTTCAGTAATGAACAGAAACAGTATCGTTCCAACGTCGCGAATCGCACAGAATACCGCAGCAGTGTCCATGTTGTTCGCCAACGACAAAAGTAAGTTTGAAGAAAATCCTTGCGACTCTCTTTTTTTTCTATGGTGTATATTTCAAAGTAAAAGAGAGTGCTCAAAAAATTGTCTGGGTTGTCTGGTCACAAGTCGCGACATCGGCCCGGGTCGTTTTTAACCAAGATTATTCAAATGTAAGAGTGGGGCTGCCAAGGGGGGTAAAACGATGCAAGAGTGGGGGGTGGGGGTAAAACAAGGCAAGATTGTGGATGTAATGGACTCATTAACCCCTACTCTAGCATCGTTATGCCCCCCATTACCCAACTACTCTTGCGTTGTTGTACCCCATTACCCCCTACTCTTGCGTCGTTTTACCCCCCATTACACCCTACTCTTGCATCGATTTACCCCCCCCTCCCCCCACCCCCTACTTTTGCATCAATTTACCCCCCCCCCCCCCAAAAAAAAATTACCCTTTACCCCTACAGCATTCTAACGCCCCCTCTGAAAAGAGTTTCGACGCGAATTAGCGAAATATTCCCCCAATTATGACCATAATCTTACTTTTTTGGGGTGAAAACTCGACACATTCTTAATCAGTACTGATTCAGACATGGGACGTTTTAAATCGAGTCATAAATCTTGCCAAGTAGTCAATCTCGATCAAGACTTGACAAGTTTTTGCCAGGAATTGACAAGTCTTGTGCAAAAGTATTGGCCAAGAATTGAAAAACCTTGTGCTAGTCTTGACCAGGACTCGACAAGTCTTTCTGTAAGTCTCTGAACAAGACTTCACAAGTATTGGGTCAAGCATTGAGCAATTTTTATTGTTGGTTTGCTTTCATTCGGTAACAAAAAAGTCACCACTAACAGTAGCCTGTCTAAAAATCTCTCCAAAGTGAAAAAATATGATATCACCCGAAGATACCAATCACGGCCAATTTTTCTGCCCCTTGAAAAAAATTTCGTTTCTGGGTAAACGCATGGGGCATTTAAAGCTGGCATATGCTCAATTCAGAAATAGCTTTGTCAGGAAAGCAGATTTATCGTTAAAAATGTTTACCAATTTTTGCAAATTTTGAAATGCAATAATTATAAACAATTTTTTCCTAAAACAGAGCAATAATCAAGACTTACCAAGTCTTGGTCAAGATTGACTCAAAATTTGTCAAGTCTTGGTCAAGACTTGACTCAAGACTTATCAAGTCTTGGTCAAGATTGACTCAAAATTTGTCAAGTCTTGGTCAAGACTTGACTCAAGACTTATCAAGTCTTGGCCAAGGCTTGACTCGTGACTTGCCAAGTCTTTGCCAAGACTTGACTTAGACTTGACAAGTCTTGAGTAAGTCTTCAAATGTCTTCACAAGTCTTGAGATTTAAGATAAGACGTGATGAGTCCTGGTTTGTCAATTCAAGACGTGTATTTCACTGGAGAAGTACTGATGAAGACTTGAAATTAGTTGGGATCAGATGGTCATTTTCAATTAATTTAGAAAAGTTTGAGCACGGAATTCAAACTATATTTAAATATTCTTGCGAGATCTTACAGAAAATTTTGCAAAACATACAGCCGCACCCCATCTTGTATAAGATTTGATAGAGGCATCACCACTAACATTGTAAAATTCATACAATACAGATCATTGCTGGCCATCCCACTTTCGCAAGAATCTTGTAAGATGCAGTCGAATAACCGGGTAGTTGATTGCAGTAGTTTTTCCGTGGATTCTCACGCAACTAAAAAAGCGTTTCACCTTGATTTACAGAAAATTTAAATTTTCGTAGAATCTAATGACATGGTTATAAGGTTATTTTATGAATTTTAGAAGTTGTTCGAAATAGTTCAAGTCCTATATATTTTTTGATCATTACGACAAGCAATTGTTTGGGAAATTTTCTGAAAAATCCATATGATTCCACTGCATGAGAAATTAGGTTCCAATATATGAAAAAAATTTCGTTGATAAATGTAACCCGCTTCTCTTAGAAATTAAAAGACATATAGGGAACTATGCTGTTCAGCATTGTAAAATAAGTTCAAAAATCTCAGAACACCATGATGCGTCTCTAACTAAAACTGGATCCTCGTCTCGTATATAAAAACTGCGGTGCGGTGCCCCTCCGATTTTGCAGTTTTCACTGATCGTAATTCAGTATTCTATAAATACTGTCAGTATTCAATATATGGATCAGGTCAATGTCACTCACCTTAAATTCAATCAGAATAAAGCTTCTGATTTCTTTGTTTTCACGTTATTGAGATAATTTCAGTTCTTCCTCAAAGACAGTTGGTCTGAACTCAAAAATCAAATACTGACCAACAACGGGAACTTAACAAGACGCACTCATGCGTGGCACAGAAGGCTCCAACTTACTCTTCTCACCTCAACTCAACATTCTAACATCATCTATACAATTTTCACTTAAGTGGCTACTAAATGAGGAAGAGATTTAAAAAATTAACATATCAACATGTCGTTCAAGAAACTACTATATGAAAAAAAACGTTAGAGGGCCTGTGAGACCTGTGACAACCATAAAATGACTACCAGGAAGGACGCCGAAAAAAACCATTAATAAACAAAACAAAATGGCATCAGATAAAACTTATATTAAGAAGGTTAACCTGTACTTTATTAGACCAAAATATGGGACTTTTCATCAATGCGACTTTCTTACAAGTCCACAAGAAATGAGCAAAAGGGGCAAAGTTTGATAAAACATTGCTTCTTTGAATAGAATTGTTTTCGAAATGATTAGAAACATTATGCATCAAATGAAATCACTGAGAAATTTTTTCATACATCCATAGAGGGCGATTGAGACCTTTCATTATCCAGTAAATGTCATACGACTACAACAAGAACGCCAAAAACAGGCAAAAAGTAGAATATCGCACGAAAAAGTTCGCACGAAAGAATTTGCACGAATACGATGTCCCAACCACTCAAACCTTAAGCTGTTCGCTAAAAACAATAAAAATCTTTGATTGCATTTTATCAGTAACAACATTTGTGAATCAAATGATGCCCATTATTGTGATACTGTGAAGAGATAACAAAAACCTACAAAGACGGGCAAAAATCAAAACTCACGAATATTTTACGAAAACTGGTTGTACCAAGAACCAAGATCAATTGAGGAAAAGAGAACCGTTATGACGAGCAAAATGTACTTCAATAGATATATGATGTCGCTGGTCTGTAGAGATGCTATGCTACAAGATAACAGAAATAAGATTAGCAAATCTCAAAAATCTATTGTCCTTTTATAAAAAATATTTTATTAAAAATCATGGTCAACGAAAGTTTTCAATTAAAGGAGTAGACAGTTTATCTTGCAATTAACAGGAAAACTATTTGCGGCTGCTTTAAGTGCGACTAAATCACAACATGCCAAAATAACCTTAAACACAAGCTTCACAAAATTCTTCTGAAACAAATTGTCTAAGACCTGAAGATATCAGTCAAAACGCTTAAACAACAAAAAAATTATTGTTTAATTCAACAGAGCATTAAAAGGCGCTCTAAAAATGAGGCTAAGTTACGACAATGATACAACATGTTAAAATACGATAAAAACGCAAACCAAAACAAAAAGGGATGAGTTGAAGATTACTATTCATGCAATAATCAAGACTTGCCAATTCTTGGTCAACATTGACTCAAAATTTGTCACGTCTTGGTCAAGACTTGACTCAAGACTCATCAAGTCTTGGCCAGGACTTGACTCGTGATTTGCCAAGTCTTTGCCAAGACTTGACTTAGACTTGACAAGTCTTGAGTAAGTCTTCAAATGTCTTCACAAGTCTTAAGATTTAAGATAAGACGTGATGAGTCCTGATTTGCCAATCCAAGACGTGTATTTCACTGGAGAAGTACTGATGAAGACTTGAAATGGTCATTTCAGATGGTCATTTTCAATTAATTTAGAAAAGTTTGAGCATAGAGTTCAAAAATTCTTGCGAGATCTTACAGAAAATTTTGCAAAACATACAGCCGCACCCCATCTTGTATAAGATTTGATAGAGGCACTACCACTAACACTGTAAAATTCATACAATACAGATCATTGCTGGCCATCCCACTTTCGCAAGAATCTTGTAAGATGCAGTCGAATAACCGGGTAGTTGATTGCAGTAGTTTTTCCGTGGATTCTCACGCAACTAAAAAAGCGTTTCACATTGATTTACAGAAAATTTAAATTTTCGTAGAATCTAATGACATGGTTATAAGGTTATTTTATGAATTTTAGAAGTTGTTCGAAATAGTTCAAGTCCTATATATTTTTTGATCACTACGACAAGCAATTGTTTGGGAAATTTTCTGAAAAATCCATATGATTCCACTGCATGAGAAATTAGGTTCCAATATATGAAAAAAATTTCGTTGATAATTGTAACCCGCTTCTCTTAGAAATTAAAAGACATATAGGGAACTATGCTGTTCAGCATTGTAAAATAAGTTCAAAAATCTCAGAACACCATGATGCGTCTCTAACTAAAACTGGATCCTCGTCTCGTATATAAAAACTGCGGTGCGGTGCCCCTCCGATTTTGCAGTTTTCACTGATCGTAATTCAGTATTCTATAAATACTGTCAGTATCCAATAAATAGAGCACGTCAATCTCACTGACCTTAAATTGAATAAAAATAAAGCTTCCGATTTCTTTGTTTTCAAATTACTGAGACAATTTCAGCTCATCCTCAAAGGCAGTTGGTCTGAAATCAAAAACCAAATACCGACCAGCAACAAGAACTAATTATGACGCACTCATGCGTGGCACAGAAGGCTCCAACTTACTCTTCTCACCTCAACTCAACATTCTAACCTCATCTATAAAATTTTCACTTAAGTGGCTACTAAATGAGGAAGAGATTTAAAAAATTAACATATCAACATGTCGTTCAAGAAACTACTAAATGAAAAAAAAACGTTAGAGGGCCTATGAGACCTGTGACAACCATAAAATGACTACCAGGAAAGACGGCGATAGAAACCATTAATAAACAATTCAAAATGGCATCAGATAAAACTTATATTAAGAAGGTTAACCTGTACTTTATTAGACCAAAATATGGGACTTTTCATCAATGCGACTTTTTTACAAGTCCACAAGAAATGAGCAAAAGGGGCAAAGTTTAATAAAACATTGCTTCTTTGAATAGAATTGTTTTCGAAATGATTAGAAACATTATGCATCAAATGAAATCACTGAGAAATTTTTTCAAACATCCATTGAGGGCGATTGAGACCTTTCATTATCCAGTAAATGTCATACGACTACAACAAGAACGCCAAATACAGGCAAAAAGTAGAATATCGAATGAAAAAATTCGCACGAAAGAATTTGCACGAATACGATGTCCCAACCAGTCAAACATTAAGCTGTTCGCTAAAAACAATAAAAATTTTTGATTGCATTTTTTCAGTAACAACATTTTTGAATCAAATGATGCCCATTATTGTGATACTGTGAAGAGATAACAAAAGCCTACAAAGACGGGCAAAAATCAAAACTCACAAATATTTTACGAAAACTGGTTGTACCAAGAACCAAGATCAATTGAGGAAAAGAGAACCGTTATGACGAGCAAAATGTACTTCAATAGATAAATGATGTGGCTGGTCTGTAGCGATGCTATGCTACAAGATAACAGAAATAAGATTAGCAAATCTCAAAAATCTATTGTCCTTTTATAAAAAATATTTTTATTAAAAATCATGGTCAACAAAAGTTGTCAATTAAAGGAGTAGACAGTTTATCTTGCAATTAACAGGAAAACTTTTTGCGGCTGCTTTAAGTGCGACTAAATCACAAAATGCCGAAATAACCTTAAACACAAGCTGAATTAAAAATTTTACAAACAACTTTACGAAACCATTGTCGAAGCCATTAAAAATAAAAAATTTTATTTGCAAGATTATAAAATTTTCTTTTGCGTCTCCTTTGATCATCATATTTTTTTGTAAAACGAATATCACAAAATGACAGCAATAAGAACCACAAAAATTGAAAAGTATCTAAGTTTCACTAAATTCTTCTGAAACAAATTGTCTAAGACCTGAAGATATCAGTCAAAACGCTTAAACAACAAAAAATTTATTGTTTAATTCAACAGAGCATTAAAAGGCGCTCTAAAAATGAGGCTAAGTTACGACAATGATACAACATGTTAAAATACGATAAAAACGCAAACCAAAACAAAAAGGGATGAGTTGAAGAATACTATTCTTGCAATAATCAAGACTTGCCAATTCTTGGTCAACATTGACTCAAAATTTGTCACGTCTTGGTCAAGACTTGACTCAAGACTCATCAAGTCTTGGCCAGGACTTGACTCGTGACTTGCCAAGTCTTTGCCAAGACTTGACTTAGACTTGACAAGTCTTGAGTAAGTCTTCAAATGTCTTCACAAGACTTAAGTTTTAAGATAAGACGTGATGAGTCCTGATTTGCCAATCCAAGACGTGTATTTCACTGGAGAAGTACTGATGAAGACTTGAAATTAGTTGGGATCAGATGGTCATTTTCAATTAATTTAGAAAAGTTTGAGCATAGAGTTCAAATATTCTTGCAAGATCTTACAGAAAATTTTGCAAAACATACAGCCGCACCCCATCTTGTATAAGAATTGATTGAGGCACCATCACTAACACTGTAAAATTCATACAAAACAGATCATTGCTGGCCATCCCACTTTCGCAAGAATCTTATAAGATGCAGTCGAATAACCGGGTAGTTGATTGCAGTAGTTTTTCCGTGGATTCTCACGCAACTAAAAAAGCGTTTCACATTGATTTACAGAAAATTTAAATTTTCGTAGAATCTAATGACATGGTTATAAGGTTATTTTATGAATTTTAGAAGTTGTTCGAAATAGTTCAAGTCCTATATATTTTTTGATCACTACGACAAGCAATTGTTTGGGAAATTTTCTGAAAAATCCATATAATTCCACTGCATGAGAAATTGGGTTCCAATATATGAAAAACAACTTCGTTGACAAATGTAACCCGCTTCTCTTAGAAATTAAAAGACATATAGGGAACTATGCTGTTCAGCATTGTAAAAAAAGTTCACAAATCTCAGAACACCATGCGTCTCTAACAAAAACTGGATCCTCGTCTCGTATTTAAAAACTTCGGTGCGGAGCCCATCCAATTTTGCAGTTTTCACTGATCGTAATTCAGTATTCTATAAATACTGTCAGTATCCAATAAATAGAGCACGTCAATCTCACTGACCTTAAATTGAATAAAAATAAAGCTTCCGATTTCTTTGTTTTCAATTTACTGAGACAATTTCAGTTCATCCTCAAAGGCAGTTGGTCTGAAATCAAAAACCAAATACCGACCAGCAACAAGAACTAATTATGACGCACTCATGCGTGGCACAGAAGGCTCCAACTTACTCTTCTCACCTCAACTCAACATTCTAACCTCATCTATAAAATTTTCACTTAAGTGGCTACTAAATGAGGAAGAGATTTAAAAAATTAACATATCAACATGTCGTTCAAGAAACTACTAAATGAAAAAAAAACGTTAGAGGGCCTATGAGACCTGTGACAACCATAAAATGACTATCAGGAAAGACGGAGATAAAAACCATTAATAACCAAATCAAAATGGCATCAGGTAAAACTTATATTAAGAGGGTTAACCTGTACTTTATTAGACCAAAATATGGGACTTTTCCTAAATGCGACTTTCGAAAAAGTTCACAAGAAATAAGCAAAAGGGCAAAGTTTAATAAAATATTGCTTTTTCGAAAAGAATTGTCTCGATTAGAAACATTATGCATCAAATGAAATTACTGAGAAATTTTTTCAGACATCCATAGAGGGCGATTGAGACCTTTCATTATCCAGTAAATGTCATACAACTACAAAAAGAACGCCAAATACAGGCAAAAAGTGGAATATCGCACCAAAAAATCCGCACGAAATAATTTCCTCGAATACGATGTCCCAACCAATCAAACATTAAGCTGTTCACTAAAAACAATAAAAATTTTTGATTGCGTTTTTTCAAGTAACAACATTTGGGAATTAAATGATGCCCATTATTGTGATACTGTGAAGAGATATCAAAAACCTACAAAAAGAGCAAAAATCAAAACTCACGAATATTCTACGAAACCTGGTTGAACCAAGAACAAAGACCAATTGAGGAAAACAAAACCGTTATGAAGAGCAAATTGTACTTCAATAGATAAATGATGTGATTTGTCCATTGAGATGCTAAGCTACAAGATAACAGAAATAAGATCAGCAAATCTCAAAAACCTGTTGTCCTTTTTTAAAAAATATATCTTTAAAAATCATGGTCAACAGACGCTTTCACTTAAAGGAGTAGACAGTTTATCTTGCGAATAATAGGAAAAGTAATTGCGGCTGTTTCATGTTCCACTAACAAAATACGAAATTACCTTAAACACAAGCCGAACTAATAAAATTTACAAACAACTTTACCAAACCACTGCCGAAGCTTTTAAAATTATTAAATTTTAATTTCGAGGTTAAAAAATATTCTTTTGCGTCTCCTTTGATCATTTTATTTTTTTTGGTAAAATGAATATCTAAAAATGACAGCAACAAGAACCACAATAAATGAAAAGTATCTAAGTTTCACAAAATTTTTTCTGAAACATATTGTCTATAACCTGAATACATCAGTCAAAACCTTTAAACAACAAAAAATTTTTTGTTTGATTCAACAGAGCATTAAAAGGCGCTCTAAATAATGAGGCTAAGTTACCGCGATGATACAACCTTGTAAAATATGATAAAATGCAAAACAGAACAAAAAAGGATGAGTTGAAGAATACTACTGATGCAATAATCAAGACTTGCCAAGTCTTGGTCATGATTGATTCAAAATTTGTCAAGTCTTGGTCAAGACTTGAATCAAGACTTATCAAGTCTTGGCCAAGGCTTGACTCGTGACTTGCCAAGTCTTGGGGAAGACTTGACTTAGACTTGACAAGTCTTGAATAAGTCTTCAAATGTCTTCAAAAGTCTTAAGATTTAAGATAAGACGTGATGAGTCCTGTTTTGCCAATTCAAGACGTGTATTTTTTTTTTTTCAAGAAATTTAAATTGAAAGTCAATAAAACCACTGGCTATTTACCAAAATCAGTAATTAAGTTCATTTTTTTAAATCTCTAGCTTGCCTCTGAGACCTTTAATTACCCAATATTTGGCATACGACAACCAAAATTAACAAAAAGAGGCAAAAATAAAAAAACAAGTTCTGAAAGAGAACGGTGTCCCAGCCCTTAAAACCATATGTCATGAAAACAATAAAATAGTTGAGTTCCAATGCTATGAGCTTTTTTTCAATCAGATTGTTACGTGATATGACAATTTACCAAAGAAACAAAAATAACAGCAAAAATGGGCAATTATGCACTAAAATCACAAAATTCTGCATAAAAACTCGTAGTACCAAATGCAAGAAACCCTTCGGTTAAAAGAATCGGCCCAAAAATTTAGTTTGTATTCTTTAAGGGAGAAAGTCTGACCTGTATTTACAGAGAATAAGCAAAAAGTTGACAATAATAATGCAAAAAATTGACAAACTCAAAAATCACTGAAATTTCCTTAAAACAAATATATTGAATAACATAAGAGCCATTAGGTAACAACCGAAGGCATGGTAAAGGTTCACTTGTAACTCATGAGGAAGCCAATTGGATCCTTGAGTGGTTAGACTTAAAAATCAGACTTCAAAAAAATAACAATCAAAGGCAAAACACAAGAATTCAGATAAATGTTTACTATAACTCCTCCTCAAGGCCCTATAAACCCTTTGATTCTCTGAAAAAAAACTATATCTACATTTGTCCTCATGTTTACGTAAAAAAATGGGAGCTGCCATCAGTAGAGCCGCGAATAAAAAATTATGTTAACAATAAACATTAAAAAAAAGCAAATTGTTTTACAAAAAAGGCAGCACCAAAATTAAATTTAAAAAATTTTTGATTCTAAGAAAACTTGATAATATCAAGCCTATCTTTCATTTTTCTTTGCGCCAGGTGTACCAAATGTTTACAATATAGACCAATTGTTGAGTGAAATTCTTCAAATATTAAAAAAAAAACAAATATGCATTTTGTTTAATTATCGAGTTAAATCTGCGAAAAAGGGCAAATTTTTAATTCCAGAAGACTTTCATAGGGCACCTAATTTCAACTAGACCTCTATTGGAGATTAGGAAGTCTGCGTTAAGGTTTTCAGGTCACTACGTCTGGCAGACTTTAACAAAGTGGAGCAGAAAAGCATGTTTTGCGTCATTTCTGATTTGAAAATTTCGAATTTTGAAAATTTTATCAAAATTTTAGCTAAAAAAATTTCAATCAAACATTTCAGCAACACTGGTCTATCTCTAATGGTAACAATAACACTCTATTGCTAATTATTTCAACTTATTTTGAGTTATTTAAGCTAAATTATGCCAAACTTTAACAAAAACTACTGAAAATGTGAACAAAAGCAGTCAAATATTCACAAAAGTTCAAACCTCGATAACTCCCTGTAGGAAACGAAACTCGAAAAAATCTTTTTAATCCCGTATTCTAGGAAGTACGAGCTTTGTAATGATACCCATCACAATTCTCTACAATGAATATATCGGTCGGCCAAAATTGTCCGAACAAAAAAAATCCTGTTGGGTATATAGTTCCTCCCTCCCCACTAAAGTGGGGTTGGGAACAAAAAAATAATAACCTCAGTTTGACATGATTTAACAGATTTTAGGAAAAAAGCATTTTCAATTATTTTGCAACAGGGTACAGCTCTTCTGGAATTGAAGTTTCCAGAAGAGCTGAAAATTTCACCGAATACCAAGAAATCAACAAAAAACTAGAATTACTGATTGTCATTCTTTGGTATAAATTGTTTAAAGTTACTTTTAATTGTTTTGACCCCTATTGATGAAAATAAATCTAGCAAGATACATTTCTATTGAATATTTACGTGACAAAATGAAGAAAATTATAAAAGTGTTTTTTTTTAAATTTTCTATTGGAAATCAGAAGTTTATTGCATTTCAATTATTTCACGCAGTTGAATTCTGTGTTTTGATAATTTGGTCAGTTTGAGTCAAACTTTCCCCTTGAACTCCTCATGTATGATAAATTTAGGTAATCACAGCCTGAAATATTTCTTAATTAAATGGTGCACTTGTTTTTGCTAGTATTTTGCAGCAATTTAGTAAAAAAAAATTGTACTTCAATAATTTTAAGTTGTCCGTTATTGAGATTCTTTTCTTCCGTTTAGAGCAAAAAAGCTGGTGATATCTTCACGTTTTTCATATTCTCCTTTTGCTGAAAGTGATAATCAAACTGAGGCCACCCGATTACTTCAGCTCTAAAAACAGTCGAAGTATCAAGAACAATCAAAATAACAAAAACAAGTAAATTTTCCTTTTTTCTCACGATTTTGTTTACTGTTGTTAGTAGTAGATAAAACAGGGAAACCAGCCACCAGCAAAATTTGTTCGTTTTCTCCTAACGCTAATCGCGCACGTCGAATGGAACAAATTTTACTGCTTGCTGGTTTCCCTGTTTTATCTACTACTGTATATTCACTCTATATTCACTTCTTATACAATTAAAAACTATCAATTCTTGTCTCACTTAGTGCTAACCACTAGTACAGAGTTAAGCTGGTAATTAACCATTATCAGACGGATAGTTCGGGTTCTATCCCCACCGACTCCGGTCGACGTATCCCAGTACTAGTATAAAACTACGAAGCACGTAAAACCAAATTGCGAAAAAAAACTTGAACAAAAAATGAAAATATTAAAATAATTAAAATTTTCATATATTCCCCTAATCAATATTTAACCAATCTTAAACTAAAACTTCCTGTCTCACTTGGCGTAGTGGTTAAATCATCGAGTCTAGTTAAGTTGCTTTAGCAAACCGAAGGTTTGGGGTTCCTTCCTCATTGACTCCAGTGAACGTCCCCCGATAGGCGATGCCGCCTTTCAGGATTCTGATGAAAAAAAAACTATGAAACTAAGTGAGATAAAAAAAACAAAAAAAACCAAATTCACAGTTCTTAAAAAGGATGATCAGTGAAACTGCTTCGCAGATCCCTGCTGTGAGACTGTATATGGGACACACTGTGATGGGTATACAGTCAAAAACACTGAGATCGGTGGAAACACAGTGATAAGTGTTTTTTTTTCAATGTAACTTGCGAAAATTGGTGACGCCTCTGCGGGGATCGGTGTAAGGACCTTCAATCTTGGTCCCCCAACCGCTTCACGGATAACTTGTACACAAAACCGGCGTAACTCTAAACTTCTATGTTAAATCTTTCAGCATATTCCTTGAATCTATCTTTGGTGAGTGTATATCTATATCTATGTAAATAAATACATAATCTACACTTAAAATTTTTAAATCTAAATCCACTGATGTGTTGATTTTCTTTACACATAATACAAGTTATTTATAGACTAGGATCATTATAATGTATATTCATATGATTAATATAATCTCTATTCTTAAAGTAACCTTTACAGATATAACATCCAAATAAACTATCTAAACATTTATCACAACATTTTCTCCATGATTTATCTTTACAATCACTACATTTTACTGATGTAGACATTTTCAATTTGTATGTTTTCGAAAATCAAATTTTTGTCTATAAAAATAAAGATGTCTAAAGTAGAAAACGTAAACTTTTGTTATATTTGTGATTTGGCCTTTGAAACAAGGAAACAATTTGCCAAACATAATTTAAGTGATGAACACTTAAATATGGCAAGAAAAGAGTATGAGGATGAAGTGGAAGATCCGCAAAGCGGCTTCTCCGATGAAATCTTGGAGAGGGTGTGTAATCCGGATGAAGATGACTATGTTTTCAAACCCAAAGATAGTACTAAGGATATTATTAGAACTGAAGCTAAAACTAAAACTAAACCTAAAACCGTAGACAACATCTACACCAGAATTAAGTATGAATGTAAAGAATGTCATGAAGAATTTAGGAATAAAATAGCTCTAACTACTCATTCATATAGTCATAATCGCAAGTATTTAGAAAACACTGAATACTTTGATATAAATGCTAGCCAGAACATGAAAGAATTTTATATTACTGATAAAGCTGGAAATTACCTTGAAGACATAGATGAAGCCATTAATAACTCATTAGAAGGAATTAAAAACTGTTACCAGTATAGAAAAGTTAAGAGTTTTAAATATAAGATTACAGTCGAGTGTGATTATAAGAAGAGAACCAAAGTAGAAGTTAAAATTACAAAAATATTCTTCAATACTGACTATGTTAATAATAACGCAATTTATGAAAATGGAGACTTCACTCAATGGCTAATTTTCGAAAAGGAAATATATGAAGGTTATGGTTATGATTTCGGGTTTCTTGGAATAAGAAGTATTCAGTTGAACATTGAACCAACTAAAGCATCTATTGGTACCCATATAGATTTACCAGCTGATCTCAAAAACTCTAAATCGATATTGAATATACGAAGTTATAAATACAATTGCTTGCAACTAACTATTACTGCTTGGCTATATCCTGCCACGCACCATACAACTCGAGAAAGTAAATATGTAGATAAACTTATTGAGCCAAGACAAAAACATGAAGATGACTTCGGATATATATTAAGAATACAGAAATTATATAATATTAATATTTGGTTATACACACCTTGTGGTGGGGGTAAAGTAGAATTGTTTAAACCAGTGGATGACTTTAATAAAGATAGAAAAGATGTAAGAATACTAGTTTGGAGTAATGGACAAATAGAACACTGTGCTCTAATTAAAAACATAGAAACCTTGTTAGATCGACCAAATAGAATGAATCACAAATTCTATTACTGTGATAGATGTACATATTGGTTTGATTCAAAAATTAAATATGACAAACATGAATGCAACAACTCATTCAAACCAGAGATTGTTTGTCCTAAGAAAAAACATATTACTTTTATAAATGAACACAAACGTCAGAATATAAAAAATACTATAACTGCCGATATAGAATGTTGCATTGTTGAAGTCTCAACTAATGATTGTAAATATGTAATAGCTGAACATATTCCAATAGCTGTGGGTTACACCTGGCAAAGTAACTTCACGCACTACTTAGGTCTTGATTGTATCAAAAGATTTGCTAGAGATCTATTAGAGATAGAAACAGAAAACAATTTCAAACATAATGAAAAGATGATATTCACAGAAGAAGATAAATTATACCATGAAACTAATAACACTTGTCATATCTGCAGCAAAACATGTATTAATCCGCGAAGCGGTTACACCGATAAAGTAAGAGATCATTGTCATGAAACTGGTAAATATAGAGGACCAGCATGTAAGATATGTAATCTGAGGTATAAACAACAAAATTTCATTCCTGTAATATTCCATAATGGCTCTGGCTATGACTTCAACTTACTATACAGTGAACTCTTCAAACAGAATAATGATAAAAGAAAAGTAGATAACATACCACTAGCTGCTGGTAAGTCTAAGATGTTTAGCATTGGTTGTCTCAAATTCTTAGATAGTTATAACTTCTTAGCTATGCCTCTAGATCAAATGGCAAAGATATACGGATGTAAAACTAAAACATTATATCCATATGAATACTTTGGTTTAGATGATTGGGGAACCACGACAAAGTCGTATGACAGCGAAGCTGCCAATGGTAGCAAAGCTACCTACCAAGAAGTTATAGGTAATTTGAAAATAGAAGACTTCAAATCCTCACTACATAATAAATTACCAACACAAGAAGAAGTAGATAACTTTAATAATGAAAACAGTCATAAAACTGGTAAAGATCTAACTATAGAGTATTTACAGAATGATGTTGAAATATTAGACTATTGCATGAATGAATATGTTAAATTAAGCATGAAAGAATTCAAGCTCAATCCACTACATTACGTTAGTCTCCCAGGTTATAGTTTTCATTGTTGGTTAATGTCAAGTGGTGTTACACTAGATACATTGCAAGATAAACAAATGTTAGATGATTTTGTTGGAGCAAAGAGAGGTGGTATATGTGGAATAATGGGTGATAGATATATTAATAATCGGCGAAGGTCCATATGGTACATAGACGCAAACAACCTATATGGTTATGCAATGATGCAAAAGTTACCTTATAAGGATTTTGAGTTTATTACAACTACTACTCTAGATCCGCCAAGCGGGTTCCTCGATGTAATATTGAATACTCCAGATGATAGTGATCATGGTTATTATATAGTTTGTGATATTGATTATACTAATGAATGTAAAGAGAGAACAGAGCAACTAGCACTAATGCCTAATAAGAGAAAGATAAATGATAATGAATTAGGTTACAAGGAAAGAGATGGGAGCGAAGAACGATCCGCGAAGCGGTTACACCGATCAGGGAAACTGCTTCACCGATCAGAGAAATTAATCTTAGATCAAAACAACAAAACAGAATATATGGTTCATTATAGGATGTTAAAGTTCTATGTTAAGATGGGAGTAAAAGTAACAAAAATACATAGAGTAATTAAATTTAAACAAGACTACATAAGTAGAGATTATATACAAAACAATACTAACAAAAGAGCAACAGCTAAAACTGAAGCAGAAAAGGATGTAAGGAAATTAATGAATAACTCACTATATGGAAGAATGTGTATGAATCCTCTGCATTTCTTTCAAAGCAAGTTCTTGCATGATGAAGAAAAAATAATGAAAAGTGTAAGTAAACCAACATTTAAGAATATAACTAGATATAGAGATTATAGCCAAATCGAATATATAAAGAAAAAAATAGAATATAGCTCACCTGTATATGTGGGAGTAACAATACTCGAACTAAGCAAATTACACATGTATGATGTATTCTATAATGTTCTACAACCATCCCTCAAAGAACTAACACTTCACTATATGGATACAGACAGTTTTGTATTAAGTTATAGTGAAGGTAAAGTTAGTGATGAGCATATGGATCTATCCAATCTTGAAAAACCAATCAAGACAAATAATAAAGTCCCCGGCAAGTTTAAGCACGAGCTAGGGAGTAGGATTATTGAGGAATTTATAGTCTTAACACCTAAGACTTATAGTTTGGTTACCCACGAGCAGAGCCCGTTTAAAGATAGCCCAAAGAATACTAAAGAAAAAGGAATAAAGAAGCATAATAATGCTAAACATGAAGAGTATTATGATGCATTAATGAATAATATACAGAGAACAGTAGATGAATGTAGAATACAAAAAGTTGGTAATAACATGACAACAACAAAAACAACTAAGATTAGTTTAAATATATTTGATGATAAAAGGTTTTATGTAAATAACATTAAAAGCTATCCTCACGATGAGAATCTATATCTATTCAAAAGAGATCTAGTAAATAAAATCTGTGAAGCAGATTTAAATTTAAACAAAGACCTACTTATAAATAATATTAAAGAGCTAACCATTAATGATGATAGAAAGTTAATCCTTGCTGCAATTACACTATATAATGATTTATTATAATTATAAAAAAATGACTAAATTAGATAAACTTATAGAATTAAACAATCTAGAAAAACAAAACAGAAGAAATAGATTAGACGATAAATTAAGACAACAAGAGTATTATGGTGAAATAGAAGAGTTATTTGATCCTTTAACTAAAACACTAAATGCAAACAATGAACAGAATCTAGCATTAAGTGAACAAACATTAAGAGCAATAGATTGGCAAAATCAAGAGTTAGATAAACAAACTAAGATGAACAGTGAAACTGCTTCGCAGATTGGTGAAACTGCTTCGCAGATCGAGCAAGCTGGTTACCAGTTTAATGAAACTGCTTCCAAGATGGGTGAAACGTTAAAGCAAACTCAAGAAATAGCACCAGTTTTTGTTGATACAAAGATAGCCAAGAATCTTCATAAAATGGGGACTCAAACTAATCCTCAATTAAAATTAAATCTTGTAGATTTGCCTACTAGGAGATACAAAATGAATGGTGTTGATATAACCCTAGAGCAGGGTGCATTTTTAGTTAGGGATAATATATACGAATTCTCAGAAGGATTTATTGAATTTCTCACTAACCCAAATGTAACATATAACGATGATATCGAAGAAGATGAAAACAAAATTTAAAGGTTTTTAAAGGATATTAGATATGATTTAGGAAAAGGGTATAAGAAAAGCGCTAGATATAGAACAAAAAAATGTATAATGGAAGTAAGAGATGATATATTTGGCAGAGGGTTAGATACCAACCAGCAAAGTTGTCACCACTACGTGGATCAGGGAACCTGCTTTGCAGATCCAAATAATTTAGTAGAAAGATTAGAATTATTAATACTAGAAACAAAAGCTGGTCATGACGGATTATATGATGAAATGCTAGATATATCTAAGCAACTATTATCTATGAATATTATTAATCAAGAACAACTAGATAATTTTGTTTTTAACTATGGTAAATGAATAATGATGGAAAAACAACAACAACTCCTAGCTAAAGAAGTATTTAGTCCTCAAATAACAAAGTTTAGAAGGGTAAGAATAATACCATTATATAAAGATGAAACATGGTCAGCTGATTTAATTGATAAGTCATCTTTAAGTAAATACAATAATAATTATAAGTTTATATTAACAGTTATAGATATATTCACAAAATATGCATGGGCTATTCCATTAAAGAATAAATCTGGTTTATCTATAACTAATGGCTTTAAATTAGTATTAGGCGAAAATCCACAAGGTGGCTCTGAAAGTAGAAAACCAGAAAAGTTATGGGTAGATAGAGGTAGTGAGTTTTACAATAAAACATTTAAATCTTTACTTAAAGAAAATGGAACCGGCAAAGCCGCTTCGGGGATAGAGCTATATTCTACCTATAGTGATTTAAAAGCTGTGTTTATAGAGAGATTCAATAGAACATTATTACACATAATAAATAAACCAATGTTCATCAATTGTGATGGTAATTGGGTAAATATATTAAATGATGCAGTCTTAACATATAACAATAACATTCATTCAACAATTAATATGACACCAGTTGATGCTTCTAATAATCCTGATAAGGTTAAATACACTTTTAATTTTAAGAATATTAAGCCAAAATTTAAGGTTGGTGATTATGTTAGAAACGCAGATAAACGTAATATCTTCTCTAAAGGTTACACTTCTAATTGGAATAGAGAACTGTTTAAAGTTAATGAAGTTCTAAAAACACAACCACCAACATATAAAATAGAAGATATTAATGGAGAGATAATAGAAGGTAAATATTACGAACAGGAATTATTAAAATCCGAGTTTGACTTTGAATCTAATAATAAAGTTTTAGAATCATTAAATATAGATATTTTTTAATATAAATAATGACAGGAAATAGATTTAACCAGGCTAAAAATCAATCAGGGAACTCACTTCTCGGATTAACATCAACAAACAACCTAACACTAAGTAAGGCTCGTGGGTTATTCCTAGAAGATAATGATAATATTGACATGAAGGATACCTATAAAATTACAAATGTACATTCTCCGTTAGATGAAAAGGATGTGGTTAATAAAGAGTATTGTGACAATAACTTATTATCCTCTTCTAATAAAATAGAAATTTTAAGTAGAAACATAACTGAACTAAGAAAAGGTGATTTTGATAAAGTTACAACTAAAACATTACAACTAAATGAAACACAAGTTAATGAAAATTTAATTAAAGAATTCATTAAATCAGCAAATGAAGTCACAAATACTGTTAACTTTTGTAATAAAGTTGCTGCTGATACTATCTCTAAATATAATCAATTTAAACAAGAATTTGATAATAATAAATTTAATCAAAATATTACTAACATACATTTTGATGATATGTTTACTAATGGTCTAAGGGAAATGAAAGAATACAATAAATCTCTTAGAGGTGTTATAGTACAATATATAATTTCTATACTTTTACGAAGTAAGTTACTTGATAATAAAGAGCAAGATAGACTTGAGATGCATTATGGATTTAAACAAGAAGATATAACGAAAGAGATAGAAAGTTTTTTTACTAATGAAAATGAGTCAGCCAACAGCACCGAGTGAGAGATTACTGTATCCAGATTTATCATCAGTATCAGAACGGTTGATAAATGAAAAGATTCAAGCTAATAATAAATTTAACAACAATATTAACATTATAAAAGATATTAGAAATTATTATGAAACTGAAACTAATAATTATGATAAGAAGTTAAGTAGATATAAAAATTATATTAACGTAGCTGAGATAACAGAAATACTATTATCATCAATTGCAACAACAGCAACAACAACATCAGTTGCATAAACAGGTATAGGATTACCTTATTCTATACCCACAGCTTTTGCTACAGCAACTGTTTGTGGTTCATTATCAAAAACAATTAATACTAAAATAAGAAATAAAATTATAAAGTATTCACAAATGTATATTCTAGCTAAACAGTTTAGTGATAAATTTAGTAAACTATATACTAAATCAATGAATGATAATAAAATAGATAATGATGAATATAATGAATTAGTCAAGGTATATGAGGATTATAAGAAGAATAAGAAAAATAAATTAAGCGTTTTTTTAAACTAAAGTTATTAGTGTTTAGTAATAACAATGTCTTTAGTAATAATAATATTAGTATAAATATTTACCGATAATCGTAATCATAAACATAAACATAAATATAATCATAATCAAATAATTATCTTTTCTTTGTACCTAAGTATAAACCTCTTCCTTTTTGTACTACCTTTATACCTTCACCAGTTGTTGCAAATTTAATTAAATCAGGTGTGGCTGATAAAGCAGCTCTAGGGTTTCTAGATGCCGCTGCAGTTCCTATTTTACTTGCAATCTCTAATGCTCTTATTGGATTATTAGCAAATTTCTTTCCAAAGTTAACTGTAGCTCTACCAACACTTTTAAAGAAATCTTTCAATCCCTCTGCTTCTATTGTTGCATCAGATACTGTCATTGATTTATTTCTATTACACTTAACACAATTACCTTTTAACATCTTAGTTCCTTTGGCTGAGATCCGTGAAGCGGGTTCCCCGATAACTCCTCTTATGTTATTAGTGCCACTATAATGTCTGCCACCAACACAATATGAATTGGTTTTGAACTTATTTAAAAGACTCATTTCTATATATAAAAAATAATGGAAGTTAAAAAGTATAATCCTTTTGTTGTTAAGACTAAGCGTACGGGTTTCATCGCGAGCGAAGCTCGAAGACTAAGCCTAAGATTAAACCCAAACCACAAACTAAACTTGAAGCTAGAGGCTTATCTCTAGAGAATAAAAAGAAATTAGATACTATTTATGCTAAAAGTTTTGTTAAGACTAGTAGGAAACAATGATAAGGACTTTAATTATAATTACCTCTATGATATGATAGGCCTCCGGCCATTAATCTCTACGAGATTATATCAACCATCTTATTACCATCACTACTAACACTAATAACCTTTCTAGTTAATACTAATGCATGACATATAACATCGGCAACTGCAGCACTAAATTTAAAATTAAGTTGTATTGGTTGTGGACCTATATGATCACTTTGATATCTAGTATCAAATACATATATTCTATAACTACTTTTGAATGTTCTATGATTTATATACGGTTTTATATTATATGGTAGCCCATTATAATCTTTATTAAAGCTAACAATCTCTTTAAAAGCCTCATTATAATTATTAGTGCCATAATTAATATTCATTCTATCTTCGGGATAAAACTCACTACCAATCTTACAATAACATTCAGTAACATTCATTATATGAAAGGTACTTGCATCATGAGTTTGTTCATTAACATTATTATTTTCAAAACCAACTATTATATATTGTGGTCTTTCCATACCACTTTCCATACCTAGATCAAACAAGAAATTAGTAGCATTAGGTACGTTCTTATAAAATGTTTTTCTTTCATAATGACCGAAGTCTATATTATTCTTTTTATTTAATCCTTTCTGTACAATAATTCTATTGTCATTACTAGGATCAATACTAGGCACACACCATGATATATCTCTAATTTCTATATTACCATCATTAGCTACTGCATCAGCACCAGCATTAATTCTATATAGAGCTCTATCATTATTATTTCTTTTTAATATTAGTTTAAATCCTAAACCATATATAATCTTTTTAAAATCATTCACAAAACCAAATAGATCACTCATCTTAACCATTATATACATATGACCTCGTTCTGCAGCAATATGGTCACCTTTAAGTTGACTATCTCTATTACCTTTATTTCTAACAAAACCACTCTCATACTCATCATCAGTACTAGTTAATAACTTATACATCAATAGATTAGGATGACAATGATCTATATATTCAATGGTCCTACCACCACTAGTTTCAAGTTTAACTGAACTAAACAATGCCATCATACCATAATTAACTAATCTAATATTAGCATTATTAGCAAATACACCCCCAGCATCATCTGATACAACAAACTCTATCTCTAGATATGAATCGTGTATATTTAAATGATTCTCTTCTCTATTGAGTATAATATTAATGTTAGTATTGATTGTATTCATTGTTGCCAGATTATTTGGTTTATACTTTATAATCTTACTTTTGTGTATATCATTATTATAACCATAAGTTGCATCCAAATTAAAATCCATTTTTATAAACCAAAAAGTTTAACTATAATTATCAGGGAACCTGCTTCGCAGATAACTATAGCTATGACTATAGCTATGACTATGGGGCTTCACAGATGTTTCACCATAACCAAAGCTATCAGGGAACCTGCGTCGCAGATAATTATAACTAGAAATATAATCTTAGATTTGAATATGAAAAAATGACAGACAATTTAATCTTATGGGAACTACAAAAGACACATGAAGCTTTAACTAAAACTAAGGAAGAACACACACTTAACTTTAGAATGATAAAGCCAACAGAAAAGTTTAACTTTAGTGAACCTATACTTAATAAAACAAAATTAGGTTTAATTAGATTATCAGTTTATAACTCAGTGTTTAATGTGAATAGATTGAACAATCAACTCATATATGATACCCAAGGTGAAACATGGTCTAATACCAGTCTTTTAGGTATTACACCAGGTGCATATGAATTATATGAAATAGCAGAATTAATAAAAGAAGAAACTAATGGTAATGTTATAATAGAAATTGATAAGAATACAATGAAAAATTTAATGGAAGTAAAACAAGGTGCAATTAACTTTGACATAGAAAATTCAATAGCCCCATTACTAGGATTTAGAAAAATAGTTTATAATAAAGGTAAATATACATCTCAGAAAATTGTTGATATTATGGGTTTTAGTAATATTAACATTCATTGTAATGTGATATCTGGTGTTAAAGATAATGGTAAGGATACAGACATATTATATACTTTTAATCTAACTGAACCACCAGGTTACTTGATAAATATTATACCAACTAATATCTTATATCAAAATGTAACTAAAGATAGAATAGAATATATAGAGTTTCATATTAAGGATGAGCATGGAAGACCTATAGACTTTAATGGTGATGTATTAAGTTTTACTTTACATCTAATATAGTTAGCAGACCGAAGGTCTGTTTGATTTAGTTACAGACTTAGACTTAGACTTTACTTAGACTTAGGCTTAGACATAGTCATAGATTTAGACTTAGACTTAAACTTACACTTAAACTAAACTACAAAACTCTCCGATCCCAATTAATTCTTAGTTTACCATTAATATTTTTATTTTTAGTTATATCAATGACAATGTAATTATAAGGCTCTTTCCATACCTTATTACATATATTAGCAAAATCATTATAACTAAGTTCCACATTATTAAAGAAATCTTGATATATAGATATGAGGGTTTTACCTCTCTGTTCAAATAAAATAAATAGATTACAGTTCTCTCTAACACTCTGCCTATCCAGAGAGAACAGGTTTTGATTAAGATATATCATATTACAATTATTATGTCTACCCCTACAAAAGTATTCATTAATAATTGGTTCTTTGGCTCTAACATCATCGAATATCATTAGTTTCTTTAAATCTTTGGGTAGTTTATCAGGAGATGGTAAATCTTTTATATCTTTAATAAATTCTACATTTGCTTTCGGGTTTATTCTTTCTATACCATGGTACTGATCACCAGTAGGTCCAATGATGTATAGCTTATCGAAATATGTACTAGCTAGAATTAGTTTTTTCAATAAGAATGTCTTACCACATTCACTAGGACCAGATATTATACATCTAAAGTTATCTGGGAATTCAGCTTCAGTAATTATATCATCATCATTTAGCCATGGTTGTAGATCATCATTTATGTTTACAGATATATTATTAGTAGGACTATTACTATTGCTATTCCTATTAGATTTACTCCTTTGATATTTTTCATCAAATAGATCTGCAAAGCAGGTCCCCTGATATATAAAATTATCATTATCATTATCATTATCATTATCATTATCATTAACATTATCATTATCATTATCATTATCATTATCATTATCATTAACATTATCATCTGTGAAGCAGGTTCCCTGATTAACATTATTAGCAAAGCTACTTCGTAGAACATTAGCATTATCATCAACCTTATTAGCAAAGCTACTTCGTAGATCTTTACTACAACCTAAACAAAAACACTCATTATACATTCCTGGATATTTACATTGATTAACTAGAATATTCAAAGCATTGTTAATTCTAAATCCTCTATCAATAAGATAGATCATGTATAAACAATAAGCCCCACAATAAGATTCATCATATTGTTGTATTCTTTCATTAGAGCCTAGATTGACATACTCTTCTAAGAATAATGGAGGAGTTTCTATACCAAAACTATCAAAGTAATACACTGGACCACCTTCTCTTCTTATAACTAAAACGCAATGTGTACCTTCAGTTGGATGTAAATTTGCAATAATGTTGGAGTTGGGTTCACTTATGTTATTTGGAGTCTGATCTCTCATTACAATTTCAATTGGTGTTAGACTTATATCTTTACCTATATCTTTTATTCTGATATCACTCATAGCATTATTATCAATATTAAAAATATTATTGAATTCCTCAAAAGTTAGGATAAGCATTTTCTTATAAATATTATTAATGTTTAATTATAACTCTAATTATTGCGAAGCATCGGTGGAACCGTTACACGGATGGTCGAAGACCCATAAGTCTAATTATAAGTTTAATTATAAGTCTAATTATGGCGAAGCATGGTCGAAGACCCATAAGTCTTATTATAAGTCTAATTATGTCTATATTTATCTATGTTTTCATTTATAAAAATGGAGACAGGTAGCGTGGTTATAATTTTTATTTTCTTAATTATATTTTGTTTTATAGTATATGATTCAATACCGAGTAAATATGCAAAACTAGAAGAAAGCTTTGGTGGATTTATGAATAGGAGTCTAGTTAGATTCGAATATGAAAAGTCACCATTACACACTATTGTCTATGGTGGAACTGGTACGGGTAAAACATATTTTGTTAGACAATAGTTAAAATTATACTCAGTCCAAAATCAAGATCCGCGAAGTGGTTACACCGATCAGGATCAAAATCAAAATCAAGATCAAAATCAAGATCAAGATCAAAATCAAAATCAAGATCAAAATCAAGATCAAAAACAAAATCAAAATCAAGATCAAAATATAGTTATAGTGTGTAAAGATGACAGAGACTGGATAAATCCCGAGACTAATAAGTTTTATACTGGATTTAATAAATGTGATATGAATATGATCACAAAAAACAATATGCAAAAATTTCGAAATTGTGTAATAGTACTTGATGATATGGGTGATAAGTTAAATAGGGATATAGACTATTATTTTACTGAAGGTAGACATTATAATATTCAAATGATTGTAATGAGTCATAAACCAGCTCAAATAAATAATACAGCAAGAATGAGTTGTGATACTATTTATTTAACAACTTATAATGGATCTGATCTATTTAAAAACTTTAATGAGATATATAAATGTGAACATGACTTTAGTAAAATAATTAATGAGTTAAATAGTAACCATTATAATCGTACAGACGGAATGTCAGATGAACTTCGTTATGGTATAATTAAATATAATAAGAAAGAAAATACTTTTATTATTATTAATAGTAATAGAACAATGATATATGATTCAAGAGTTGGTTTCCTTGATTTAAAAGCTCTCAGTTTAAAAGATGAGTTAGGAAGAGAAGATATAAATAAACTTATAGCATATATGAAACCACTCATGATAAATGCAACAGATAGAAATACTATTAGTCATGATAATTATCAGTTTTATTTTAATAAACTTCTTACATTAAAAGGTATTAAAATACAGAATGATGTTTTAACTCAGGAAGTGGTTAAAGCAAATGGTCTTAGATTATTTTCAACTATTTTAGGTATTATAAGTTCAGGTTTAATGATATATAATTTCATGAGTCCTGATATAACAGTAAGAAATGCCGGACATGTGGCAACTGCAGCGAGTACTATGTTGAATAGGGCAAACACTTTGATTAATGTTGGATTTGGAGAAGATCTGCGTGACCTACAAGAAGAACATATAAATCAGCAAAACAGTTACATTGATCAATGTAACTTTAACTTCGTCAATGAAAAGACGGGGATTTTGAATAAAAGAGGAGGAAGTTTTTTAACCGATCTATATAAAAATAATGAAGAATTTAGAGAAGAGATTATAAACTTTGTTAGAGATAAAAAAGAATTAGACCTTGAATTGATTTTAGATGGAAGATGTAAAACTAATACACTCAATACGTTAGGAAATAAATATTTAGTAGACTGTATCACATCTAAAGATAATACTAAAGATTTAATTGAGATATTGGCTAAATATTTAACTAGTAGTTAGTCAAATATCTACCTATTATAAATGGTTATAAAATGTTTAGAGTGTAACTACAAATGTGGAAACATTGCTTGTTTAAAATATCATTACGAATCATGTCATAAAGATAAAATTGATAAATGTATATGTGTTAATATAAAAATAAGTGCTATTTGTGCTAATGATTTTTCTCCATGGGGTTGTTCTTTAAAAAATGAATCTAGCTCTAGTTCTGGTTCTGGTTCTAGCTCAAGTTCTAGCTCTAGCTCCAACTCTAGTTCTGATTCTGGTTCTAGCTCTAGTTCTGGTTCTGGTTCTGATTCTAGTTATAACACCAGTTCTAATTCAGACCCTAACCCTAACTATAACTCAGTCCCTAACCTTAACCCTAACCCTAATCCTAACCCTAACCCTAATCCTAACCCTAACTATAACTCAGAAGTATTAATCAGTGAAAGGGACGAAGTCCTTGGTACCCCAACTGCCCCGCAGATCAGAAATTGTAATAAATGTAATTATATAAAACCACTAACTGATTTTGATGAGAGTAAGTATACATGTAGAAGTTGTACTTCAGCTAAAGTTAATTGTCCATATTGTGCTTCTATTGTGAGATATGATGGGATACGAGCCCATGTAAAGAAACAGCATCCAGGTGTAAAATTAACTAAAGGATTTAGTAGAAATCTAACTGAAAAACAAAGTTCTAGAACTGAAAGTACTTTAGCCATTAGACAAAATGAAGAAGACTGCTCATGTAAATATTATGATTTTGTATTATTTCTTATTAATAATGGAATAAATATAGAAAAAGTAAAAGAAAATATAAATTTATTGAAAAGTATAGATAATTTGAAATAAAAGTATAAAAAATATAAAAAAAGGGAATCACTCCTTAAGAGTGAAAAGAGCGATATTCTCTACTGGGGGATCATTCCGAATAAGAGTGAATCGCTCTTAAAGAGTGAAATGTAAATTTTGCTTTAATTTTTTAATTTTTTTATCTTATTTTTAATTTAAATTAATTTCTGATTAATTATTGATCCAATATAGAGAGAATATAGAGAGAATATTCAAGAAGACATTGAAAAAAAAACACTTATCACTGTGTTTCCACCGATCTCAGTGTTTTTGACTGTATACCCACCACAGTGTGTCCCATATACAGTCTCACAGCAGGGATCTGCGAAGCAGTTTCACTGATCATCCTTTTTTAAGAACTGTGAATTTGGTTTTTTTTTGTTTTTTTTATCTCACTTAGTTTCATAGTTTTTTTCAGAATCAGAATCCTCATAGTTTCTCATCAGAATCCTGAAAGGCGGCATCGCCTATCGGGGGACGTTCACTGGAGTCAGTGAGGAAGGAACCCCAAACCTTCCGTTTGCTAAAGCAACTTAACTAGACTCGATGATTTAACCACTACGCCAAGTGAGACAGGAAGTTTTAGTTTAAGATTGGTTAAATATTGATTAGGGGAATATATGAAAATTTTAATTATTTTAATATTTTCATTTTTTGTTCAAGTTTTTTTCGCAATTTGGTTTTACGTGCTTCGTAGTTTTATACTAGTACTGGGATACGTCCACCGGAGTCGGTGGGGATAGAACCCGAACTATCCGTCTGATAATGGTTAATTACCAGCTTAACTCTGTACTAGTGGTTTGCACTAAGTGAGACAAGAATTGATAGTTTTTAATTGTATAAGAAGTGAATATAGAGTGAATATACAGTAGTAGATAAAACAGGGAAACCAGCAAGCAGTAAAATTTGTTCCATTCGACGTGCGCGATTAGCGTTAGGAGAAAAGGAACAAATTTTGCTGGTGGCTGGTTTCCCTGTTTTATCTACTACTGTTGTTGTCGTCTCAAGTATCTCAGTTTTGTTCAAGCCTAAGCATAATCAGTCAAAGCAATTTCAAATGCAAGGTGGATTAAAGGTTCAGCGTTGGCGCGCATAGAGTTTTGAAAAATGATTTTGTTTAACAAAAATGAAATCTTTTAATCTTTCTCTTCCGTAACTCCAAAAAGTTATTAGAGGCTCTTTTTCCGTTCAGTAAAACATCCCGTAACACGGAGACAAAAATTGGCGCGGAGAAAAGAGTAAAGAAAAGTTCGTGAGGCAAGAAAAACGACAGAAGAGTTAGACAAACTTTTTCAACTTTGTTGTGTTTTCATTTTTCTCTAAAAAATGTTTTCTGTAGTTTACGCTATTTTATCACAGTTGTCCGTGTGGGTATGGTTTTTGACGGATGAAGGAAGAGAACAGAGTCTAATCATTAGGTAATAAATGGTTTCACAAACTCTTTTAAGATTTAAAAAATTTAAATGTTTTTTTCCATGTAAAACTTATCATCTTTTGAAACATTTGTCCTCCTCAAGTTCCATTTTAAGTAGTATATTAATTTACCTAGTGCTTGTGTGTGTGTGTGTGTGTGGGGGGGGGGGGGGGGGGTGTTCGGACACCCCCTACAAGAAATTTTACCTCTGAAAAAGTGATTTTCTCTAAGTTAAATCAAGTTTTTTGTCTAACTTTCGCCAGCCTGGGTGCGATTCTCACTGTTCCCAATGACCTTGGGAACTCAAGAAAAGCATGACATTTGCTGATGATTAAAACTACCGCAAAAAACCTGAGAGTTACTCTTTCCCAAAAAACATCTGACAAGAAGTCGCAACCAAATATGAGCAACCAAAAGTCTAGAATATATGTTTCATTACATAATTTTGGAGACCTACCTCCGTGATTAAGAAACATAGTCTACCTTCTGAAACGGAATTTTTCTCAAACAAAGAGGGTGACATCAACCCCCCCCAAGGACAAAGAGACAAAGAAACCGTACCAAGTGTCCGAACAAAAAGGGCCTACCTGATGACCAGTTACCCAGTTACACAACACCTTCATCAACAATTAAGACAATCAGCATCAAGAGAAGCCCCCCCAAGACGATTTTTTGGTCTCAGACGTCACCAAAGACGAGGAGATTTTTTTTTCAAGGGTTCCAGACGTCAACCGATCAAGAAGGCCTGACTTTTTTTTTGGTTGCAGACGTCACCAAGAGATGATAGCCCGAGGTCCCAGACGTCACCTCAGAAGTCCCTTTCCCGGTTAGACGTATCCAAAAAAAACTTGAATTTTTTTTGCGACAAAAATCTCAAAAACATGAAAATTGTCCCCCAGCGAGCTTTTGTCGATGCTTTATGAAAGAAATAGCCATGAGAAACCACATGTCAGCATTTAGCAGCAAAAAACACATAGATTGTACGAAAAAACGATATAGCCTTTTTTGTATCAGAAAAATTCAAAAACATTTTTCTGAATTTGTCGCAAAAAATCTATATAACAGTAAAATTAGTAGTTGAATAGAACACCTCAGTTGGACCTTAAATTGACTTTTTTAAAGTCTAGTTGTTTATGTAAAATTTTTGCACAAAAAACGAAAAAGTTGCTAAAGTGCTTTTTTGAGGGTCAAAAATCAAAAAACGTTATCCCAACATTTTAATGGAAAATTTTGAATAAATCCAAGAAAACCTATTGATTGGGCCCCCTCAGTTCGCTATAATACAAGTTTGAATGTTAGTTTATGGACTTTGCTTTTTAGCAAAGAGACAACGAGAATTTGGCAAAAATTGCATCTTTGACTTTAAAAATTCAAAAAACGTTTTCTTGACGTTATGATATAAACTATTAGTAGATCCAAGAAAACCTATTGATTGGGCCCCCTCAGTTTGCTATAATACAAGTTTCAAAGTTAGTTTATGGACTTTGCTTTTTAGCAAAGAGACAACGAGAATTTGACAAAAAATGCTTCTTTGACTTTAAAAATTCAAAAAACGTTTTCTTGACGTTATGATATAAACTATTAGTAGATCCAAGAAAACCTATTGATTGGGCCCCCTCAGTTCGCTATAATACAAGTTTTAAAGTTAGTTTTTGGACTTTGCTTTTTAGCAAAGAGACAACGAGAATTTGGCAAAAATTGCATCTTTGACTTTAAAAATTCAAAAAACGTTTTCTTGACGTTATGATATAAACTATTAGTAGATCCAAGAAAACCTATTGATTGGGCCCCCTCAGTTTGCTATAATACAAGTTTCAAAAATAGTTTTTGGACTTTGCTTTTTAGCAAAGAGACAACGAGAATTTGGCAAAAACTGCTTCTTTGACTTTAAAAATTCAAAAAACGTTTTCTTGACGTTATGATATAAACTATCAGTAGATCCAAGAAAACCTACTGATTGGGCCCCCTCAGTTCACTATAATACAAGTTTTAAAGTTAGTTTTTGGACTTTGCTTTTTAGCAAAGAGACAACGAGAATTTGGCAAAAATTGCATCTTTGACTTTAAAAATTCAAAAAACGTTTTCTTGACGTTATGATATAAACTATTAGTAGATCCAAGAAAATCTATTAATTGGGCCCCCTCAGTTTTCTATAATTCGAGATTTAAAATTAGTTTATCAATTTAACATTTTAGAAAAGAAGCAACTTGAATTTAGCAAAAATTCATCTTTGACTTTAAAAATTCAAAAAAAAATTTTCTTGTTGTTATGATATAAACTATTAGAAGATCCAAGAAAACCTATTGATTGGGCCCCCTCAGTTTGCTATGATTCGAGCTTTAACGTTAGTTTATCAATTTAACATTTTAGAAAAGAGGCAACTTGAATTTAGCAAAATTTCATCTTTGACGTTAAAAAAGTAAAAAAAAAACGTTTTCTTGAAATTTTGTTATAAACAATTAGTAGATCCAAGAAAACCGATTCATTGAGCCCCCTCAGTTTGTTACAAAACAAGCTTCAAATTAGTTTATCCATTTTGCATTTCAATAAAGAGGCAACATAAAATTGGCAAATTTGCTTCTTAGACCCAAAAAAACTAAAAAAAAAACTTTTCTTGACGTTTTGATAGATACAATTAGTAGATCTAAGAAAACCTTTTCATTGAACCCCCTCAGCTGGTTATAATACAAGCTTCAAAATTATTATTTCGATTTTACTTTTAGAAAAGAGGCAACATAAAATTGGCAAAATTGCTTCTTTCACTAAAAAAAAAAATTAAAAACGTTTTCCCAAAGTTTTGGTTAAAACATTTATTAGTCCCAGAAAACCTGTTGATCGCACCCCCTCAGTTTATTTCAAAACAAGCTGATAAATAAATTTTATCACTTTTGCCAAACTTTATTCTTAAGAAAACCAGACAATCACATTTCTGCTTTCAATTTGTGCATACTACTAGCCGCGCGCTTAGTTAATGGGGTAGTATGCACTGAAAACAACTTCAAGAAAAAAAAAAAAAACAAAAAAGAGGAAAAATTAAAAACATTTTTCTCATTAGATCAAAAGCAAGAAAATCAAAAGCTCGAAATATTTCTTCACTTAAATTTGCTCACACAAATACTTCCTTGAGTATAACTCAAACGTCTCTTCCTTTTTTGTCCGCGGTCTCAGAAGTCCCTTTGCCCATATTTTTGGTCTCAGTAGTCACCAGATAGAAGGAGAGAGTATTTTTGGTCTCAGTAGTTACCATAGCAGATGATCTTCAAAACTTAGTGTCAGCAGTCACAAGGGCGGAAGGAAGTAAAGATTTCAAAAGTTTTGAAAAGAAAACAAGAAGCAAGCAGTTCAATTTAAGAGGAAAGAATTTCAAACGAGCCCCAGTACAAGTTGAGTTGTCTTGTCTGCTTGTCTGTAGCTCACGTTGCCTATTCGCACCGCAATAAAAAAACTTTTGAACATTTTCAACACAGGTACTAAGCAGTAGCAGCCTCTAAGCATTTTTTTGTTCCTTTTTCAAAAAAAGGTTTCGTACTTGTAAAAGATTGTAACAAAAAACTATTCAAGAGCCATACACTTATTATACTCATAAAGAAATCTTAATTTCCCCAAGTTTTAGCAATTATTTGGTCGTGTTTATTGAAATAACGAAACAAGCGCGCGCTTACGTTTATTTTTCTTTTTTTTTTTAGATAAAACTAGCTAGATTTAGCACAAAAAGAAACAATAGGATTCTATTTTTCAGAAAAGTTGCGTCGTATATTTAACAACAAAAACTGGGGCTTATTAGCCTCACAGTGTTATAATTATTGTTTTTCGACTTTGAAATTTGCGTCGCTCCGGTTTCGAAGCCGTTTTTTACCTGTTAGTACGAAAAAGACCAACAAGAGCAAGATGACAAAGAAGAACAGTCAAAGTTGTCAGTACGCCTTAAACGAATTCAAAATTGCAGAGCTGAGTTTGAAAAGCAAGCTGGACCTCTTACAATCTGCAATTGATCAGCGAAAGAGTTTCAGATCACTCACCCTGCTCATCAATAAAGCAAAGACAAATGTCAAACAAAGTCAAACGAGCTGAAAACAACACTTGATGCCGTGTTAAAAGAAAGTCCGAACTCCAGCAGTACTTCATCTGTCATGGAACGATATTCAAACCTTCTGTCACGGCTAGAGAAATTTGAACACGAAATTGACAGTTTAGATGACGATGGACTAATCAGCCAATCTTCAACTAGGATACGCGATGATGTCAGTGTAACAACTCATACGACTGCCAGATATCCAACCTCACGGAGATGCTCACCATCAATGAACGAGATTCCAGAAGCAAGCAACCCAGAACGTTCATCATTCTCCAACAAAACACCACCTCTCCCACCGAGACCGGAGAAACCATCCCTGTTTTTGTCTGAATGCCACAGGGCCAATCCAATGTTGTCAAAGTTTTTAGATGGCAACAACGAGAATCCCCCTACTATTGCAATGAGTACAACAAGTTTATTCAGACCAATGAACATCGATAACACAGTTGATTCCAAAACAGAAGTAAAACACTCGGATAAAAATTTTGCGAAACCTGAGACGACCGTCGCAAAAACTCCCGATCGTTTTGCTCTCAGTGATACAACGTTTTCTGCTGTTGATAATTTTACAGTCAACCAGCAGCAGTTTAAAGCAGACAATGATTCAATCCAGCCACTCAGTTTTGTAAGCACGCAAAATAACTTTCAAAACCGTTTTCCTCAGGAAAACCTTAATAATCAATTACAGTCAAAAAATATGTTATCTGAATTTTCCCGAGATATCGCCGAGGAACGGTTTCAGACGTAAACGTTCGAACCAAAGAGCATGGGTTGTTCCCAATTCCAAGGAACACATAATCGCCGCTTGATGAATCCCAGTTCTGTCAAATATGACAGTCAAGAAAAAGCACAGAATCTAGATTTTGATCCGCAACAGACAAAACAACCAATTGAACTGAGTAACACAATGACAAACTTTAATCAGTTCTCCGAAAATTCCTGCCAAAACGCAAACAATTTTCAAACATCTAAGTACTGAGTACTACTGAGTAACACAATGAGTAACACTAAGAACTGAGTAACACAATGACAAACTTTAATCACTTCTCCGAAAATTCCTGCCAAAACGCAAACAATTTTCAAACATCTAACATGTTTTCTTTACCATTGCATAATAGACAGGAATCGAAAACCACAGAGAATAGAAATTTACCTGGAAACTTCACTCAATTCCAGCCACAGTCACAAGTAACACAATGACAAACTTTAATCAGTTCTCCGAAAATTCCTGCCAAAACGCAAACAATTTTCAAACATCTAACATATTTTCTTTACCATTGCATAATAGACAGGAATCGAAAACCACAGAGAATAAAAATTTACCTGGAAACTTCACTCAATTCCAGCCACAGTCACAAGTCAATACCGTAGGCATTGAGCCTGTCAACCCATTAAGTGTTCAACAAACCGCCTGTTCAAAAACAATAACTGAAAGTGTTCCAATTGCTCCTTCAATCTCAACGTTTCCCTCACAAGCACTGCCTTCAGTAGAGCAAAATCCCCAGCCACAATTACCACATTCACATCAATTTTCCAGCGTATTGAATCCAAAATCAAATGAAAGGTTCAAAAACCCTTCTTTTGAAATCAATTCTTTACCGTGGACCTCAAACACAGCTCCATATTGCCAGAATTCAACAAGTATACACTCAATAAAGTTACCACCTCTTACAATTCAAAACTTTAATGGCAACCCATTGAAGTACCACGAATGGATGAATAACTTTTTTTCGCTCGTACATAACAACACCAGTATCACCGACACACATCGTATCACCTATTTGCAAAATGCAGTTACTGGCAAAGCAAAAGATGTAATCCAAGCTTATTCGTGTGATCCTGCTTATTATAGCACAGCTTCAAACAAACTAATGTCATATTTTGGTGATCCTACAATAGTGGTGAACGCCTTCATAAATCAATTGGAAAACTGGAAATCAACTAATGACTATAACAAGCAAAATTTTGTGGCCTTTGCTTTGTTCTTGAAACGTTTAGTGCAAGCTTTCCAATACCTGGGATGCACAGCGGACCTACAGAGCTCAACACTTATGAAGAAAGCTAAAGAAAAAGTCCCGCATAACATCCTCCTCAAATGGACAGAGCACACCGTTACATCAATCCAAACACCAGCTACTTAAGTTGAATTTCAGAAATGGTTAGAAGTTCAAGCACATGTGTACGATAAGATAAACCGCGAAAACTTCCAGCAAAATAACCTTCGTAGAAACAACTTTAGTATCTCTGGAAATTTGAACAACAGCGTTAATCACTCAAGAAATTTAAGTACCCAAAATTTAGGTTTTCCAGCACAGCCGACTAGCCTAAATCAGTCAACAGCACTAAGCAGTAGCGGTAATGTGAAACCACCTAGCGCTCCACCATTTCCACCCCTAAACAACTCAAATCAACCAAAGCATTCTTGCGAAAAATGTCGAGGAAATCATATACTAGCGACCTGTCCCGATTACCAACAATGCAGCCCAAACCAGCGATTTGACATTGTATGCAAGAGCAATCTTTGCTTGAACTGTTTGAGCAATAAACACAAGAAGCAAAACTGCCCATCAACAAAACGCTGCCAAACATGCAGCGGATACCACCACACAACACTGCATGACCCTGCTAAAATTATCAAGCGTCCACCAGCTGCTTTTGCCACCAGCAATTCCACAGGTACAAGTGTTACCAACCAAGCAAATCAGCTTGTCAAACAGCAATGTGAATCAGGAAGTAACAACAACGCAAGCGCCTCATCCAAATCACAAAAGAGCCGCTACGGACAGTCTTTTGCAAACAAAAATCAGAATCAATTTCAGCGCGCTAATTTGAACAATGCCAACCAAAGTTTTAGCGTGAATCATCTACAGTCTACACCAAAAGAATGGTTCGAACAAGTTCAACTTATCCCAGTATCTTTTCTAAACGGCAAAAAAGCTTTCGATACGTACGCTCTGATTGATTCAGGAAGCCAATTTACTTTCATACTTGACAAAATCACAGAGTTCCTTGCTCTTCCATGCGAAGATCAAGAAGCAACTACGCTTCAGTATCTTAACACAGAGCATGATATGCCACTTTCAAAAATTTCTGAACAAGTGACAGTTGCATCCTACGAAAATTTGGATCAAAAGTTTCAAATTACAACCACTTATAGCAGTCCTTGTTTAAATGTAGCACCAGCTAATACATTTGAACTCAACCAACTTTGCGATGCATTCAAAGAACTCCGTCACATTCATTTCCCAGAAATAGCTGAAGGCAAAATCGGTGCCCTTTGGGAATAAACACTTTTGCTTTCACATCCAGTTGAAGTCATCCCGGCAACTAAAAACCAGCCTTTCGGCGTAAAGACGAGGCTTGGATGGACCCTAGCTGGAGAGTATGAAAGAGTGCGAAAGCAACCCAAACAACGATCTCACCAGCAGAAACAGTACGTGTACCACGTATCACGAAGAAGCTCCGACGATCGGCCTCTTGATGAATTGCTTGAGCAATTCTGGAAAATTGAAGCTGAAGGAACTCAACCCGAGCCTGAATCTAAAAATCCCGTTGACAAGGAAGCCCTTGATATATTGAACAAAACAATCAGCTACAATGGTGAGAGGTACGAAATTGGACTGCCTTGGAAAAAACCATTGAGAATTGAAAATAATTATTTTGCAGCTCTCAGCTAGCTGAAAAGTCTTCAGATGCGACTCAGTAATGACCTCCAATTGAAAGAGTTGTGTGAGCAAACTCTCACAACAGATCTTCAAAAATTTTATGTCAGGCCAGTTGAAATGCAGCAGCCAGAACCCGAGAAAATTTGGTATTTGCCTCATCACCCAGTGGTTGATCCAAACAAGCCCGGAAAAGTGCGCAGAGTAGCAAACGCTGCGGCCAAGTTTAGAGGACAATCTTTGAACTCCAATTTGATCAGAGGACCAGATTTGCTGAACAACTTGGTAGGAATTCTTCTGAGATTTCGTGAAAACCCAGTTGCCATTCTCTCTGATATCGAAGGCATGTTCATGCAGATAGCAATAAGGCATGAGGACCAATCTGCATTACGCTTTCTCTGGCGCAATGAAGAGATGGTTAACCAATACCAGTTCACCAGATTAATTTTTGAAGCAACCTGCTCCTCATTTTGTGCAATTTTCGTTCTCAACCGTTGCGCAGAAGATAATGCAATTGAATTTCCAAAAGCAGTTAATGCAAAAAGAACCATTTTTATATGGACGACTATATCCATTCTTTGCCGTCTATAGAAGAAGCAATTGACACCATTAACCAGACTAAAGATAGCCTTCATAAAGGTGGCTTTCGCTAGACAAAATTTGTGTCAAACAAACATGAAGCCCTAAGGTTCATTTAGCAAGAAGATCGAGATGAACTGAAAGAGATCAACAGAGTCCTCGGTCAGAAATGGAATATCAGAACTGACTGTTTTCTAATGAAGACATTAGAACATTTTCCCCGAAATGCAAGTGAGTATACACAAAGGAAAATGTTCAGCTTAGTATCAAGAATTTTCGATCCCCTAGGAATTTTGTCCCCGCTCACAATTAGAATCAAAATGCTTTTACAACAAGTCTGGAAGCTAGGTAAGAAGTGGGATGAACCAATTCCCGCAGAACTTCATTCCAACCTACAAAAAGTGCTCGATAGTTACTTTGCAATGCCTGATATCGAAATCCCCAGATGGTTGAACTCCTCAACGAATCAGGAAAATAATCACCAGCTCCATGTCTTTGTTGACGCCTCAACCGTTGCATTGTCAGCAGTTGCTTACATTCGCACCCAAAAACAGGATGAAATCTTTCAAAATGCAAAGTTGCACCAATAAAACAAGTTAGTGTGCCAAAATTAGAATTCGAAGCAGCCGTTTTAGGTACACGCCTCCGCACACTGATACAAACTGAAATGACATTAAAATTTGAAAAATTCGACTTGTGGGCTGATAGTCGTGTTGTCTTAGATTGGATCAGTTCAACTAAGAAACAAAACGTTTTCGTCTCAAATCGACTCGAAGAAATTAAGAAAACAACTCAAACTGATGAGTGGAATCATGTCCCAACTAATTTTAATCCAGCCGACCATGGAACGCGTGGCCTTGAGCCATCAGAAATCCCCCCGAAATGGCTTACAGCACCACAATTTTTGCAAAACACTAAAAGTTCTTGGAAAGATATGAAAAAGATTTCAACCGTAGGTGCCGTAACCAGAAATACAAAAACCCCAATCAAACCTGTTCTAGACCCAAACCGCTTTTCAACATGGAATAAGCTACTGTTAACCCTCGCAACTGTCTTCAATTTAATTTACAGAGCTAAGAAGAATCGTTCCGACAAAAGCCAATACACAAAAGATGATGTTTGTTTATCTCAAAATTTTCCGCTAAAGTTGTCTCAAAACAATGCTTTCTCCTCAACAATCAACTCATTAAAAAGAACACAAAAGTTAGACGCCAAGAGCAAATTGAGAAACTTAAATCCAATAATTGACCAAAACGAACTCATACGATCTAGTGGCCGTCTCCTATTTGTTCCAACAGAATTGGAGATTGAAAAATGTCCAATAACCTTGGACGCAAAGCAAAAGATTGCTAGACTATACCTTGAACATGCGCTCAGAATTTTTGCTCATCAAGCAACAGAACTGGTCAAAGCTTTCGTACAACAACGCTACTACGTCATTGGACATCGAAAAACACTTCATTCAATAAAATACCGATGTTTTCTGTGTCGCCGTTTTGACACACAAAATATACAACCAATAATGGCCCCACTTCCTGCATTCCGCTTCCCCACAGAAGAAACCAAATTTCCGTTTGCCAACACAGGACTGGACTTCTTTGGCCCGTTTTATATTGAGGACAAACAAAGCAAAATCGAGAAACATTATGGACGTGTTTTTACATGCCTCGTTACGCGAGCAGTCCATTCAGAAACATGTCCAGGTTTAAATACAGACACCTTCCTCAATGCATATCAACGATTCACCTGCCGAAGATGCCAACCTATTTTATTGTACAGCGATAACGGAAAAACATTTGTCGGCGCCTCCGAAGAGCTGAAGAAGTCGGTTAAGGCTTTAGACAAAGACAAGATTTATAAAGCCCTAGCTGCAGTCAAAACCACATGTCCTCAATGCTGCAGTCCTCAATGCATATCAACGATTCACCTGCCGAAGATGCCAACCTATTTTATTGTACAGCGATAACGGAAAAACATTTGTCGGCGCCTCCGAAGAGCTGAAGAAGTCGGTTAAGGCTTTAGACAAAGACAAGATTTATAAAGCCCTAGCTGCAGTCAAAACCACATTGAAATTTAACCCACCATACGGACCTCATTTCGGTGGCGTGTGGGAGCGATTGATCCAGAGCGCCAAGAGGACACTCTTAATCATTCTAGGATCTAAGCGTCTCTCCTTCGACATCTTTGAGACAATAATGGTTGAAGTCGAAGGAATCCTGAATTCCAGACCCTTGACAAACGTTGCTGATCAGCCTGAAAATGAAGAACCACTCACTCCTAACCATTTCCTCATCCAACGCCCTCACAGTTCCCTGCCACCCGGAAACTTTGGAGACCAACAGCCAGCTAGTTTCAAGAACTGGAAGCACGTCCAGCAGTTGATGAACCACGTGTGGCGGTGTTTGATTAAGGAGTACCTGCCGACGTTACTCAACAGACGTAAATGGACAGACAACAACCAGCCTCCTGTGAAAGTTGGAGATATTGTGTGGGTACTCAAGGACTTGACGCCGAGAGGAATCTGGCCCCTCGGAAGAGTTGTGGAAACATTCCCTGGGCGAGACGGTGAAGTACGAGTTGCCAAAGTAAAAACGGCTTACGGCTCGTTCGTGCGTCCGGTCGCCGGCCTCGCACGGGTTTTTTCCCCGTAGTTTTTTAAATTCAAATTTTTCGCTTCGGTCTTAGGCAACATGAGCTACATCCACCCCCTTTGATGTTATTGCCCTTACAGTATTTTCATTCCAATTATGAAGGTTCAAGGATATCGGATCAAACGACAATCAAGAAGATCTCCACCCCTGCCCTCTTTCTTGGAGCATGTTCCCAATGACCTTGGGAACTCAAGAAAAGCATGACATTTGCTGATGATTAAAACTACCGCCAAAAACCTGAGAGTTACTCTTTCCCAAAAAACATCTGACAAGAAGTCGCAACCAAATATGAGCAACCAAAAGTCTAGAATATATGTTTCATTACACTCACCCACGCTGGCAAAACTTAACCAAAAAAACTTGATTTGACTTAGAGAAAATCACTTTTTTCAGAGGTAAAATTTCTTGTAGGGGTGGTGTTCGAACCCACCACCCTACAATCATTGGGCAAATTACGGCTGTTCCAATATTCACTAGAGAATAACTGGATAGATCCTAAACTCATAGAACATCATAATATGATTTTTTAAAAACACAAAAAACCCCTATATGAGACACCTGATGCCTACAACTTGGAAAAAATTTCAATAATTTTCAATTTTTTTTTCGAAAAATTTTTAAAGTTTTTCAAAGTACTAAAATTGTCTGAAATGGATTTTGCGCTATGAAAGAGCACTCAAAAATGATTTTTTGTTGATTTCACTTTTTTCACCTATGCAGTATGGGGGTCGAAACACAAAAATTTCAAAAAAAAGTTTTCAAAAGTCCTAAAATGGTGTGAAATGGATTTTGCGCTATGAAAGAGCACTCAAATGTGATTTTTGGTTGAGTTCACTTTTTTTTCAACTAAGAAGTATAGGGGTTGAAACATACAAAAATTCCAAACTTTTGAGAAAAAAATTCCAAAATTTTTTTGAGTACTAAAATGATCTGGAATGGATTTTGCGCTATCAAAGAGCACTCAAAAATGATTTTTTGTTGACTCCGTTTTGTTCAACCAAGTAAGACCGGAGCAGCTCAGTTTATGAAATGGACTGAAATAAGTCAAAGAGCAGTCAGAAGGAGTTTTTGTTGACAATACTTTTGCAAATGAGCAGGATGATGTGGAAAGCATGTCTTTTTTTATACATGTTTAACTATGTATGTTTCTTTCAAAACAAGTACGTATGATTGCATGCATGTGTTCATAATTGTACTTTTTAGGTATGAACGAACAATTGAAAGAAATGAAAGAAGTTATGTAATATGTTTGTTTGAGTATAAGCTGAAATGTATGTCCTTGGGTAGAAATTGTGAATGTGTGTATAAGTCAAGACGTTCTTGGTTTTATGTGTGTATGTTTTTCTATATGTATACAAAAGAATGTATGTATATATGTCTGAATGTGTTTAGGTATTTATTTATTTATATGCTTGCAAGTCAGACGAGGGAGAGAGAGGGAGATAAGTCCCTGGAAGGCAATTTAATTGCCTAAAAAATGTTGTTATTTGTCTCCACGATTAAGATTTAGGTCTCCTCTTTTAAGATTTAAAAAATATTTTTTCCATGTAAAACTTATCATCTTCTGAAACATTTGTCCTCAAGTTCCATTTTAAGTAGTATAGTAATTTACCTAGTGCTTGTGGGGGATGTTCGGACACCCCCCTACAAGAAAATTTACCTCTGAATAAGTGATTTTCTCTAAGTCAAATCAAGTTTTTTGTCTAACTTTTGCCAGCCTGGGTGCGATTCTCACCCACGCTGGCCTACAACTTGGAAAAAATTTCAAAAATTTTCAAATTTTTTTTCGAAAAATTTTTAAAGTTTTTCAAAGTCCTAAAATTGTCTGAAAGGGATTTTGCGCTATGAAAGAGCACTCAAATATGATTTTTTGTTGATTTCACTTTTTTCACCTATGCAGTATGGGGGTCGAAACACAAAAATTTCAAAAAATTTTTCGAAAATGTTTCAAAGTCTTTCAAAGTCCTAAAACGGTCTGAAATGGATTTTGCGCAATGAAAGAGCACTCGAAAGTGATTTTTCACTTTTTTTCGCCTATGCAGTATAGGGGTCGAAACGAAATTTCAAAAAATTTCAAAAATTTTTCAAAGTTTTTCAAAAGTCCTAAAATGGTGTGAAATGGATTTTGCGCTATGAAAGAGCACTCAAATGTGATTTTTGGTTGAGTTCACTTTTTTTTCAACTAAGAAGTATAGGGGTTGAAACATACAAAAATTCCAAACTTTTGAGAAAAAAATTCCAAAATTTTTTTGAGTACTAAAATGGTCTGGAATGGATTTTGCGCTATCAAAGAGCACTCAAAGATGATTTTTTGTTGACTCCGTTTTGTTCAACCAAGTAAGACCGGAGCAACTCAGTTTATGAAATGGACTGAAATAAGTCAAAGAGCAGTCAGAAGGAGTTTTTGTTGACAATACTTTTGCAAATGAGCAGGATGATGTGGAAAGCATGTCTTTTTTTTATACATGTTTAACTATGTATGTTTCTTTCAAAACAAGTACGTATGATTGCATGCATGTGTTCATAATTGTACTTTTTATGTATGAACGAACAATTGAAAGAAATGAAAGAAGTTATGTAATATGTTTGTTTGAGTATAAGCTGAAATGTATGTCCTTGGGTAGAAATTGTGAATGTGTGTATATGTCAAGACGTTCTTGGTTTTATGTGTGTATGTTTTTCTATATGTATACAAAAGAATGTATGTATATATGTCTGAATGTGTTTAGGTATTTATTTATTTATATGCTTGCAAGTCAGACGAGAGAGAGAGAGAGGCAGATAAGTCCCTGGAAGGCAATTTAATTGCCTAAAAAAATGTTGTTATTTGTCTCCACGATCCAATAATATTATATCTTGCAAGCAGATTTTGACCTTCAGCGTTGATAAACTCTGTCTTTTATACATTGGCAAGCAAAATGCCACAACCAAAGACGACAACAATTTTTCGATGTTCTGAGCATGCTTTTTTGAAAATTGAATTTTCTTCACCTATCTAGCTACCATATAAAAACTATCAAGATTTTTTACAGAAAAAAAATTGATGCTCTTTGTCTTTTAATCCTTGGCAAGAAAATGATAAAGTGTTGCAACACGGAAGACAAAAACTATTTTTTGATGTTCTGAGCATGCTTTTTTGACAACAGATTTCTATACAGTTATTCAGCTACCCGTCTAGAATTGAGCAAGATTATTTACAGTAAAAAATATATGAGATGAATTGTTGAGAGATAAACAATAAATTGAGCTAAGTAAAAAGAATAAACTCTGTAAAAAACCGGAAATGTTGGTGGGAAAACTATGATATGCAGGAGCAGCTGAAATTCTTAGTTAAATAAAGTAGAATGATAGGAATTTATCAAGAGCTTGAATCAAACAAAAAGTGTAATGATGTACAAGAAGAGTAGTTTGCACTGGAACTGTAAAAAGCGCTAAAATTTTCAAAAGTTAATTAGTCACTTTATCAATTAAGCAAGAACAAACACAAACTATGGATCTGTGAGTGGTTGCTAGAAACAGCTTCAGAAATGTATGGGTCATGTTTGCGTATTGGTAATAGCGATAATGGATATTGCGTGCTGGGACTGAAATATTAAACAATAGCGAAACGCATCTTCAGTAAATGCTTCCGATTAATTCAACTCTTGAACACTGCAAGTAAGGTACCAGAGCACCTCAAGAAACCAGAAATCAAAAACGTTGATTACAGCGTCTTCTTGTATCAAATTTACTGCGTTCAGTAACCCTGTGTTAATATTTTGCATTACTTATTTTTCTGTCCACTTTTTAAAATGAGATTACCGTAACGATGTTTCATAGAGCACCGGAAAGAGGTAAAATCAAAGGAATCTAAAATTAAAAAGGAGCAGATTCTTTATAACATATAATTGGGCTAAGCAGTCTGGCGAGCATTTTGGAACTTAACACAACACTACTGCTACCTGCTACTGCTACTGCCTACTACTACTACCTACAACTACTATCTACAATTAGTACCTACTACTACTGCTACCTACTAGTACTACCTACAACTACAACTAGATACTATTACTAACTACTACAACTACTTATTGGTTCTAAGTTACACTATTACCTACTACTACTTCCTTTTAATACCTTCAATTTTTACCTATTGTTTACTAACTATCTACAGGAATGTGTTTCTGTTTTTCTAGAAAATGAAAACAAATTTTATCTCTAGAGACTCGTTAAGCATAAACAACAGAAGCTTTTATCAATCTCAAATTAATTTGTCCTGACTGACACAGACCGATTGAATTTACCCGCCAATATTTTCAACAAATCATTAAATGTTTGAAGTTTTTTCAAAGATATAATGAACACTGAAGCTTTGTCGTATACATTAACTCAGTAATTTTCAGCTCAGTGTTAATTTGTTAATTAACAATTAAAAAATCCATGGTATGATATATCAGGTTGATATTTAACTAATTATCAACCTGATACAAACACAAACTATGGATCTGTGGTTGGTTGCTAGAAACAGCTTCAGAAATGTATGGTTCATGTTTGCTTATTGGTAATAGCGATAATGGATATTGCGTGCTGGGACTGAAATACTAAACAATTGCGAAACGCATCTTCAGTAAATGCTTCCGATAAATTCAACTCTTGAACACTGCAGGTAAGGTACCAGAGCACCTCAAGAAACCAGAAATCAAAAACGTTCATTACAGTGTCTTCTTGTATCAAATTTACAGCGTTCAGTAACCCTGTGTTAATATTTTGCATTACTTATTGTTCTGTCCACTTTTTAAAATCAGATTACCGTAACGATGTTTCATAGAGCACCGGAAAGAGGTAAAATCAAAGGAATCTAAAATTAAAAAGGAGCAGAGTCTTTATAACATATAATTGGGCTAAGCAGTCTGGCGAGCATATTGGAACTTAACACAACACTACTGTCACCTACTACTGCTACTGCCTACTACTACTACCTACAACTACTATCTACAATTAGTACCTACTACTACTGCTACCTACTAGTACTACCTACAACTACAACTAGATACTATTACTAACTACTACAACTACTTATTGGTTCTAAGTTACACTAGTACCTACTACTACTTCCTTTTAATACCTTCAATTTTTACCTATTGTTTACTAACTATCTACAGGAATGTGTTTCTGTTTTTCTAAAAAATGAAAACAATTTTTATCTCTAGAGACTCGTTAGGCATAAACAACAGAAGCTTTTATCAATCTCAAATTAATTTGTCCTGACTGACACAGACCGATTGAATTTACCTGCCAATATTTTCAATAAATCATTAAGTGTTTGAAGTTTTTTCAAAGATATAATGAACGCTGAAGCTTTGTCGTATACATTAACTCAGTAATTTTAAACTCAATGTTAATTTGTTAATTAACAATTAAAAAATCCATGGTATGATATATCAGGTTGATATTTAACTAATTAAATTAATGTAGGGTTTTACTGTTTCGCGAACCAGTCTGATTTTTAGAGCTTCAAATAAGTTTTATTGCTATGTTCTTTTTTGAAGTGCAAATTTTGTATACTTCTTTCACTTATGAGGGATCAGTCACAAACTTAAGTCTTTTTGTTTAAATGCTGTTTTTTTTGTTTATTCAATGTATGACATCTGATTTCAATTTGCAATTAATTGATAGATATGAAACGCAAACTTTTCAAAATTTCGAATATGAAGGATTGTATAGCATAAACATTGACTGGTTCACAATAGCGTTGCACTAAAATTGAATATTGTGTACCCTAATGGAAACAAACAATTTGCAACGTACCTACATTATCCAAAAAACGGAGGTTTTTTTCTATATAGTTGTTTTCGTATGTTTATTCAGAGTCACCTGTTTTTTCAGTTGTCAGGTAATACACAACTTTTTCTGAATCTTTACGTTTTAAAATTTGTAAAGACTGAAAACTGCTGGGATTGCTTGGCAGAAGGACATGTGTTAGTTGAGTTTCATATTAACCTTAGCTTCGGCTCAGGATATGTTCACAGCTAAGACTGTAATTGTGAACTTTTTTTCATTAAAAGTTTAGCGCTACATGATTTTGCAATTTTTGTTATATTAACTTCTTCCTAATTTTGTTGAATTTCATTTGCTCATTTTTTATTTGATGAAAATTGAAATTAAATTAACCTCATGAAACGTTTCTCAACAAAATTAAGTGAAACAGTCTTGTTGGATTTGAGAGCTAAAACAAAAACCTTAAATTTAGGTGTTTAGGTGAACACATTTTCTTTGTTTTGAACGTCTGCTTACACTCAATGGGCACTAAATGGTTCATGAGAAGTACTTTTTGTGGAATATGAAACAAAATTCTTCTTTATTAGTGTTCAAAACTCAACAACCGGAGACATGATTGTGAAACATGGCCGGTCACTTTACCTAAAAATTGTGAAACATGGCCGGTCACTTTACCTAAAAGTTGAACCATTGAGTTCGATTTCGAGTTTGTGATCTAAAATAGTATTCAAGGATAAGAGACTTTTTCAAATAAAAAAGACTTGTTTTTTAGTATTCAAAACTCAACAAACGGAGGCGGTATAGATTTCGATAAGCAAGTAAAATAAAATGGTAATGCTTGGTCAATCGTTCTACATAAAAAAAGGAAGTTTTGAGTTTGTGTCTGAATTTGTGATCTAAAAACACTATTCAAGGACAATTGACTTTGAAAAAAGAGTACTTTTAGTACTAAAAACACAATAATCGGTGACCGTGTAACTTGGTATTACCAAATATAATGAAATGTGCTAACCTGGCCTAACGCTCTATTTGAAAGTCAAAATTTGAGTTTGTGTTTGAGTTTGTGATCTTAAAATAGTATTCAAGGGATAATTACGTCATAATAGTTGAATTGTGTTATAAAGTTGCGAACGCAAAACAATTGAAACACGTTCTCACATTCTATTTAAACTACAGCTATATATGTGCCAAAAAAGCGAAGGAGATCTTCTGCTTTTAATAAGCTTTTTGATATAGTTTACTATATTATATAGACTGTATTCACATGGTCTGTTATGTAATCTTTACTGCACGAGTACTACAAGCATTCCTGAAGACTATAATTTTGCATTTTTCTGTAGAAAAAACAAAAAAAAACTCATGATTTTCCGAAATCAGCAGTGTTGACATATTTTACCAGTAAATCTTGAAAAGAGCGGTCAGTGCAACTGCTTAAATTATTATTTTTCTCTGAAGAATGTTCGGCTAGTGAACTTTAAATATTGCAAAATAACTAATATGGAGATATTTTAAGTCATGACTACATTAGGTAACAGTTAACAGAACTAACTTTGATTTTTTCCTACCATAAAAACCGTCAAAACAGACAGTAGAAACCAGCTTAGGCGCTTTGATGCCATCGTCAAACTGACATGTACATTTCTACATTCTTTTGGTCAATTTGGAAAAGGTTCCAGTGTTAAAACCCTGCTATCCATAGTACATTAAATTCAAAGTTTAAAGTATTCAAAATTTTCGGAAATTAGTATTTTACTTTTCAATGTGTTAATAAGCATTCTTGGCTTTGTGTACCTCGTTTTGATGGTATCTTACCAAAAAAGTTTATGTTTTCAAACGTTTGTTTGTTATGGATGCTATGAAGAGTCGATTTGAGTTCTTTCAACTGAGTCAAAGACAAAAAAACAACTGTCGAAAAACAAATCCTGATTATAGAGGCAATTAGGCTAATTTGATTTTCAGGTTTTTTATTGCAGTATTTTAATTTTCTCTGAGTTTAAACATTGTGAGAAATATGTAAAACTGTCTCTTAGAAAAAAGTTCCAGGCGGAATTTCACTACTATGTTTTTTGCTAAATGCCACTATTGTCAATAAAAACTAGTGTATTTAGCATGATTTCTATCTTCACGAATGTTTGTATCCTCTATAACAATAAATGGTAGAATCATTACGTACAAGAAAAAGTTTCTTTTCACTAGTAATCATATAGCAAAACCTTAATCTTCATTAAAGCTTTATTGATCTGCAATTTACGCTATGAAAAACGAGTCTCACAGGTAGTATGAAAACATTTTTTCTCGGCGCTCAAAAAAGGAACCCCTAATGGAACTGCAAAATTAAAAAAGGTATGAAAAGAAACGTTTTCCACGTTAACTTTGTTTTTTATTTGAAAGACTCAAAGTAAAACAATGCCTAGCTGACATAAAAAAGATTTAGACTATGCAAAACAAAGTTTTATAAGACTTTCTTTTCTTACAAATGTTTATTTACAAGCTTATGTTTCATTACAAATTTAAAAAATTTGTACTTATAGGAACTCAATTGTTTGCCTGGAGAAAACTCATAAGAGAACGGACAAGTATTCACTTCTTGCATTTATTGGAAATGTCGTTCTTATAGGTTAAATGCTTACCATTCTTGATACCAAAGCTTTATGGAGTAACGAAGTTTTGCGTTTGCTTTAATTAATACTAAGGCTTTAAAAATTTATTAATTACTTAATAAACATACTGAAATACTTCAAATTGACAGATAGCTTTAAAAGGTACTGAGTGAATTCTGTGAAAACCAAATTTTCCATGACAAACACAAGTTGTCGCACATGTATACAGAAAACTAGTGCATACTTACGTCTATGGTTCAGATTGAGCTTTGAGCAAAACATGTTTGTTATCTACTAACAGAAAACGTGAGCAGAGGGTCTCTTATCGTTCCTGAAAATAAACCACGCCAATACTAAGCAAAAACAATAGTTTTGTACAAATAACATGATATTGAACCTTCCACTTAAAACCAGTTACTATATAACCTAGAAGCAATTGTAACCATGAAACTCAAACAAAAAGGCCAATAGGTGAATTTAAAAGAATTTGAATTGTTCTGTTTATTCAGTTGCTTTATTTAAGTTAAAGTTATGTTGGAGCACACTGTGGGTCGAAATGTATTCCATAATAAACAATTGCAAGCCTATGTACTCACTTTCTTTTTATCTCAACGTTTGCTGCAACACAGTAGAGTTTTCTCATATACGCCTTCTTGATCACAGACAAGAGAATACTTAAGCAAACTATAAAAAGTGCTTTTACCCGAAAACATTATGCAAGAATTTCGCAGAGCAGACTGAACTTCTCACAAAATAGGTATTTTTATTCCCAAAAACATCAAGCGGTCAGGTTGTATTTTTGTTTCAACCGGTGACTTGTAAGAGAGCTGAAGTGAAAAGAGCCGATATAGAAGAGAGCCGACATTTTATTTAAATTATTAGTGGATAATTTAAGATAAATTTTGTGGCCAATTAAATTGGCTTCTCAAATAAGATTAATAAATTTTTCACCAATCATAACCGTGTATTTGAGAAAAGAAAATTTGGTATCTCCTAGTATAGACACTGAAAGCAAATTAAAAATTAATTATCTTGAAACCATGGCCATGCCTCAGCGACTCTTGGGACTTGATATGAAACTATCATAACCGAACATGAGACCAATTAACCCACTCAGGTATTTTTCTTAGTAATCAACTAACAATTTAGGGTAATTAACAGCAAATTTTTGATTTCGGCTCTACTTATATCAACACAAGTTGCTGCGTTTTCTAACGTCAGCTCTTAATAACGTCGAATCTCTTGCGCGTATCCGTTTCAACATTCTCAGAACAACAATTTACGGTTTGGGGATCCTACTCTACAACAAATTTCTGACTTTCTACTCCTTTGAACAAGCCGAACACCGTTTCCTGTTTCTCTGACGTGGATAATGTTGAAACAACAAACTGTATTTTAAAGGAGTGGTTTTGCAGCTACTAAATTTTGGATAATGAGCATACACAATGAAGTTTAATAATGCACAGCATTTCAAAATAACAGGTTATAAACATGTTATTGTCACATAAACACCTCACATTTTCATCTAATCTCATTCTTTTTGGAAAATTTCCACTGTGAAGTACACATCCTCGAACTACACGATGGCTCCTCTTTTGTAGAGCATTGTTAGACGATGACTCAGTGCTAAATTTCTGGAAATTTTCTTCAACTTTTGAGTTTTCTTCGAGAAGGCTGGGGAATTGTTCTATGATGGAAGATATCACAGTCTTTCTGTTATCATCGGATGTGGATGATGTAGTATGATCAATTTTATCGTAAATATTGGTTAGTTTGGTTTCATTTCTACATGATTCGAGCTTTTTCCAGAGATTTTCCAAATCTTCTAAAGCAGCGAATTATTCTTCATGGCTCCTGAAGAGGGGCATACTTTCGAAATCGTAACTGCGCAAAATGCTCTTGATGTCCATGGGAAGTGATTCTATGTCAGAAGTCAAAGGATTGGGTATATGCTGAGAAGTTACTTCAGTTTCCGAGGGGGTTGAGTTGTTGATAAAGTCTTCTTCTTCGGTTATATTAGGTAATGTAGTAGCAAAGTCAATAAAATTTTTGGGTATGAGGCAATGATCGAAGGTAGTCCAGCATGAAATTGAATTGTCCTTTCTTTGTTGTATAAAGGCAATATTGTTTTCATATCGAGTTTGATAGACAATTGTGCGCTGACATGAGCCTTCCAATTGTGTTAGGATATGATACATTATAAGTAATAAACAGGCAGTTGAGATTGGGTTTTGGCATACACTAACTTAATGGAATACCAGTCAGGAATGAAACCGGTAAAACGTTGTTTTGAGAAGCAAGTCATTCAGTTAAAATTAAATTCAAACTTTTGGCTGGGATGTTAGCATTCGTTCTATTAGCCTAATTAACCAAAAAGTTTCCAATGAATACCTATATTATTTCGAGGAGGCCTCAGTTGTTAAACCTGTTAGACTAATTCTTATAGGTTTTCATTCGTAAAATGGATTGAAGTTTCTACTAAGTACCTCGGACATTGACATTTCACGGTTTTGATCTGATTGCTAGGCATAAAGCAGAAGAATTGCACTGTGCGTGTGAGAAATTCAGTCTGCTCTGCAAAATTCTTGCATAATATTTTCGGGTAAAAGCACTTTTATTAGTTTGCTTAAGTATTCTCTTGTCTGTGATCAAGAAGGCGAAACATGAGAAAACTCTACTGTATTGCAGCAAACGTTGAGATATAAAGAGAGTGAGTACATAGGCTTGCAATTGTTTAATACGGAATACATTTCGATCCACAGTGTGCTCCAGTATAACGTTAATTTAAATGAAGCAATTGAATAAACCGGACAAATCAAATTTATTTAAATTCACCTATTGGCCTTATTGTTCGACTTTCATGGTTACAATTGCTTCTAGATTATATAGTATCTGGTTCTAAGTGGAACGTTCAATATCAAGTTATTTGTACAATACTATTGTTTTTGCTTAGTATTGACGTGGATAATTTTGAGGAACGATAAGAAACCCTCTGCTCACGTTTTCTGTTAGTAGATAACAAACATGTTTTGCTCAAAGGCTCAATCTGAACCATAGACGTAAGTATGCACTAGTGTTTCCTGTATACAAGTGCAACAACTTGTGTTTGTCATGGAACTTTTGTTTTTCACAGAATTCACTCAGTAGCTTTTAAAGCTATGTGTCAATATGAAGTATTTCAGTATGTTATTTAAGTAACTCATAAAATTTTAAAACCTAAGTATTCATTAACGCAGACACAAAACTTCGTTAATCCATAAAGCTATGGTATCAAGAATAGTAAGCATTTAACCTATCAGAACGACATTTCCAATAAATGCAAGAAGTGAACACTTGTCCGTTCTCTTATGAGTTTCCTCCAGGCAAACAATTGAGGTCCTAAAAGTACAAATTTGTTAAAGTAGTAATGAAACATAAGCTTGTACATAAACATTTGTTAGACAAGAAAGTCTTATAAAACTTTGTTTTGCATAGTCTAAATTTTTTTTGTCAGCTAGGCATTGTTTTACTTTAAGTCTTTCAAATAAAAAACAAAGTTAACGTGGAAAACGTTTCTTTTCATACCTTTGTTAATTTTGCAGTTCCGTTAGGGGTTCCTTTTTTGAGCGCCGAGAAAATGTTTTCACACTACCTGTGAGACCGCTGATTCGTTTTTCATAGCGTAAATTGCAGATCAATAAAGCTTTAATGAAGATTAAGCTTTCGTTATATGATTACTAGTGAAAAGAAACTTTTTCTTGTACGTAATGATTCTACCATTTGTTGTTATAGAGGATACAAACATTCATGAAGAAAGAAATCATGCTAAATACAATAGTTTTTATTGACAATAGTGGCATTGAGCAAAACTCATAGTTGTGAAATTCCACCTGGAACTTTTTTCTAAGAGACAGTTTTACATATTTCTCACGATGTTTAAGCTCAGAGAAAATTAAAATACTGCAATAAAAAACCTGAAAATCAAATTAGCCTAATTGCCTCTATAATCAGGATTTGTTTTTCGACAGTTGTTTTTTTGTCTTTGACTCAGTTGAAAGAACTCAAATCGACTCTTCATAGCATCCATAACAAACAAACGTTTGAAAACATAAACCTTTTTGGTAAGATACCATCAAAACGAGGTACACAAAGCCAAGAATGCTTATTAACACATTGAAAAGTAAAACACTAATTTCCGAAAATTTTGAATACTTTAAACTTTGAATTTAATGTACTATGGATAGCAGGGTTTTAACACTGGAACCTTTTCCAAATTGACCAAAAGAATGTAGAAATGTACATGTCAGTTTGACGATGGCATCAAAGCGCCTAAGCTGGTTTCTACTGTCTGTTTTGACGGTTTTTATGGTAGGAAAAATCAAAGTTAGTCCTGTTAACTGTTACCTAATGTAGTCATGACTTAAAATATCTCCATATTAGTTATTTTTCAATATTTAAAGTTCACTAGCCGAACATTCTTCAGAGAAAAATAATAATTTAAGCAGTTGCACTGACCGCTCTTTTCAAGATTTACTGGTAAAATATGTCAACACTGCTGATTTCGGAAAATCATGAGTTTTTTTGTTTTTTCTACAGAAAAATGCAAAATTATAGTCTTCAGGAATGCTTGTAAAACTCGTGCAGTAAAGATTACATAACAGACCATGTGAATATAGTCTATATAATATAGTAAACTATATCAAAAAGCTTAGTAAAAGCAGAAGATCTCCTTCGCTTTTTTGACACATATATAGCTGTAGTTTAAATAGAATGTGAGAACGTGTTTCAATTGTTTTGCGTTCGCAACTTTATAACACAATTCAACTATTATGACGTAATTATCCCTTGAATACTATTTTAAGATAACAAACTCAAACTCAAACTCAAACTTTGACTTTCAAAGAGAGCGTTAGGCCAGGTTAGCACATTTCATTATATTTGGTAATACCAAGTTACACGGTCACCGATTATTGTGTTTTTAGTACTAAAAGTACTCTTTTTTCAAAGTCAATTATCCTTGAATAGTGTTTTTAGATCACAAATTCAGACACAAACTCAAAACTTCCTTTTTTTATGTAGAACGATTGACCAAGCATTACCATTTTATTTTACTTGCTTATCGAAATCCATACCGCCTCCGTTTGTTGAGTTTTGAATACTAAAAAACAAGTCTTTTTTATTTGAAAAAGTCTCTTATCCTTGAATACTATTTTAGATCACAAACTCGAAATCGAACTCAATGGTTCAACTTCTAGGTAAAGAGACCGGCCATGTTTCACAATTTTATTATACTTGCTTATCCAAACCCATACCGTCTCCGGTTGTTGAGTTTTGAACACTAATAAAGAAGAATTTTGTTTCATATTCCACAAAAAGTACTTCTCTGGAACCATTTGGTGCCCATTGAGTGTAAGCAGACGTTCAAAACAAAGAAAATGTGTTCACCTAAACACCTAAATTTAAGGTTTTTGTTTCAACTCTCAAATCCAACAAGACTGTTTCACTTAATTTTGTTGAGAAACGTTTCATGAGGTTGATTCAATTTTAATTTTCATCAAATAAAAAATGAGCAAATGAAATTCAACAAAATTAGGAAGAAGTTAATATAACAAAAAGTGCAAAATCATGTAGCGCTAAACTTTTAATGAAAAAAAGTTCACAATTACAGTCTTAGCTGTGAACATATCCTGAGCCGAAGCTAAGGTTAATATGAAACTCAACTAACACATGTCCTTCTGGCAAGCTATCACAGCAGTTTTCATTCTTTACAAATTTTAAAACTTAAAGATTCAGAAAAAGTTGTGTTTTTCCTGACAACTGAAACAACAGGTGACTCTGAATAAACATACGAAAACAACTATATAGAGTAAAACCTCTGTTTTTGGATAACGTAGGTACGTTGCAAAATGTTTGTTTCCATTAAGGTACACCCTATGCAATTTTGAAGCAAGCTTGTTTCTGTAAAGTTGATATTATAAACAGACATAGTGCAACGCCATTGTGAACCAGTCAATGTTTATGCTATACAATACTTCATATTCGAAATTTTGAAAAAGTTTGCGTTTCATATCTATCAATTAATCGCAAATGGAATCAGATGTCATACATTGAATAAACAAAGAAACAGCATTCGAACAAAAAGACTTAAGTTTGTGACTGATCCCTCATAAGTGAAAAAAGTATACAAAATTTGCACTTCAAAAAAAACATAGCAATAAAACTTATTTGAAGCTCTAAAAATCAGACTGGTTCGCGAAACAGTAAAACCCTACATTAATTTAATTAGTTAAATATCAACCTGATATATCATACAATGGATTTTTTAATTGTTAATTAACAAATTAACACTGAGTTGAAAATTACTGAGTTAATGTATACGACAAAGCTTCAGCGTTCATTGTATCTTTGAAAAAACTTCAAACATTTAATGATTTGTTGAAAATATTGGCGGGTAAATTCAATCGGTCTGTGTCAGTCAGGACAAATTAATTTGAGATTGATAAAAGCTTCTGTTGTTTATGCTTAACGAGTCTCTAGAGATAAAATTTGTTTTCATTTTCTAGAAAAACAGAAACACATTCCTGTAGATAGTTAGTAAACAATAGGTAAAAATTGAAGGTATTAAAAGGAAGTAGTAGTAGGTACTAGTGTAACTTAGAACCAATAAGTAGTTGTAGTAGTTAGTAATAGTATCTAGTTGTAGTTGTAGGTAGTACTAGTAGGTAGCAGTAGTAGTAGGTACTAATTGTAGATAGTAGTTGTAGGTAGTAGTAGTAGGCAGTAGCAGTAGTAGGTAGCAGTAGTGTTGTGTTAAGTTCCAAAATGCTCGCCAGACTGCTTAGCCCAATTATATGTTATAAAGACTCTGCTCCTTTTTAATTTTAGATTCCTTTGATTTTACCTCTTTCCGGTGCTCTATGAAACATCGTTACGGTAATCTCATTTTAAAAAGTGGACAGAACAATAAGTAATGCAAAATATTAACACAGGGTTACTGAACGCAGTAAATTTGATTCAAGAAGACGCTGTAATGAATGTTTTTGATTTCTGGTTTCTTGAGGTGCTCTGGTACCTTACTTGCAGTGTTCAAGAGTTGAACTAATCGGAAGCATTTACTGAAGATGCGTTTCGCTTTTGTTTAATATTTCAGTCCCAACACGCAATATCCATTATCGCTATTACCAATACGCAAACATGACCCATACATTTCTGAAGATGTTTCTAGCAACCACCCACAGATCCATAGTTTGTGTTTGTTCTTGCTTAATTGATAAAGTGACTAATTAACTTTTGAAAATTTTAGCGCTTTTTACAGTTCCAGCGCAAACTACTCTTCTTGTACATCATTACACTTTTTGTCTGATTCAAGCTCTTGATAAATTCCTATCATTCTACTTTATTTAACTAAGAATTTCAGCTGCTCCTTCATATCATAGTTTTCCCACCAACATTTCCGGTTTTTTACAGAGTTTATTCTTTTTACTTAGCTCAATTTATTGTTTATCTCTCAACAATACATCTCATATATTTTTTAATGTAAATAATCTTGCTCATTCCTAGACGGGTAGCTGAATAACTGTAGAGAAATCTGTTGTCAAAAAAGCATGCTCAGAACATCAAAAAATTGTTTTTTTTTGTCTTCTGTGTTGCAACACTTTACCATTTTCTTGCCAAGGATTAAAAGACAAAGAGCATCAATTTTTTTCTGTAAAAAATCTCGATAGTTATTAATATGCTAGCTAGATAGGTGAAGAAAATTCAAGTTTCGAAAAAGCATGCTCAGAACATCGAAAAATTGTTGTCGTCTTCGGTTGTGGCATTTTTGTTGACAATGTAGAAAGGACAGAGTTTATCAACGCTGAAGGTCAAAATCTGCTTGCAAGATATAATATTATTGGATCGTGGAGACAAATAACAACATTTTTCTAGGCAACAAAATTGCCTTCCAGGGACTTATCTCCCTCTCTCTCTCGTCTGACTTGCAAGCATATAAATACCTAAATACCTAAAAACATTCAGACATATATACATACATTCTTTTGCATACATATAGAAAAACAAACACACATAAAACCAAGAACGTCTTGACATATACACACTTTCACAATTTCTACCCAAAGACATACATTTCGGCTTATACTCATACAAACATATTACATAATTTAAGCACAGTTATGTATATTATAAACAAATATACACTTTCATATACACTTTCATTATTATATACATGAATAAGCATGATTTTATACATAAAATTTTCATTCTTTCCTTTCTTTCAATTGTTCATTCATACATAAAAAGTACAATTATGAACACATGCATGCAATCATACGTACTTGTTTTGAAAGAGACATACATAGTTAAACATGTATATAAAAAAATACATGCTTTCCACATCATCCTGCACATTTGCAAAACTATTGTCAACAAAATTTGCTTCTGACTGCTCTTTGACTTATTTCAGACCATTTCATAAACTGAGTTGCTCCGGTCTTACTTGGTTGAACAAAATGAAGCCCACAAAGATCACTTTTGAGTGCTCTTTCATAGCGCAAAATCCATTTCAAACCATTTTAGGACTTTAAAAAATTGTAGATTTTTTTTCTCAAAAATTCAAAATTTTTTTATGTGTTGACCCCCATACTGCCTAGGTGAAGAAAAATGAAATCAACCAAAAATCACAATTGAGTGCTCTTTCATAGCGCAAAATTCATTTCATACCATTTTAGGACTTTTGAAAACTTTGAAAAATTTTTGAAATTTTATTTCGACCCCTATACTGCATAGGTGACAAAAAAGTGAAATCAACAAAAAATCACTTTTGAGTGCTCTTTCATAGCGCAAAATCCCTATCAGACCATATCAGGACTTTGAAAAATTTTGAAAAATTTTCGAAAAAATTTTTGAAATTTTTGTATGTTTCGACCCCCCATACTTCATAGGTGAAAAAAGTGAAATCAACAAAAAATCAGTTTTGAGTGCTCTTTCATAGCGCAAAATCCATTTCATACCATTTTAGGATCGAGGTTTACTTAGAAAAATTTTCGAAAAAAATTTCAAAATTTTCGATGTTATGACCCCCCATACTGCATAGGTGAAAAAAGTGAAGTCAACATAAAATCATTTTTGAGTGCTCTTTTATAGCGCAAAATCCATTTCGTACCATTTTAGGACTTCAAAAAATTTTGAAAAATTTTCACTGAAAATTTGAAATTTTTTTCTAAGTTGTAGGCGTCAGGTGTCTCATATAGGATTTTTCGAGTTTTTAAAAAATCATATTATGATATTCTATGAGTTTAGGATCAGCCGTAATTTGCCCAGTGATTGTAGGGTGGTGGGTTCGAACACCACCCCTACAAGAAATTTTACCCTGAAAAAAAGTGATTTTCTCTCAGTCAAATCATGTTTGTTTGGTTAAGTTTTGCCAGCTTGGGTGAGAATGCACCCAGGCTGGCAAAAGTTAGCCAAAAAACTTGATTTGACTTAGAGAAAATCACTTTTTCAGAGGTAATATTTCTTGTAGGGGGGTGTCCGAACACCCCCCCTACAAGCACAAGGCAAATTACTATACTATTCATATAGTTCTTTAATTTTCTTAGAGCGAAAGTGTATTGAACTACAGAACAGTAATGCCTACAATGGGTACTAAGATGAAAAAAGCCGCAAGAAGTGAAAAAAAGTTTGCATTTTTCCACATTTTCTCTTTTGCACAAATAATTTTTATAAGGAAATCCTGATTTCTTTTGTTTTCAAATTTGCATAATCGAGTATATATATATATATATATATATATATATATATATATATATATGTATGTATATATATATACATAAATATATATATATATATATATATATATATATATATATATATATATATATATATATATATGTTCCGACCCCCTTGAGGGGGGAGGAACTATATACTCAAATGGGTTTTTTTTTGTTCCGTGAAATTTCGTCAATCTTGCAAAATTTTGTTAAAGTTTTGAGGAATAGTGTTGTTGATTTTATTTTCAAAGACAAAAAAATGTTGTCGACTATTTTCATTAGAATTTTTGTCAAAAATTCTGGCTAATTATTTCAAAATTTAGCCTTTTTCATCAAAAACAGCACGAAATAAGCTACTTTAGTCCACTTTGATTAAATTTGCCGACAGTACACCCCAAAACAAAACTCATACAATCTTTGTAGACTCAGAGGGGGGCTATTTCTACTTCAGAGTCCGCTGAGAGGGCACTGTGGTTAAAACTTTGCCGTTTTTTGCTAACTTTACTCGTTGATTATCAAAAATGCAGAATTTATTTTGAGTTTTCAACTAACAAATTATCTATATCTACAACATCCGAAAAATCAATTGTTCCTAATGGACAATAGGTATTAGCAAGGCTAGTTTTGGGCCATTCTTGGACTGTTACAATCCAAAAAAAAACGGGTTGTAATCATTCGGTCTTTTTTTTTAAAAAAAACTTTTTTTTTAATAATAAAGAACAGAACATATCAAATCAAAGCTCAGGAGTGATAGGTCCAACCGATTCGCTTGCTAAGCAGCTCCAAGCTAATGCATTTAGTTTTTTAATTGAAAGTTTATGGTCGTTTCTTTTTTTAAAAATAATTGACTTTTCAATAAATAATGGCTTAATTAACTTTTCCTCTATTTTTTCTTAATTTGTTCAACTTCCAGCTTAGTGTCAGCAAAGAAAGACTGTTTCTTCTTTCTACTGATTTAACATTTATTCTCGGTTGCAGTTTTAAGCCAGAAGTTATTGTTTTCTGGCTTTGATACTACAAGATTTCAGAATTTTGTTTGTTTTGATATTTGCCAGTTCATCACGTTTTCTAATTTTGTCACATTATCACATTATTGACAGTTCTCATGTCACCTTATTAGCATTCAAAATAAGGAACAATTGAATATATTAAAATCCTGAAAGATATACATCATCGTTTTAACGGCCTCGACGCCTCTTTCTTGAAGAAATCAATTGAACTTTTTAATTTTGTCTCTAATTGTCATTTATACTTTGTCGTTTCTGTCGTATGAAATTTCCTGTATAGTGATAGCTTTCATTGGTTTTTTATGGAAAAATAGAAGAACCGATATTCTGATATTAGTAGATAGCTGATGGCTTTCATGACTTTGAAAACAATCGTCTTCCAAAATTAAAAAAAAAACTTTTTAACTTCGCAATTTTGTTCTTTTTATGTTTCTTTTTGTTACCTAATCTCGTTAGTTAATTACAGGTCAAATATGACATTATGGGTGTCAAAGGAATAAAGGGGATTGGTGTCGAAAAATCTTTTTTTAAAGAATTTGTTATGACCCTACTGGCTTCGACACCGTTTTTTCACAAAAAAAATAACTGGCTTCTACTGGCTTCGACACCGTTTTTTCACAAAAAAAAAATAAATTAATTTGATTTTTGTCATATTTGACGTTCCTTTTGTAGATGCAAGAAATATTCTGGATAATTACAGGTCTCGAAGGTTTCCTTTTTATGAATAAACGACCCTATTTAAATAGCTCTTTTTGTAATTAATGCCTTTCATGACATTGAATGTAATTTTGTTTCGAAAAAAAAATTAAAAGTATTACATACTTTAGCACTTCGCTTTTTTGTCTACTTGTTACCTAGTCTTACTAATGAATGGCCAGGCACTACATTATAGCTGTTTGAAGAAGGCGCAATCAAATATATTTTGAGTGCCAAAGTTTGGCTTGACGGTTTTGACAGCGTTTTCTGGCAAGTTTCAATTGAAATTTTGTTTGTTCTTTGTTGTTCTTTTTAGCCGCTTTAAAAAATAAATCAGGACAGGTCCTAGTGCCCTTCTATAGAAGCAGTGATAATCGTAAATTTGTGGTATATTAATTGATTCCTAATGGTATTTATTACTTTGAAGTTAACTGTTTCAAAAAAGTAAGTTAATTTTTTTTTACTTTACTGTTTTTGTTCTTTTTGTATAATTGTTACCAAACCTTTTTATGGACTGGTCGCATATGTCTTCTGGTGATTTACAAGTTATTTTTGTTTAGTTTTAGCTTTATCTGACGGTATGTTGACTTTGTTATTAAATTTAGTTTTTAAGAGGAGCATAAATTTTTTGATGTAATTAATGTTTGTTGTTGTTGTTGTTTGATTTTGCTGTTCGTCTTGACTCGCTTTCTTAATATTGACATATTACAGCAATCTAATGCATCAATTTTTACTCCACTGAGTTATTTGCTTTGGAGGCTATCTTATCGTTCATACAGAATTTTTTGAAAAAGTCTTGGGCTTTTTTGGGGTTCGCAAAAAAATAATTTTTGGGTTTTTCTATCTGTTCCTCATTTGGTAGACAATTATGCCAAAATTGTGGATGGGCGGGGTCGGAACCTTATGTGCCATCGCACATTACCGAGCCGCCTTGTTTTTCTTTTACTGTTTTACTTTCAATTTTCTGGACAGCTGCGTTTTCCCTACCTGAAAAGAAAATATTGTAGGTATCTATTAATGAATAGATACCAAAACCAAAACTAGAGTCTAAAAACTAGAGTCTAAGGGGTACAAAATTATGATTTTCTGTTTTCTCTGGGATAATCAAACAAAATAATTTTGACTGAAGAAAAAAGCTTCCCGAGTCGAGGTTTCTGGGTGAATTTTTGTAAGGAATGCGGTGACTGCGGTGAATTTTTTTAAGAAATGCGGTGATAAAATATGTCACCGCAATTCACCGCATTTCTTGCAAAAATTCACCTCGAAATTCACCATTAGGTATTCCGGAAAACAATTACTAGGTTTGAAGCTTAAATTTGAAGTGAAACAGGTGAAAAAAACTGTCCGCGTTGACTGTGAATTAAACCAAACTTTTTGTGTTCTAAATGAGTCCACACTTCAGAGTAAAGTAGTTCGTTCATAATGCTTGACTAAAGGTTCATAAAGGCTATCCTTACCTATGAAGAATTGCTTTGAAATATTAAACTACTTGATTTAAACATTTCAATTGATGATATTGCCGGTTTTTTGGTTTTTATTTCAATTGACAGCCAAATTCCAAGTACAATAAAGTTCTTAAGGTTTAATCACTGAAGCATTTGAGTTGAATTGAATGCATTCTCTGGTAACAGACAGTTGCTGTTGTCGTTTGAAATTTTTTATTTGTTTACAATAAAAATACTCGTGGCAGTTCAGATACTGACTTGTAAAACTGTAGAACCTAGTAGAAATATGGCAGCATTTTGTATCTAATGAACTGTTTTTTCTTAGTGGGGAGAACACAAGACTTAAAGTGATGCCTCCGAATGGCTTCAGACAAGAAACAACCTCATCGGTGGATATTTTCAGTAGTTCAAACTTTTGCTTAGTTTTTTTAAACTTTTTTATTCATAGGCTTACGTGCAAAACAGCCAGGAAATCAAAATAGCAGGCAGAAAATTCACAACTCCTCTTTGCATTTCACCACTCTAGTTGCAAAAAGCAAACTTATTTGAAGTACATTCGAGTGCGTCAATTAAGCGAGATCCCCTCACAAACACATAATAAAAAAAGGGTGTTCGACATCTCCAATTAACGTGAACACATAACGGTTATAGTTAACCTATCTAACTCTTTAATTCATCGCTTTCACAGTTGAATATTTTTTTTTGTGCTGAAGAATACAAATCTCGGATAATTTTCCTTTTGTACCCCCTTCCCAGGTTAGTGGTTGCATTTTATTTTCACCCTCAAACGCATGTGACATACTTTTACTTTTTGGTTGACTATATAATGTTGCAAGCTCTGTAGCAGGCGGCTACATAAATTACTGGAGGTACAAAACCTTCATGAAATTTTGCCATGATGTTACAAGGTTCTGCGATAATTACGCGACGCTTTATTCTAAGCTTTTTTCCTCTTATAATTTTCGTGAAATTTTTTGTTCCAAGCATTTTTTTTGTAAATAAAAATGTTTGGTCCACAGTGAGGTCTCAGACTCGAATGAGCAGATCAGACCGGAGTGCTCAAACTCTTTTCCCATACCATGTAATTCGATCACACAATCCGGTGTGCGTCCAAAGATTGTCTGATCAGAGGTGGCTTCGGTCTGTAATCTCAAATTCTGATTGCCTCCCAGGACTAGTCCTCGACTTATGAAAAGACTTTAAAAGTCTAGTGAGGGTTGGGTGGGGGCAATATTTGGCTATAATTACACGGTCATGCTTCCTATTTAAAGTCGAGCTAATATCTTTTCATGGGTCGAGCTAAAGTTTTTTCATAACAAAGAAAGTCCAGCTAAGGTCTTTTCATGGGTCCACCATTAGTCATTTCATAAACAACAAGTCAAATTAAGGTCTGTACATGGGTCCACCATTAGTCTTTTCATCAGTCTATTTTTTTCAGAATTCGAAATTTTTGTTTTTTATGGTTTTGTACATACAGAAGCAGGACGGTAGCAAGACTAAGTAGCTTTGCACTAGAGCAGTTCGACTTAAGAAAAAGTTGGAAAACTGCCCAAAAGCCTTAAGCATTTTGTCAAATCTTTCAATAAATTTTTTTGCAGCTTGAGTATATTACCACATTACTTGATTAAATGATACCAGCTAGCGTAAGTGCCTTGGTACTAGTCCCATTAACCATGACAAAATTGCCGCATTATTCAGTTTGTTTTCCCTTCCAAAATAATGAGCTCTCGTTTTAAAAAATGCATGTTTTTGAGGGATTTGTGGTTCTTCTGAATCGTAGAAGATGAAGGAGCATACATGCTGACTACGTTATATGCAATATTGCACGTAAAAATTTAATGGCAAAAAAGCTTATGAAAAGGCCAATGATGGACCGATGAAAAGACTTTAACTTGACTTTGTTTGCAAACATTGTGTTGAGCTGAAGTCCAGCCCAAATTTTGTGGCGAGCCAAAATCTTTTGTAAAATTTTGGGTCTAGCTTAAGTCTTTTGCGAAAAATCTGAGTCGAGCTAAAGTCCAGAATCTCTTAAAGTCCAGCTAAAATCTTTTCAGAGCTCAAATGAATCGAGTATGGTCTTTTCATAGTACATTTTGGTCGAGCATTGTCTTTTCATAAGTCTGGACCTGCGCTTGATTCGCTTTTATTTCAACTGAAAATCAATTGGTTTCCTTTTTATTGTTTTAGCTGATATTCAACTTACAGCAGATCTTCAGAAAAAGGTGTCATCTTTGAGTGATTTGATTTTACATGGCTCACCGCAAGAGCTGAGAAGTTTCCTGAGCCACAAGCAGACATGTGACCAAGTCAAAAACAAACTTGACTCCCACTCTATGAGTGCCACGCATTACGCCGGACAGTGCGGCAAAATCGAAATATTGAAAATCCTAATTAGCAAAAATTTCGACTTGAATGTTAAGCAGCCCTCCAGTGGTAAAACAATATTACACTTTGCAGTCGAGTACGACAACACTTCCCTTTCGCGTTTTCTTATTGGTCAAAAAGATGTAGATGTCACTGTTTCTGCATACTTCAAAATCGTTTTATCTGATCGGACCGTTTATTGTGCGGGAAACACAGCACTACATATTGCAGTTATTCGAGAGAATTTGGAATTGGTTCAATTTGTTTCAAACGACAGAAGAGGCAAAAGTTTGATGGCTGTCAGGAACCAAATGAGCGTGACACCTTTAGAACTGGCACTGCTTCTAAAAGATGAAGAAATCTCAAAGTTTTTGCTAACTAAAGTAACCAAATCGGTTATTGAAACTTATAACAAAAATGGTGATCCGTTATTTCACTGGGCTTTGAAGACAATCGACTACAATTTTCTGGATCAAATCGATTTTTTGAACTACGTTGTCTCGCCGAGCAGCTTGAAGCTTTTGAATCGATTTGGCCAGTCTGTTATGAGCTATTTGATAAGATTGGATCGATTAGATGAAATCCAATTTTTACTCAGATCAGCCAAGTCGCAAATTATCTCTGTGGATCTGCCCAATTTAGCGGATAGAGACGGAACTACAGCTTTGATGTTTGCTGTGATGAAGGGCAATAAAAAGATGGTCAACTACTTGGTTAATCAAGGAGCAGGTACGGCTAATTTGGCATCTGCCCCGTTCCGGAGAACAAATTCTTAGATCCCGAGAACAAATGTTTGTTTTATTACCACGTGTAAACAAACATTTTAAGGCAGGCTTTTCTGTACTTCAATAAGGTGAATCTGAATCAAAGGAGCCTCAGTCGAAAAATAATGGATAATTTATAAATATTTATAAAATTTTTGAAAAAAATGGATGTTATAAACATTTATAAATTGGTAGGTAAAAATGCAAAATTTATAAAAATTTAATGGATAAGAGACCAGCTATCGAAAGCTACGTAAAAGTATATAGTCAAAAGTAAACAATAACAGAAGTTCTTATTTTCCACACTTGGGCGGTGGGAGTGTGGTATTATCGTTGCTTTTTATTTCTCAAGATGAGATCGGCATTATGAACAATTTTTAATAAAACATATACCTTCAGACTGTCACCAAAATCACCATATTTACATCAGTGGTTAGGTTAATTTTGCTCCAATATTCCTAATAAGGAAATGTTTTCCATTTGATCAGATGTGAATAAAGTGAGTTCTGATGGGACTTCGCCCCTGATGATGGCATGTGTGCACAACCACGACACAGAAATCATTGATATCCTCATGCGGCAGAACGGAGCAGAGACCAACTTCGTCAACAACAATGGTCACACAGCCTTGCATCTCCTGGCAGCAACTACTAATACCGAATTGAGTGCCATCAATCTGGAAAAAGGTTTTAAATAAACAGTCCAATTGTGTGACTGTTTTATAGGATTATCTTGACTCTAATTTTATAAATTTGACAGCCCTATTTTTGTAAAAAAAATTGAAAAAGAAGTTAATGTTATGCTTTTGTTGTTGTTTTTTAGCCTGATGTTGTTTAATTTCGTGTTTGCATTGGTATATGATTTTTTTTACAATCAAAAGCTGTTTTTCATTGAGACTACCTGTAAACATTGAGACTACCTTGAGATGTTGAAGAAAAGCATAAATACGTCAGACGCCTAATTGTAATCTTTGATCAGATAAGCAACAAAAAATCATCCAGCGTTTACTCAAATGTTTAAAAAAAACCACTCTTTGTTTTTTTTTAAAAAATCAGAACAGCAAATATGTCTATAGTGTTGGCTTTTTGGACAAGTAATTGTATTTTGGCCTAAAATTCTATTTGTTGATGTTTTTATTGACTTTTTGAATTGTATTTCAAGTAATAGTTCTCAAGTTTTCGCAGTCAAAAATAATACTGGAAGTCATGTTCCAATGCTGATCTGCGTATAGGCATTCATCTGTTGCACCATTACTATAGAAAAAGTGGATCTTTTATATAAGTCTAAGTTTTCTTTTCTAGCCCAAATTGAAAAATGTTTTGCACAACTTAGAAAAAAGGGTTCCGTTTATAAGCTCTGTAAGTTCAGATTTCAACCACGTAACTTTCTTTTATTTTGTGTGCAAATTAAGTTTTTTTAATTACGACAAAAAATTTTCTTACTGATACGTGTGATTTAGGAGGATGTTATATTAGTACGCATTTCGTCAAATATTTTCTCTGGCTTATAAATTACCAGATGCTTATTCAATGACGTTTAATAGTATCTGTCATTGTCCCAGCCTGATATGGATGCGTGTGGCAGTTCAAATATTTTAATTGCTTTTAAAAAAGATTGGTAAATTATTTTTACGTGTGTGTGTGTTGTCCTTGTTGACGATTTGTAATATTATAGTAGCGCTCTTGGTCAACCTAAAAAGATAAAAGGAATGAAAATCGAGCACTTTTGAGGCAGCATTTTTTTCACTGTTTTTTCTTGCTTATAAATTCCCAGTTATTTCATTATCTTTTGAGTTTTTAATTATATTACTTCTTTCTCCAATGAAACCTTTTTCAGTTTACGTATGGTTCAGAATCAAAAAAACTTTGACATCTTTTTTATCAACATTTTGAGTTTTTGATTTTCATCTTTTATGTGGTTATTTTTTGTTTTTCTGTCTCCTAGTCTTAGTGAAAATTGTCCTTGAAAGAATCTTAATTGAAAATTCTTATTGGCTCTTTAAGAAATTATAATTCCATTATCTATCGTTTCTTTTCATATATCTTTTAACGGCCTCATTAATGAAAATTTTATGGCTCGTCTAAAGAGTTCTTTTTGAGCTTAATTGGTCATTTAAATTCAAACCTACCGGTTTTTTTTTGAAAATGACATATTTAAAATAAAATTTTGGTCAATTTTGACATCCGTGTGATTGAAATTGTAGTTGTTTCACGTTCTGTAACGAATGGCATTTTTTTGGATATTGAAAGAGTACTTTATTGGGCCGTTTTTACTCTTGTATCAATGATTTGATGACATTGGTGCAACTTTTTTTCAATAAAATTGAGCATTTTTTAGTTGTTTTTATCACAAGTGTATTTAATTACACGTTTCTTTGGGTGTATAATGTCGCATATTGAATTGTTTCACAATCGTGGTTCAAATTTAATTTTTTAACCGTTTGAGAAAACTTGTTTTGAAAAAATTGAAGTAATTTTTTTTCGTGTGTTTCCTTTATTGTAGTTGTTTTTGACAAAATTTGATATTTTACCTTTTCATGTTCATTCGTTCAATTTGTTTTATGAATTCTATGGCACTTGCTTTCGGAAACAATTTAGTTGAATTTTTTTTGTTGTGGTCCTTTTTTTTGCGACGAGTCTTATGCGATGAGTCTCATTTCCCCACTTAATAAAGAGGACTGTTTGATTTTTTCATTGGTTTTGGTATTTAACTCAATGTTTTATGGACTTGGACAAAATTTGGTTTGCATTTTTTCAGTTTTTGTCATTGCCTGCGTCTGCTGTTACTTTTAATGCATAATCATTTAAAAGATTTTATTGAAAAAACAGACTTAAGTTTTCTAAGGGATCAAATTTTGAAAAATAGTTATCGATTGCAATTTTCGTTAATTACTTCAAGGCCTCTGACGTCATTTATTTTTCTGTCATTAATAGAATTTGACTTGTGACAAAAGACTTGCATCCTGTATTTTGACTGTATTCTCTGTTTTTATTCAAAGCTGATGTTTGTTTTCTAAAGTCCTACTATCGTGTGATGGTTTTTTATGATCAACTTTTTCAACCATACGAATCTGACAATCCGTGTTCTTGTAGAAAATTAGAAAAAAATGTGGTTCTTTAAGATTGTTAGGTTTTGTTTTTGATCTCTTATTTCTCTTTTCACAATTATTATTATTAGCTTTTTGTCAAAATAGGTCGAAAGTGAGCTCTTAGTTGTTCAAAATTTTGGAATTATAGTCTTTGAATTTTGCTGATAAGTTTTTTTTCGGTTACAAAATTTTGGCTTCACTTTATCCAGTTTTCAATTTTTTCGATATTTTGTTTGAAATCTTTGTTGCTTGTAATAAGCAGTTGCCCAGGAGATCAATCCAAAAATAATCAGCTCAAAAAAGAAAAACAATCAAAAAACAATGAAAAAAAGTTGCTAAACTGAATTTGTTAGCGCCTGATAAATACCAGCGAGATGTGAAACAATGGCGAAACTTTGCTTTAAAATTTGTCTTTTTGGACACTTTTCTCGTCAATGTTTCTGCTATAAGAACAGAAAGCGAGAAGAGAGACATGGAATGTATTCGAATCACCTACTTAACGCCTTCTTACATTTTTTTTACATCTCGGCTTGCCCTCAAAGTTGAATGACTTATCGAAGACGATAACAACCGTGTGCTGTCACTTGTTACAATCCTCTTTTTAGCAAAACTGTTGTACGATGAGTTTGGTGCCTCAATCGACGTTGTGACAGATGCCAGTTCACTCGCACCAACAGCACTCTTCAACGCTGTTATCAACGGGAACCTCCAATTGGTTGAATTCCTCCTGGAAGCAGGCGCCGACGTCAACTTATGTAACACAAACAACGAGACCGTCTTGTTCATCGCAGTTACGCAATCTAACTGTGACTTATGCAACATCCTTTTGAATCATAGCCCCAAATTAAACGTGCAGGAATCAAAACTTGGTCAGACAGTTTTTCACATTGGTGCGCGAAACTTCTGTACAAGAATGCAAATTGAAGTTTACAATAAACTTGTGAAGTTGGTGACGTCTACAGAGAATGTTGTTTCGACCTCAACTTCTAATCAACATCGTTCAACGCTGGACCTTCAAGATTCCCAAGGTCAAACTGCTCTGCATAAAGCGGTGGTTGCTGGTAACTTGGAGATTGTGAATTTGCTGATAAATTCAGGTTAAAATTACATTAACGATGCCTATTTATACAGGGATTGCATTTGTTTCTTGAAATAACATAATCAGAGATTAATTTTTGTCCCACCCTCTCCCCCGGTTTGGTCTTAAAATAATAAAAATCCGTAGATTGGGAATGATAAGCACAGGTAACGCATGTGTAGAAAATTTTACTCCAAATTTACTAAAATTGAAATCGTTTGACGTTTGCTTGTCGAAACGAAAAATAAATTATATATAAATAGCATCTACGCAATATAAGTTTTCCAACTACAGTTTGGCAATCTATTATAAGATGAAAGGAAACACTTTCAAAGTCCTTTGCAAATTTATTGCAAACTCAACTTCAATTTCCCGGTCTTCTCACAAAATTAGTGAAATTGACCTCACGTTTCTATAGTTTTTAACTCTGTATTTTTTGTTTAATTTTCTATTTTTTTTTGCCGTTTTTAAGCTAAAGGAACACCAGAGTACAACTAATGACAATCTCAAAGAAACAGAACGCAATTTTTATCATCACTCTGGTGATGACCCCAAAATAAAAATGCTATAATACAACTTTAGAATATTTCTTTATGAATATGAATAGTTAGCCAGTTTTTTTTACTAGGCTACGCAAACATTAATAAGCGCAAAAAATATCATTTATTTGTCCAAAAATAGTAATAAAAACGAAAATCTCGTTATCAGAGAAGGGGGCGATTCCTATTTTTTATTTTGAAAAAACGCATAGTTTGGTCGGTAAATGAAGGTAGAAAGCAAAAGAGATTGGGCTGCATAAATAACTTGCTATAAGAAATCGATACGAAACAGGTTATTTCATATTCAAACCATTGGTATTTTAAAAGCTGAATTATAAAGTGATGCTTAGAATGACTCGATTTGAAGGCATTAGAGCTAAATTGTCTTCGAAAAGTTGGATACATGAAATATTTACGGTTGGAAAACTTTTGAAAAGCTTCAGGAGAACGAATTTCATCTGTTCAACAATTAGTCACCAGATTCTACAATATATTAAATTATTTTAATTTAGCGTATCATGGTGCAATACTGTAAAAAGAATATTCTTTTGTTGCATAACTCCCTTACCCACAGTAAAATGGGCCGCCACGTCCTTCTTCCAATTGTAGGGGTGCTGTCCCGTCATTTCATGGCAGTAAGGTCTGGGTGTCTGCAGCAATATATAATTAGCATTCAATTTATTAACAAATTATAACTTTTGCAGCATGCACCTTTCCATACTTCTACATTGGACCACTCAGGAGTATGCATTAATAAAATGGCACTCCAATCTTTTTAAAAATTACTTATTCAAAAAAGTGGTGTGTGTCATAAACATCAATTTCTTCCTTTGTAGCCTCATTTTTTTGAAAAAGAGTTTCAGGTTTAAATATGTATGAGTTGTTGAACTTACTTATTTTTTCAGGCGCCATAATCTCAATAAAGGATGATGTCGAACATACAATTCTGCATAGTGCCGTTTTGACCAACAACAGCAAAATTCTCGAAACCATTCTGACAAATTGCGACATTACCCAGACGAACAAACTAAACCAAACAGTTCTTCACTTGGCCGCTATCGCCGAAAATCCAGATACAGTGAAACAAATCCTCTGTCTCAATGACTCTGCAAAGCTACTCAACATTCGAGACCAATTTGACCGAAGTGCACTTCATTACGCTGCCGAAGCCCTCAGCCCTTCCTCGACAAAAGTTATTCGACAACTTATAACTGCGGGATGCGATACCGGGATAACTGATCAATACAATCATACAGCTCGTCAAATTGCCAACAAGAACCCAAACAAACAATTAATTGACGCACTTATGGAAGTCAGCGAAAAATCGAGCGAAAAATCAAAGTTTTCCAGGACTTTTTCCCAAGCTTACAGGTTGGGAAGATCTGATTTGGTGGGAAAAAAAGTGGATGAAATGATGGGCCAGACGACCAGAACTGCAGAGAGTGGTACGTCAATGAACTCCAGTTTTGACAAAAATGACACTAGACGGGAGAGTGGGAGTGTGGGTGGGGGTGCTGGGGCGAAACGGAAAGGCGTGGTACCAATCGTGCGAAGTCATCTGGACGACACAACTGGCCAAATAGTGACAGCCCTTCAAAGTTAGTTTACTTTTCGCTAACATTTATCGCTTTTTTAAGACAGAGGTCATATAAGACCCGAAAGAGGTGTGCAAAGCAGATCACACACTAAATAAAGTTAAGGTAATTTTACCTCAAAAAACATCCCAACTCACCTTAACTCGCCTTTCCTAAACTCACATTAACTAACCCTAACTTTACTTGAACTTGACCTGAAAAGCTAAGGCCTCACTACCTTAAAAAACATTAAATTTTACTCTAACTTGCCTTAAAGTTCCTTTAAATAATTACCTTAACATTACCTTAAAAATTCCCTTAACTTTGCCTCAACTAAACCTGAAAAATGCATAAAGTGGCTCTCAATGAATTTACTCGTCTCTCTCAATGAACGAAATATCACATACGTCTATATGTTAAGGTTGTTTTAGGCGAGCCGGTGGTTGAACAAATAATGAAACAAGCGGATGCCAGAGGTCGATCTCCATTACATATAGCTGCCAGGGAAGCCAATGTGAACATGCTGAGTGCAATGACCCAATCACTCTACGAGAATAATGATCTAAGAGGACTGAAGAAGCTGTTTGCCCTCTCCGATCGAGAGGGAAACACTCCATTGCACCTCATGATCCTCAACCACAAGGAACTGTCCCTCTCTGTGGCTTCTAACAAAGTGGTCAGTACTCAAATCAACGTCAGAGACACAAGTGACATCTGATTAGATAATCTTACTGAGCAAGAAACTAGGGTCACAAATTGATTTGGATTGAGCAGCAATATTATGCGTTTTTCCTTGACCGCAAAAACCGTCTATTATTATAGAAAAGGACATTTGAGGATCAAATCCTCGTTTTCTGAGAAAGATTAAAAATTGCTGATCTGGTTTTCAAGTTTTATAATTTTCCGTTTTAGAACTACCCCGCTACAAAAGACCTTCTTCTCTCCAAACAGTATATCAAATCGAGCATCAATCAAACTAATGACAACAACGAAACAGCCCTCCATTTAGCTGCCACTCAAGATAACATTCAACTTTTCCGAGACATCTATGAACTCGGCGGGAACCCAAACCTCCGTGATTCCTTCGGATACAATTGCCTACATGTTGCGTGCAAAAGCGGAAGCGCAAGCATTGTCAAATTCTTACTCGATGCTGGAATGAATATCAATTCTTGTACATATAACAACAATTCGCCCCTTCACATATGTGCCTTTTACAATGCAAGCGAAGTGGCTGAAATATTGATTTCACACGGCATCGATGGCGAAATTAAAAACAATTCCGACAAAACCGCCGAGCAAATCGCAATTGAACAGAACCACACACATTTTATCCGAACAATTTGGCAACTAAATGCTGATTTGAAAGGCTACATTGGCCCTAAACCCTCAATTACAAGTCGCGAAGTTTACGGCGACAAGTTAAAACATGACAATATCGAGGCTAAGTTTCCGTCGATAATAGAGAATTATCCAACTTTAGCGAGCGAAGTTTTGGATTACTTTTTGATTCCTATGGCTGAAGATCAAACAACCGCTGATGAAATTTCTGTTACAATTGACCTTGACCTTTTTCAAACCACTGACGTCAGAAATAACCCTTTGATCGCTATGGTTCAGAATAAACGCGGGAATTTATTAGCACACCCGGTGACAAAGACGTACATGTATAAAAAATGGAGTCAGTTCACGGCTTTTTACTATTTCTTCACGTTTGCACTGTATGTCTTGGCAGCAATGCTTTTTACTGTGTATATTGTGAATATGAGAGACGTATTCCAGTCAGGGGTCAGCTCAAGTCAGTCTAACGATAATTACATTCCAAGTGCAAGTTAGTTAGTAGTAAGAAACCAGTACACCCTAGGCCACTTTTTGGCTCTTTTTACCCAAACGTGTTCGATCATGCGCGCGGATGAAAAGTTCTTGGCAATTATTCCCTTTTAGTTTAGGATTGTTGCCTGAAAATTTAAAACACTTACCTGAAATCCATTTTCAATGTGGCAGTGTGGAAGTTTATACGGAAAGTTAACACACTGTGGAGAATACTGTCTGTATACAAAGGCCTAAGGGCTATAAATCCACTCTATATTTGTCATGAACACTTTTGCATAGAAATCTGGGCTTCTAATGTGAATAAACTATATATTGGTATTGCGTAATCAGGGTTAACTCCTGCATACGCAACTTTGAAGCACACAAGTTTATAAGTATATGAGGGATATTTAAACCCTGTGAAGAAGATTGATTGTATACAAACGTTTGCGGGCTATAAATCCAGTGAACACTTTTGCGCAGTAGCAGAAATCTGGGTGTCTAATGTGAATAATCTATGTAATAGTATTGCGTATGCAGGATTTTGTTTTTTAACTACATGTGAAACGTCTGGGTAGGAAGCGTTTTACTTTCTGATGAAATTATTACCTAAGGGCTATTTTTAGAACACAAACTCAAACTCGAACTCGAACTCGTCTGTCTCAGACTGTTAATAGACTTCCCTTTCATTTATTACACAATAAGCCATATGATTCAGACGTACTACATTTTGACGAATTTCGTATCCGAAAACAACAAGTTCAAACACGATAAAAGGAAGTAATTGATTCTTCAATAGAATTTATATAAAAAAGGAACAAAAAAAGCATTCTGAAAGATAATAAATTACTGAAATTTTGACCTCATCAACTGTTGTTTTGTCCAGCAAAGACCAATTGACAGGGAAGACAATCGTCGAGTAGAAAGAACACAAGTTGAGAGTAACTTCTACCTCGCAGATAAAATCAGGTTAATTCATCATTTGAAAAGAAATCATCGTTTGAAGTTATACTAAGAAGTTAGGTCCTTGAGGAATCCGAAAAGTATAGAAACATTTGTTTTTAGTTTTGAAGGATCTATCAGAAAAACGAGTAGTGTCAAGAAGAAGTTGGGTGTAACAACATCTTGCCACTTTGGTTGCAGAGAATACAAAGACACAAAAGACGGAAAAATTTTTGTTTGAATTCCGAGCGCTTCAAAAACAAATCAGGAAGCAAAAAAGAACAACTGGAAACCAGAGGAACAGCATTTTGTTTGTCTATCATCAGAGCGCATCCCTAAGCAAGAGGAGTGGTTCAAAACAGAATACTTTTGGAAAGTAAGTTAAAAGACTTCTTTTGTCTTCATGTAGCTCCTCCATCATTTCAACCTATCTAACTCATCCACGGATCAAAACAAGGTAGTCGGAAAACATCAATTTTGCTCACATAATATACATATGAGTCATCTAAGGTCAATTGTACATCAATTTTTTCCTCTTAATGTACAAGTCCTAGAGAAAAATTTCTTAAGGAAAAGTTGTTCCATTAGTGGAAACTAACAAAAATATACTTTAAAAAAGATCAATTTTGCTCACATAACATATGTATGAGTCATCAAAGGTCAATTGAACATCATTTTTTTCCTCCTAATGTACAAGTCCTAGAGAAAAGTTTCTTCAGGAAAAGTTGTTCCATTGGTGAAAACTAACACAAATATACTTTAAAAAACATCACTTTTGTTCTCATAACATATATATGAGTCATCAAAGGTCAATTGTACATCATTTTTTTCCTCTTAATGTACAAGTCCTAGAGAAAAATTTCTTAAGGAAAAGTTGTTCCATTAGTGAAAACTAACACAAATAAACTTTAAAAAACATCAATTTTGCTCACATAACATATGTATGAGTCATTAAAGGTCAATTGTACATCATTTTTTTGCTCTTAATGTGCAAGTCCTAGAGAAAAATTTCTTAATGAAAAGTTGTTCCATTAGTGAAAACTAACACAAATATACTTTAAAAAACATCACTTTTGCTCACATAACATATGTATGAGTCATCAAAGGTCAATTGTACATCTTTTTTTGCCTCTTAATGTACAAGTCCTAGAGAAAAATTTCTTAAGGAAAAGTTGTTCCATTAGTGAAAACTAACACAAATATACTTTAAAAAACATCACTTTTGCTCACATAACATATATATGAGTCATCAAAGGTCAATTGTACATCATTTTTTTCCTCTTAATGTACAAGTCCTAGAGAAAAATTTCTTAAGGAAAAGTTGTTCCATTAGTGAAAACTAACACAAAACTACTTTAAAAAACAACAATTTTGCTCACATAACATATATATGAGGCATCAAAGGTCAATTGTACATCATTCTTTCCTCTTAATGTACAAGTCCTAGAGAAAAATTTCTTAAGGAAAAGTTGTTCCAATGGTGAAAACTAACACAAATAAACTTTAAAAAACATCACTTTTGTTCACATAACATATATATGAGTCATCAAAGGTCAATTGTACATCATTTTTTTCCTCTTAATGTACAAGTCCTAGAGAAAAATTTCTTAAGGAAAAGTTGTTCCATTAGTGAAAACTAACACAAATATACTTTAAAAAACATCACTTTTGCTCACATAACATATGTATGAGTCATCAAAGGTCAATTGTACATCTTTTTTTGCCTCTTAATGTACAAGTCCTAGAGAAAAATTTCTTAAGGAAAAGTTGTTCCATTAGTGAAAACTAACACAAAACTACTTTAAAAAACATCAATTTTGCTCACATAACATATGTATGAGTCATCAAAGGTCAATTGTACATCATTTTTTTCCTCTTAATGTGCAAGTCCTAGAGAAAAATTTCTTAGAGAAAAGTTGTTCCATTAGTGAAAACTAACACAAATATACTTTAAAAAACATCACTTTTGTTCTCATAACATATATATGAGTCATCAAAGGTCAATTGTACATCATTTTTTTCCTCTTAATGTGCAAGTCCTAGAGAAAAATTTCTTAAGGAAAAGTTGTTCCATTAGTGAAAACTAACACAAATAAACTTTAAAAAACATCAATTTTGCTCACATAACATATGTATGAGTCATTAAAGGTCAATTGTACATCATTTTTTTGCTCTTAATGTGCAAGTCCTAGAGAAAAATTTCTTAAGGAAAAGTTGTTCCATTAGTGAAAACTAACACAAATATACTTTAAAAAACATCACTTTTGCTCACATAACATATGTATGAGTCATCAAATGTCAATTGTACATCTTTTTTTGCCTCTTAATGTACAAGTCCTAGAGAAAAATTTCTTAAGGAAAAGTTGTTCCATTAGTGAAAACTAACACAAATATACTTTAAAAAACATCACTTTTGTTCTCATAACATATATATGAGTCATCAAAGGTCAATTGTACATCATTTTTTTCCTCTTAATGTACAAGTCCTAGAGAAAAATTTCTTAAGGAAAAGTTGTTCCATTAGTGAAAACTAACACAAATAAACTTTAAAAAACATCAATTTTGCTCACATAACATATGTATGAGTCATTAAAGGTCAATTGTACATCATTTTTTTGCTCTTAATGTGCAAGTCCTAGAGAAAAATTTCTTAAGGAAAAGTTGTTCCATTAGTGAAAACTAACACAAATATACTTTAAAAAACATCACTTTTGCTCACATAACATATGTATGAGTCATCAAATGTCAATTGTACATCTTTTTTTGCCTCTTAATGTACAAGTCCTAGAGAAAAATTTCTTAAGGAAAAGTTGTTCCATTAGTGAAAACTAACACAAATATACTTTAAAAAACATCACTTTTGCTCACATAACATATATATGAGTCATCAAAGGTCAATTGTACATCATTTCTTTCCTCTTAATGTACAAGTCCTAGAGAAAAATTTCTTAAGGAAAAGTTGTTCCATTAGTGAAAACTAACACAAAACTACTTTAAAAAACATCAATTTTGCTCACATAACATATATATGAGTCATCAAAGGTCAATTGTACATCATTCTTTCCTCTTAATGTACAAGTCCTAGAGAAAAATTTCTTAAGGAAAAGTTGTTCCATTGGTGAAAACTAACACAAATAAACTTTAAAAAACATCAATTTTGCTCACATAACATATATATGAGTCATCAAAGGTCAATTGTACATCATTTTTTTCCTCTTAATGTACAAGTCCTAGAGAAAAATTTCTTAGAGAAAAGTTGTTCCATTAGTGAAAACTAACACAAAACTACTTTAAAAACATCAATTTTGCTCACATAACATATGTATGACTCATCAAAGGTCAATTGTACATCATTTTTTGCCTCTTAATGTGCAAGTCCTAGAGAAAAATTTCTTAAGGAGAAGTTGTTCCATTAGTGAAAACTAACACAAATATACTTTAAAAAACATCACTTTTGCTCACATAACATATATATGAGTCAGCAAAGGTCAATTGTACATCATTTTTTTTCCTCTTAATGTACAAGTCCTAGAGAAAAATTTCTTAAAGAAAAGTTGTTCCATTAGTGAAAACTAACACAAAACTACTTTAAAAAATATCAATTTTGCTCACATAACATATGTATGAGTCATCAAAGGTCAATTGTACATCATTCTTTCCTCTTAATGTACAAGTTCTAGAGAAAATTTTCTTCAGGAAAAGTTGTTCCATTAGTGAAAACTAACGCAAAACTACTTTAAAAACCGTCAATTTTGCTCACATAATATACATATGAGTCATCCAAGGTCAATTGTACATCATTTTTTTCCTCTTAATGTACAAGTCCTAGAGAAAAATTTCTTAAGGAAAAGTTGTTCCATTAGTGAAAACTAACACAAATAAACTTTAAAAAACATCAATTTTGCTCACATAACATATGTATGAGTCATCAAAGGTCAATTGTACATCATTTTTTTCATCTTAATGTGCAAGTCCTAGAGAAAAATTTCTTAAGGAAAAGTTGTTCCATTAGTGAAAACTAACACAAAACTACTTCATTAAAGATCAATTTTGCTCACATAACATATGTATGAGTCATCAAAGGTCAATTGTACAACATTTTTTTCCTCTTAATGTACAAGTTCTAGAGAAAAGTTTCTTCAGGAAAAGTTGTTCCATTAGTGAAAACTAACACAAATAAACTTTAAAAAACATCAATTTTGCTCACTTAACATATGTATGAGTCATCAAAGGTCAATTGTACATCATTTTTTTCCTCTTAATGTACAAGTTCTAGAGAAAAAATTTCTTCAGGAAAAGTTTTTCCATTAGTAAAAACTAACACAAATAAACTTTAAAAAACATCAATTTGGCATATATAACATAAATATGAGTCATCAAAGGTCAATTGTACATCATTTTTTTCCTCTTAATGTACAAGTTCTAGAGAAAAGTCTCTTCAGGAAAAGTTGTTCCATTAGTGAAAACTAACACAAAACTACTTTAAAAAAGATCAATTTTGCTCACTTAACATATGTATGAGTCATCAAAGGTCAATTGTACATCATTTTTTTCCTCTTAATGTACAAGTCCTAGAGAAAAGTTTCTTCAGGAAAAGTTGTTCCATTAGTAAAAACTAACACAAAACTACTTTAAAACACATCAATTTTGTTCACATAACATATATATGAGTCATCAAAGGTCAATTGTACATCATTTTTTTCCTCTTAATGTGCAAGTCCTAGAGAAAAATTTCTTAGGGAAAAGTTGTTCCATTAGTGAAAACTAACACAAAACTACTTTAAAAAACATCAATTTTGCTCACATAACATATGTATGAGTCATCAAAGGTCAATTGTACATCATTTTTTGCCTCTTAATGTGCAAGTCCTAGAGAAAAATTTCTTAAGGAAAAGTTGTTCCATTAGTGAAAACTAACACAAATATACTTTAAAAAACATCACTTTTGCTCACATAACATATATATGAGTCATCAAAGGTCAATTGTACATCATTTTTTCCCTCTTAATGTACAAGTCCTAGAGAAAAATTTCTTAAGGAAAAGTTGTTCCATTAGTGAGAACTAACACAAAACTACTTTAAAAAACATCAATTTTGCTCACATAACATATGTATGAGTCATCAAAGGTCAATTGTACATCATTCTTTCCTCTTAATGTACAAGTTCTAGAGAAAATTTTCTTCAGGAAAAGTTGTTCCATTAGTGAAAACTAACACAAAACTACTTTAAAAAACATCACTTTTGCTCACATAACATATGTATGAGTCATCAAAGGTCAATTGTACATCATTTTTTTCCTCTTAATGTACAAGTTCTAGAGAAAAATTTCTTCAGGAAAAGTTGTTCCATTAGTGAAAACTAACACAAAACTACTTTAAAAAACATCAATTTTGCATATATAACATATGTATGAGTCATCAAAGGTCAATTGTACATCATTTTTTTCCTCTTAATGTACAAGTTCTAGAGAAAAATTTCTTCACGAAAAGTTGTTCCATTAGTAAAAACTAACACAAAACTACTTTAAAAAACATCAATTTGTCATATATAACATAAATATGAGTCATCAAAGGTCAATTGTACATCATTTTTTTCCACTTAATGTACAAGTCCTAGAGAAAAATTTCTTAAAGAAAAGTTGTTCTATTAGTGAAAACTAACACAAATGTACTTTAAAAAACATCAATTTTGCTCACATAACATATGAATGAGTCATCAAAGGTCAATTGTACATCATTTTTTTCCTCTTACTGTACAAGTCCTAGAGAAAAATTTCTTAAAGAAAAGTTGTTCCATTAGTGAAAACTAACACAAATGTACTTTAAAAAACATCAATTTTGCTCACATAACATATGTATGAGTCATCAAAGGTCAATTGTACATCATTTTTTTCCTCTTAATGTACAAGTTCTAGAGAAAGATTTCTTAAAGAAAATTTGTTCCTTTAGTAAAAACTAACACTAAACTACTTTAAAAAACATCACTTTTGCTCATATAACATATGTATGAGTCATCAAAGGTCAATTGTACATCATTCTTTCCTCTTAATGTACAAGTTCTAGAGAAAATTTTCTTCAGGAAAAGTTGTTCCATAAGTGAAAACTAACGCAAAACTACTTTAAAAAACATCACTTTTGCTCACATAACATATGTATGAGTCATCAAAGGTCAATTGTACATCATTTTTTTCCTCTTAATGTACAAGTTCTAGAGAAAAGTTTCTTCAGGAAAAGTTGTTCCATTAGTGAAAACTAACACAAAACTACTTTAAAAAACATCAATTTTGCATATATAACATATGTATGAGTCATCAAAGGTCAATTGTACATCATTTTTTTCCTCTTAATGTACAAGTTCTAGAGAAAAATTTCTTCACGAAAAGTTGTTCCAATAGTAAAAACTAACACAAACTACTTTAAAAAACATCAATTTGGCATATATAACATAAATATGAGTCATCAAAGGTCAATTGTACATCATTTTTTTCCTCTTAATATACAAGTCCTAGAGAAAAATTTCTTAAGGAAAAGTTGTTCCATTAGTGAAAACTAACACAAATGTACTTTAAAAAACATCAATTTTGCTCACATAACATATGAATGAGTCATCAAAGGTCAATTGTACATCATTTTTTTCCTCTTACTGTACAAGTCCTAGAGAAAAATTTCTTAAGGAAAAGTTGTTCCATTGGTGAAAACTAACATAAATAAACTTTAAAAACATCAATTTTGCTCACATAACATATGTATGAGTCATCAAAGGTCAATTGTACATCATTTTTTTCCTCTTAATGTACAAGTTCTAGAGAAAAATTTCTTAAAGAAAATTTGTTCCTTTAGTAAAAACTAACACTAAACTACTTTAAAAAACATCACTTTTGCTCATATAACATATGTATGAGTCATCAAAGGTCAATTGTATATCATTCTTTCCTCTTAATGTACAAGTTCTAGAGAAAATTTTCTTCAGGAAAAGTTGTTCCATAAGTGAAAACTAACACAAAACTACTTTAAAAAACATCACTTTTGCTCACATAACATATGTATGAGTCATCAAAGGTCAATTGTACATCATTTTTTTCCTCTTAATGTACAAGTCCTAGAGAAAAATTTCTTCAAGAAAAGTTGTTCCAATAGTAAAAACTAACACAAACTACTTTAAAAAACATCAATTTGGCATATATAACATAAATATGAGTCATCAAAGGTCAATTGTACATCATTTTTTTCCTCTTAATGTACAAGTCCTAGAGAAAAATTTCTTAAGGAAAAGTTGTTCCATTAGTGAAAACTAACACAAATGTACTTTAAAAAACATCAATTTTGCTCACATAACATATGAATGAGTCATCAAAGGTCAATTGTACATCATTTTTTTCCTCTTACTGTACAAGTCCTAGAGAAAAATTTCTTAAGGAAAAGTTGTTCCATTGGTGAAAACTAACACAAATAAACTTTAAAAACATCAATTTTGCTCACATAACATATGTATGAGTCATCAAAGGTCAATTGTACATCATTTTTTTCCTCTTAATGTACAAGTTCTAGAGAAAAATTTCTTAAAAAAGTTTCTTCCTTTAGTAAAAACTAACACCAAACTACTTTAAAAAACATCACTTTTGCTCATATAACATATGTATGAGTCATCAAAGGTCAATTGTACATCATTTTTCCCTTTTAATGTACAAGGGGAAGTTTCTAAATTAAAAGTTATCACAATAGAGAAGCAAAATTACTTTAAAAGATATGAATTTTGCCCTTACAAAACCTATTCGAGTAATGAAAAGTCAACTGAACATTTTTATTACGTGTACGAGAAATACAAAACACTTTATTTATTGGAATTTTCCTTAGGTAAAAAATTATGCAGTTTTGAAAATTAGGTTTAAAAATTAACTCGCCAAAAAAATTCTCCAAAAGCACTTTTGTTCAATTTTCTCTCACTTCACATCTGTGAAAAAAAATGACACCAAAACTTTCCAACTTGAGATATATAAAACAAATATTGAAATAAACCTGTCATTCAATCAAAGTTCCTCAACCATAGCAAAGATTTCTCGCTTAAACTTATTTAGGCTAAATGTCATTCTAGACTAAATGTCAATGGCAAACTTATTTCTTATTTAGGCTAATTGTCAATGTATTTAGGCTAAATACAAGCTAATTGTTATTCTACTTGATTAAAATAACGGTCCCAGAAAGCATAAAAAACTCCTTAATAGTCTTATTGATTTATCGCTGGCCGTTTACAAACATTAATTGCAGCAAAAATTTCCGACTAAATTCCGTTTGTACCCTAAAACATAACTAAAATTGTTCAGAAATATTTCAAAACGTGTCAATGAGTCATCAGCGATTTTATGCGCAAAAAAAATTTCTTGTAGGTAAATTTTTTTTTATAAATCAACAAAGGATTTTCAAAGAAATTTTCAAAGTTCAGTAAAAACGCTATGCGCTTTTCTAGAGACTTTCACTTATATTTAAACAAAACTAAATTTCTTCCTAGAGGCTGTACAATTGTGAAATTTATATGAGAACAAAAACATACCAACGAGTTCATCTATTTAAATTTTAAAATCAAAGAAAATTTGAGATAAAAATTTGTGAACATTAGCAAAACTTTCTTATCAATAAATAACTACTCATGATTTTTTGTTGAGGTTGTTCTTCAAAACCATCCTTAAGCAGTTAATAAACGTTTCCAGCAGTCCGTAGAAGCAAACTAGTTCTTATTAGACTATGGAATAGTTTCTCTAACTTGATTTTCGAAATTTTTTTTGAATGGAAAACTAAATTAAAAACGTTCAGACCATTTTGTTGAAGAAGCAGTTATTTTGCTGGTTTGTTTGGCAGCACCGAAAAAGAAATTCAACGACAACAATTTTGTCAAAATTACAGTATGAGCTATGAACGTTATGTACTACATATGCATCTGTAGTAACATTAATTTTCAACAAATTTATGGAACGGAAAGAAATTTAGTTAGATAATAGTTGCATATTTCGTAATCAACGGAAAATTTCAGCATCTGGTTTTCATTATATCTTTTTGAGTGCGAGGATCTGCATGGTAAAATTTTTGTTAAACTGACAAAATAAAATGAACAGAAACAAAATGTTGATTGGTATGACAAAGATCAGCATGGTAAAATATGCTATGCCTTACCAAAAAGGCCAGTTTTTTCCCATGCTATAAAAAGCGGCGATTAAAAATCACAAAACTACAATCCAATAATGTTGCTTATTCCTGCTTCAGGAAACTACACAGCTCTTTTACAATCTATTCGAACTTAAACTTACCAAATGAAGCACAACTGAAAAACATTTGTTTTCGTGGAAAAAAAAATAAAAACAACTATATGTATTTTGACGCTTTCTTAATGTGTTTGGTTTTCGTCAACTTTAGCTAAAATTCATGATCCTGCAAGGTACGATAATAAATTAGTGTGCTATGATATTCGATATGTAAAACTTTCTTTGCTCTTCAGTGTCAACTTTTGGTTGACTGTTGAATTAATTGTGTTCGTCAACCACAAAAATGTTCTCAGTTGACTTTAGTGAAAATTCGTTTTGACCACCGAGGTCACGATCATCACTTCTGAAAATTCAGTCAATTTTTTGTCATATTGCATCTAGAAATTGCTTTTATCAAATTTTTTATTGCACTTAAAGCATTAAAAAGCAACACAAATTTCCAACAATTTGATTCTGTCACACTTTTTGATAACATATTTGTCTGTAACTAAAAGGTTTGTGTGACAGTTTTTAAAGCAACCCAAAAAATATCAATGAGAAAAAGTCAGTTGGAAACTTTAAGCAACTATACAGCCAACTTATATTCAAATACAAAAATCAAGTATATTGAAACAAATTGCCAAAACTGCCATTAAAAAACATTGGTTCCTTATCTTGAATTTAGCCTAGGTCCACTGGGTCCACAACAATAGAAAAATCAATTCAACAAACAATAATTAAAACAGATTTTATAGAGACAAGAGTACTATAAAAACAATCCTTGCTGTAGAATTATTCCTTTTGAAGCCTTCATCAACTACAGATCAGTCGTTCTTTTTTTCTCAATGAATTAGTACTGATTTTTAAAAACTTAACAACAAAAAATCTTAGGGAAGTAAGCTTAATCTTATAATATACTTGAGTCTGGTTGTTGCAAGTGGTTGCAATATAGTGAGTTTCCGACTTTTTAAATCATAATTTAAAACAAACCACCTCGGAAAACAAAACGGAGGACTACCATGTTTTTGTGGTTCAATCTCCAATTGTCTCATCAGTATAAGCCCAGTATTTCGAAAGTAAAATGTTTTGTCATATAAAACTGCATTCCTATCTAATGTTTGCCAGAATTCAGGATCACCCGCAAAAAACTCTAGTAAAAAAGTTTTCAAACGGTAAAGTTTCCTCTTCATTCAAGAGATTTACGCGCAACCAATATTTTTGATACATGTAAATTTTTGATGGACAAACTAGAAAACAATCAAAAACTATAAAAGCAAGTTATTTGGTTAGATAGATCATTTTAAAGCATTCAACAACTGCAAACCAGTCGCTTTGATTGGAGTCAAGCAAATTGTCTTCCAAACTAATTTTTTGCAGGCATAATATTTTAAACAAATTAGAAGTGTAAGTTTCTATTTTTCTCATTAAATTTTTTAACAGCAGTTTAAAGATAGAAATATACAAAGCAAAACGTCTAAATATATTCGCTTTTCCTTAAATTACTGATTCTTTTTTAAAAAAACTGGCTCATTTTTTCGAAATTTTCTAAATCAATTGTACACTTATTGTTTCCATGATCAATTGTGTTAGAATGAATTTCAATCAAGTCGTTCCTTGTGAGCTCACAAAATTTAAAAACCACAAAAGCTTATACAATGTCAAGATCAATGATTTCATAGATAGTATCTCTTAGGAATTTTAAACGAATAGGTTAAGTGATTAAATTCCTTGTATGGCTTAAAATACAATATATGATCCGTGGATGAGTCTTTCAAGAATGTTTTTTCAAATTGTTAACCAATAATCAAATATTAATATACCTTTTTCTGTTTTAGATGAAGACTTTCAACTGTGACGAGTGCTCAAAGAAGTACAACAAAAAGCAGAAGCTATTACAGCATATGGAGAAGGAGCATAACACAAAATATGAAAAAACAGCAAGCTATGAATGTGGAATTTGTGGTAACAAATTCACAGCGAGCAGAAATCTAATCCGTCATTTGAAAACAGTCCATGGATTTCAGACGTACACAAAGTGCAAGCATTGTACACAAATTTATGGCGACACTTCATCGTGTGCTAGAAATGAGGATGATGCTCATGATACTCACAAAGAGGCTCCAGAGGAAGTTAGAAGCAAGATTGAGCAACAAAATGCTAAACATGCGATCGAAAAATTCTTCCAGTCGTTCAGATTACAAGCGGACAACCAAATTGATGTCTTTAATTTTGTTACGGAACATATGGAAGACCTTAAATTATTTGTGAGAAACAAAATAGTAGAGCTTGGACCTTTGAAAATTCAACTCTCTGTTTTTGTACAGATGTTGAAACCAACAGATGATACAAAAGTCGGCTGTCATGCAAACACAAAGTCGAAAACTTTAACAACAGAACTATCAGATGATGAAATTTTTGAAATGGTTGACCAAATCAACAATTCAATCCAAATTTTTTCAACCGGTGGAAGTGGATTTGTTGTTCAGAAAATTGATCATTTGGATATCAACATTAACAAATTCAAACCAATCAGAGGAAGCAGTTACATTGCTACGCCATCCGCTTTAGTTGGAAACAATTTTCTCCTAAATATCCGAAACAATGACAACAAATGTTTTACATACTCAGTGCTTGCAGCAATGTTTCCAGAGAAGGAGCATAAACAACGCCAAAACAAATACAAGCCAAATTTGCACAAACTGAACTTTGATAATATCGAGTTCCCGATGTCTTTGACGGATGTTCCAAAATTTGAAAAGCAAAACAATATTGGAATTAATGTTTTTGGTTTCGAGAAAAACAAAGTTTTGCCGCTTTACTTGTCTAAAATAAAAGCACAAAAAATTATTCCTTTGTTGCTGCTGACCGATGAATTTACTAGTCATTACTGCTTGATAACAAATTTTCATGCTTTCATGGCCCGCCAATTCAGTGGTAAAGAACACCACCGATACGCTGCCTTCACGGATTTCAAGACACTCTATCACTTGAAAAACATTTCGATTTATGTGGGGAGCATAAAGCTGCTAATATTACTATGCCAAATGAAGACTCAAAAATTGAATTTACAAATTGGCATAAAACGTTTTCAGTTCCCTTAGTGATTTATGCCGACACAGAGGCTGTCAGCCTTAAGCATGACACCTGCCGCCAGAGTCCTGAGAACAGCTACACCTTAAACAAAGAAACTCAGATTCCTTGCGCAATAGGTTTTTGTGCTGTTGATAAAGCTGGTGGAAGTGATTATTACAGTTTTGAAGGTGAGAAATGCATCGAAGAGTTTTTTCGGTGGCTCAGAGAGAACGCCAAATCTATTTCTGAGAGAAAACAGAAAAATAGACGTCTCATAATAACTGATGAAGAGCGCAAGCAAAAAATTGATGAGGGCACAAGATGTGTAATTTGCAACAAAAGTTTGAACAACGAAAAAGTAATCCATCATGATCACTTTACTGGTGAAATCTACGGAGTTGCACACAACAGCTGCAATCTTAAGCTTCGTACGCAGACTTTTACGCCCATTTTTTTCCACAACCTTAGTAAATATGACGCACATCATCTAATGAAATACATTGATATCCAATCGGAAGAAAAATTGACAGTCATTCCTTGCATCAGTGAGACATACATCTCATTCTCGTTCTTCGTTCCTGTTGGTAAAAGCAAAGGTGACAAGCTACTATATGAAGAATTTCGTTTCCTTGACAGCTATCATTTTTTATCCGGGAGTCTTGACACTCTGGTTACAACACTCGAAACAAAGGACTATTGTCAATTATCTAAACATTTCCAAAAAAATTGCGACATTTTGCAAAAGAAAGGAGTTTTCCCATATTCGTTTCTCGATAGCTTTGAGAAATTCTCTGAAAAATCGCTGCCTCAATTTGGTGATCAGTGGATAAATTCATTGTCTGGTCAAATTGATGTTTCTGAGGAGGATGTTCAGCATGCTAACAAAGTTTGGAATATGTTTGGCTGCAAAAACTTTGGTGACTATCTCATGTTGTATCTCAAAACTGATGTCTTTCTTCTGGCTGACGTGTTTGAAAAATGCCGGAGACTCTTTGATCAGGTATATGGATTAGACCCCTGTCATTACTATAGTGCACCTAATATTTCATGGGATGCAATGCTGAAAACAACTAAAGTTAAACTGGACTTGCTCTCTGATATAGAGATGCTGTTGTTTTGTGAGAGAGCCATCCGTGGAGGATTGAATGGAATTGGTGAAAAGCGATATATGAAAGCTAACAACAAATACTTGCATGACTTTGATGAAGAAAAACCAAGTACGTATGTTTTTTTTCTTGATGTCGTTAACTTATACGGTGGAACAATGATGAAAAAACTGCCAACCGGAGGATTTGAATGGTCAGACATCAGTTTAGACAAGATCATGCAAACATCTGACGAAAGTGATGTTGGGTACTTTGTAATGGTTGATCTGAATTATCCTAGCAACTTACATGACGGTCACAATGATTTCCCTCTGGCTGCTGAGAAGTTAAAAATCGATGCTGAGATGCTTTCTCAGTATAAAGTAGAATTGGGAAACAAGAACAGTCATATCCCGAAGCTTCTGGAAACGCTTCAGTCAAAGCGGAATTATGTATGTCATTATTCAGTTCTGAAATTTTATTGTCAACAGGGGCTCCAAGTAACCAGACTACATAAGACTCTGAAGTTCAACCAAAGTGGTTTTATGAATTGTTATATTGAGCGAAATACAATATTGCGACAACAACCCGGTATCAGCACCTTTGAAAAGAACTTTTTCAATCTGTTGAACAATTCATGCTTCGGAAAAACGATGGAAAATTTGAGATGTCGTTACAAGATGGTATTTGTTGAAAATGAGGAGAAAGCAAAATTTTATTGCAACAAGTACAATTTTGAGAAGTTCACTATATTTCGAGAGAACCTTGTTGGGATCACTCTTAGCCAGAAAGAGATCAGGTGGAATAAACCAACTTATCTGGGTGCTGCTATTTTGGATCTTTCAAAACTACACCTGTACAGGTTTCATTATGAAGAAATAAGGCCTTTGTTTGACAAAAAAGCTCGAGTGATGTATCGTGACACTGATTCTCTCTTTTATGAAATTGAGACGGATGACATTTACGAAGATCTTAAACAGCTGAAACATGTACTTGATTTGAGTGATTACCCCAAGGATCATCATTTACATAGTGAATTGAACAAAAAAGTGCCACTTAAATTATCAGATGAGCTGAATGGTGACTTTGTGATGGAAGCAGTTTTTCTGAAACCAAAAGATTACTCTATAAAAACTTTGCAGAAAGTCAAACAAAGTGCCAAGGGTGTGAGCAAACATGTGAAAAAGACACTTCATCATGATAAGTTCAAAGATGTGCTCAAATCAAAATCACCATTGAGAAAACTAGTAACATCTATAACTAGTGACAAACACACACTCAACATAACAGAGTCTAACAAAATTGCGTTGAGTGCATTTGATGATAAGCGTTACTATCTGAGTGACGGTATAAGCTCATACGCGTATGGACACTACAAATATGGTCACAAGCGGAAACAGACCTTGGAAAAATCTCTGAAGTCCTATATTGAGATCAATGAATGTGAAACCACCAGAGATTTAACTGAACAACTTGATACTGAGATTGAAGAAACCTTTTCACCACCTGACCCTGGGTTCTGGAAAACTTCTCAAATTGAGTCTGATGAGGAAGAAATATTTGATTTTGATGCAGCTCCAAAAGAAAAGCCGTTCTCAAGATGTCCATTTATTGATTTCGAAGCAGAGGAAGAGCCGCCTGCAAAGAAGCAACGCTTGTCCAGCAAGCGTTAAATATTGATGATGCTGCCCAACTCCGCCCCGGTTGGGAGTCTCAAGAAGTATTGACGAGGAGATACAACAACCTGCGACTGCTCCGCGCACGAGCTTCTTCTGACAACAACAGCTCTAAAAGGGGATAGCTGCCCAACTCCACCCCGGTTGGGAGTCTCAAGAAGTATTGACGAGGAGATACAAAAACCTGCGACTGCTCCGCGCAGGAGCTTCTTGTGACAATAACAGTTTTTATAGGGGATAGCTGCCCAACTCCACCCTGGTTGGGAGTCTCAAGAAGTATTGACGAGGAGATACAACAACCTGCGACTGCTCCGCGCAGGAGCTTCTTGTGACAATAACAGCTTTTATAGGGGATAGCTGCCCAACTCCACCCTGGTTGGGAGTCTCAAGAAGTATTGACGAGGAGATAAAACAACCTGCGACTGCTCCGCGCAGGAGCTTCTTGTGACAATAACAGCTTTTATAGGGGATAGCTGCCCAACTCCACCCCGGTTGGGAGTCTCAAGAAGTATTGACGAAGAGAGGATTACAATGACTTCTTTCTAATCGTGCTTTTCCTGAAATATCCAGATGTCCAGACAACACAAGTAGATGCTGAAGAAGATGCTGACGGAGAAGCAGTTTTAAACGGGTACATATATAAAACTTTAAACAGTGACTTAAAACAGAATGTTGTGTCTTATATTTTTATTAGATGTTTGTTATAAGTTTATTGTTTGTTCTTAACCTTGCTTCATTAATTCAATATCCTTTTTTGTTTTCCTCTCTTACAAGTAATAAGAAATTCAAAAGTTTTAATCCGTCCTTCAAAAAAATATTTTAGTTTCATATCCTCTGATTCTTATAATAACCGTCAAGAGACATGATAACCGTCAAGCCGCGGAGTTTGAGTAAATATCCCTTATAAACTTTTAAACCTGCCACGTTCAAAATCGATTTAAGGTAAGTCTTTTACAATTTCAGGCAACAATCCTAAACTAAAAGGGAATAATTGCCAAGAACTTTTCATCCGCGCGCATGATCGAACACGTTTGGGTAAAAAGAGCCAAAAAGTGGCCTAGGGTGTACTGGTTTCTTACTACTTTAGTTATACAGCCTTGCAAAAGCTAGTTTTAGAGACTAAAAACATTTACAATTTCATTTGCCGTCGACTGGCCCATAATTTCAATAAAAATTGAAATTAGTAAAAAAGAAAAGCGAAGAATGTTTGAACGAAGTTTGAAATAATTATAGTAGTCAAGTCTTTTTATGGCTCCAGGATGTTTCTGCATGTTTTTCTTGCGGTGGTAATTTTGATCACTCCAACTTTGAAATTTATCTTTTCCAAAACTCTTTAAAACATGCAGGTAAATTTAACCAATTTTTTGCATAAATTTTGTCGCTCCTGCACACAACCTGCATGTGACCTGCACGTAACTGTAGCTGCAGTTGAATTTACCTGAAAAGTGCATGTAACCATTCTGCACAATTTGCCCGCACCTTACTAGCTCAAATCAAATCTAAATTAATTCCTCATGGTAAAAGAATTCCATGGGACAATAAGAAAACAAGATAAACAAGGAGCATTATAATGAAAGTAGTCTTTGAGTAAAAAATGACACCAGTTTTTTCATAAAATGGGTCGTTTCTTTATAAATTGAGAGAAATCATATTGAAGTTTTGTGAAAACAGTTTTCTCCTGTCTGAAAAAATAAAAAAAAACTTCTTCATCAGGCAAAAATATTTTCCCTTTCCGTTTTTCTATCTTAGAATATCGAGACTTTCGTGCGTTCATTTTTCATTTTGGATCTATTGCTACTTTTAAAGAAGAAAAGACTTTCTGAGTCTTAACCCCGTCACAAGACCATATGACCAAAAAATATTAAAAATTTGGAAGAAGTCCAGAAAACACTGAAAATATCGACGATACCATTGAAAATATGATTTTCTGGTTTTTGTCTAACCAAGGGTCGAAACTTGGGTCTTTTTAACCTGGCCCATAATAAAATCCGTTTAGCCTGCTCAGAGTAGTCAAAGTCTGTTCGACCAGGCCCGGCTCGATCTCTTTGGTCTGTATCTCTGTATCCTCGACCCAAGTCCGTCTGTCTCGTACAAGTTTTGATTCATAGATCCCATTTTGGGAGGGAATATGCGGATGAGTTTCCTACGTTTTAAATCGACAATACCTGGAGTTAGGAGTTTCTGTTAAAAGTGATGAAATAGATTTATTTGTAGATTTGGTGACTATAACATACGTGTGCACAGTGGTTTTGTGTCTGATGAGTCTGGTGATAGAAATCATCCCAATGTGTCTACTGAGGTCTCTCTATGTCAAGAGGGTTTCCAACTGGTTCGAGTTCCTTTTCTTCCTCTTCGTCAACATCATCCTCATTGCACACTACTTCCGAAATGCGAGGGTTAGTAACCATCCCGGTCAGACGTCCAGTACTTCATGCCCAGATATATAGTTGGCAGAGGTTGTAGTAAACCTAAACCAACACTTTTTTTTATAAACAATGGTCTGGAAAGAATTATTCCGTTGTCTAGGTTGAACAGAAATTTGGAAGTTAAGATTTAAAAAGTGCAAATTGTCTGGTCCTAATTTTTGTATAATCTACGCACTATGCAATTGCATGGTCTAAAATCTAATCGTAAGTCCAAGGACTGTGTAAATGAAGCTGGAACCATTATCCCGTCGCATTATCTCGTCAAGAAAGCATTAAAATAATTTTGACACTTTTGTTGGTTTATGGTCAAAGTCTAATCAGTAGCACATACAAATAAGCTCATTAAAGTGTTTTTAAGAACGAAAGTTTTTTCACGACACCTAGTTCTTATAAGATACAGAAAAAAAGTGATATAGGCGAAACTCAAATGAAAAAATAAGAATACTGCAATAAAAGAAGTTTCAGTATATGAAAAAAGAAAACTGTCACGTTTCTCTATCTAATGTTAGCGACTGCTTCTACAGAACTCAAATTTGAATAGAACACTTTTTTTATTAGCCGCACAGTGATCGCTAGGGCTATTATTGGCCTTATCGTGGTTTTTTATGCCACTCAAAGACGACAATTGGTTTTCACAAATGGAAGACGAGTATTGGTTTTTATAACTCAAAGAGAATCATTGGCTTTCTAAAGGTTTTTTTACGAAGTACTCTTCGTTCAGCAAAAGTGAGTAAAATAGCCATGTGAAATAATTGGTTCTGAGCGAGAAAAGATTTTTTGACCATGTGCTGCGTCCAGTGATTGCCTTTTCGACTTTGAAAAAGTG